>NW_017306597.1:1096739-1154429 GCF_000935625.1 Nanorana parkeri | reverse complement strand
AAGGGGGGGCTTTGATGTAAAGGAGAGACTCTGTTGTGAAGTGGGGAACTCCATCTAGTTTTTTGTTTTTTTGCATAGATCTGATATAGATTTTGAGGGAACCACACGTTATTTTTTACCGTATATACTCGAGTATAAGCCGAGGGTGGGAAATGAGGCAGCTACTGGTAGATAGATATCAATAAAATTACATTAATATTTATTTAAAAGAAAAATAACCTAGCTCTGTAAGTGGAAAAGGGGGTACAGGGCTACATATCATGTACTACGGATCATTTAACCCATTCATATTAGCAGAGGATAATTGTAAATCTATTGTTCAGTGCACTCTATATGTAGTATATAGTACATGTACATATAGAGTGCCTGCAACAATACATTTACAATGATCCTCTGCTAACATGAATGGGTTAAATGATCCCTAGTACAGGGCTACATATCATGTACTACGGATCATTTAACCCATTCATATTAGCAGAGGATAATTGTAAATCTATTGTTCAGTGCACTCTATATGTAGTATATAGTACATGTACATATAGAGTGCCTGCAACAATACATTTACAATGATCCTCTGCTAACATGAATGGGTTAAATGATCCCTAGTACAGGGCTACATATCATGTACTACGGATCATTTAACCCATTCATATTAGCAGAGGATAATTGTAAATCTATTGTTCAGTGCACTCTATATGTAGTATATAGTACATGTACATATAGAGTGCCTGCAACAATACATTTACAATTATACTAACATGAATGGATTAAATGATCTGTATGTAGCCCTGTACCCCCTTTTCCACTTACAGAGCTAGGTTATTTTTCTTTTAAATAAATATTAATGTAATTTTATTGATATCTATCTACCAGTAGCTGCCTCATTTCCCACCCTCGGCTTATACTCGAGTATATACGGTACATTAATATTTTACCAGTGTTGCCTACATTTCTGCCTTCTTTTAAAGGGTGTCGTGACGGAAAAAGGGTTGAAAAATGCAACCCTAAGCAATAGTGATCTTCTCTGCTGAAAATGTTCATTCTTTTGCAAAATGCACATCAAGGGTGCCAGATAATATTAAAACAATGCTTCCAGGTGCAGGAAATACACATGCATATTGGATGTCATCATTTGATTGAAGAACAATAGAAATGCAAATAGATTGTTAGTTAGTAAATAGTCCCAGTTCTGAAGACAATTCCACAGATTAGTTCTAAAGAAAGGCATCTACAAAAGATTATTTGTATAATCTATCTTTCGTAGATGAATGAACTCTATTCGACATTGTCAATTTTTTCAGACAGCTGTCTTTTGTCTGTGTATAATCAAACGGTGATCTTCAGATGATATGAAAGATGCCCATAGACTTTACTTTGTATACAGATATGCAGATACAACCTGACCACCCTCATGACAACAAATCTTTCAAGCCCTAAAGAGAGATACATGAACTTGTCAGGTCAGCTTTGCCAGGCTTGCAAGTCTACATCCATGCAGCTTATCTCAAGTGAGAAACATACAGGGTTTCTACTTTTTGCCCATATTTGTTCTGCCTAAAGGTGGCCATACACTGTACAACCATCGCAAGACCTTAGTCTTGCGATGGTTGTAAAGGGATTAAAAAAACGTACGATCTGCCTATCTTGGACGGGCAGATCGCACTCTCGATCATGGCAAGCCACGCCCCCTGGGCGGGCTTGCGATGACTGTAATGAGGGGCGGGCTTACGCTGACTGCAAACGGGCAGTGTGCGCGTGCGCACACCGGCCCGTTCGGCAGTCGTCGAACCAGCAGGCCATCAACTCGCCGAGAATCGTACGATTCCCGGCGGGTTTTCAAACATGCTGGTTCGATGGAAGACGTGCGACCGTACAGTAGAAACGGTCGCACGCCTTCCATACACTGCACGATTCTCGTACGATCGCGGGATTTCCAGCGATTCTCGTACGAGAATCGTGCAGTGTATGGGCACCTTTAGGCTCCATTCACATATAGCGTTTGTGTTTCCCGATGCAGAAGACTGCATAGCACGAAAACGCTACAATCTTTACATTTGCATGGATTCCGCTGGATTGCGGCTATACCATAGCCACGAACGAGGGGAATCCCCCCTAAAAACGTGCTTGGACTATTTTGCGGGACGCACGGTCCCCCTAATAGTCTGAACAATGCACATTAACATGCATTGTTTTTTATGTTTAGAGCAGTACTAATACGTGCGGAAAACCACTCATGTGTGAATGGGGCCTGAGAGCTGTTGGCCTATGGTCATTTACCTACTATCACACATGATGGGCAGATGCCATCATTAAGCTATTCATATTCTCCCCGATTTAGATTGTTCAGCCCTGTGAGCTGAGCAAGAGGAAAATGCTTGTTTCCCCTGTCCACGATAAACAGTGTGCATGGGGGAATACTCCTGCCGGGCTATTGTATTCTTCAATAAAGAAAAGAAGACCAGCACATAGTATAGATTCCGAAGCAGAAATGACTGAAGTCCTGCATCAGCAAAAATCTACACCAACATTTCGAGAGCACGGTCGGTGGCCCTCTTTTTCAAGGTGACAGAGATTGTATTCTGACAGCAGTGGGTGTGTTTTTAGAATTTAGTTTTCATTTGAGTTTCTAATAATTAGTGAGTTCTAATTAACATTCATTTTCAACCATAGTGATGAGGAAAATCAAAGGAGCAGGATGGAAAGTTTTTCTCGTTTCTTATCTGAATGAAATTCTAACAATGAATGTTATTTTTGTTCCAGAACAATCACACATATTGTAATGTGCATTGTGCTAGGCACAAAAGAAACCTGTTTAAAACATATGTCATTCCAGTCAAGCAGGTCTGGAGCAAATTTTTAAGGGCTTTCGAGTTTAATTAGTTGACTCAATGATGGCAAGAATGAATGTTTTTATAGACAATTTCGAAGGAACTTTCAAATGAAATTCTAACAGTGTATTGCCAGCTTTAGCAGTTAGTGGAAATACAACCTCCTAATCCTTCACAGTGAAGTAAAGTGCTATCTTAGCCTCCATTTGGATTGCAGTAGCCATGGTCCTGCACATGTGATCAGCTATGAAACCAGCCGTAGGCTTGAATGTTCAGTTGAGAGCTGAAATAAGCACACTGCCAACCTTGACAGTTGGAATGCTGTGAAAGTATCTGTTTTGGAAGACCATTAAATTGGTGGGTCTAGTTCTACTTTAACAAAACGAGACAAACGAGAGAGACCATTTCCTATCTGAGCAGACTAATAGGCTGGCTGTGGGCAGAACAAATAATTGAGAGATGTCTGTGTTTCCTTGTACAATTCACTCCAGTGCCAGGACGTACTGTGTCTGCCCAATGCAGAAAGTTGCACACACTCATCCTGTGGTCCTTCAGGCTTGTCTTTGAAGAGTGGTTAATGTTGACTCACTAACAAGGAGATTTTAAACAAATTTGAAAGTCCCCCTGTGCGTTAATGAACTCCAACTGCTTGCTTATGAGTCAGAGAGAGAGAGAAAGCATGTAAAAACAATGTTTCAAAAACAAAACAAATGATTTACATTGCTGACAACCTGAATTTATATAGTTCATGAATTCACACAGTTCAATGAAACTAAGATTATAGATTGTTTAAATAAATGTGTTTGATCCAAGAGGGGCCACAAGTAGAGCTTAGTATTTGGATCATGGAAAGGGTGTAGTGTAGGTTTATTAGAAGCAGTGCTGTAATGTTAAGTTCAGGGGTCTAGATAACAAATGTTTGTTCTGGGAATTCCTCATGGATTACACATTACTTCCCCCTCCCTCACTCCACAGATGGGTTTACCACCAAAATCTGTAAATGGAGGGAGACTGTTAATGTTTTGCTACAGAGGTGGCTATTAACTGTGATATCCCTGAGGTCAAAACTGAAAGAATTTGCCCAGAGTAGACTATTACATTTTGAATTGAGTAGTTCACAGCGGCCACTTTTACCAGCTCACGTTGGCTTCTAGTTAGCTTCATTAGCTGAAAACAACAATAAGAGTGTAGTAAGTTACACATTTTTCATGACTGCTTTGAAATGCTAAACTTTGACCATTACTTTCTATTTATAAAGCACCTATATACACTGAGTGGCCAGATTATTATGACCACCCATCAGTACTTTGTTGGGCCGCCTCGTGACTCCACGACATGTTGAAAGGTGATGCGAGGAATCTGACACTGCACTGCTTTCCTTCTGTTGTCTTGTACCAGTCTTGCCACTCTCCGTTCTGCCCTAACATTGACTAGTCGCTGACGGCCACAATTTGCACGTTCAGACCCAGATTTTCGGCTGACAGTCCAGTCTTTAAACACTTTAACAACAGCTGCTCTTGAACATTTAACGAATTCTGCTGTTTTGCTGATACTCGATCCATGGCTCCGAGCGCCAACAATCATCCCACGTTCAAAGGCTGTTAAATCGCGTTGTTTACCCGAATCTTCAGAAAAAAATCACTTCTACTGTCGTAGTAAACAACCTGTTTCCCTATTTATAATGGTCTGGCCCTCTAGCAACTTCAGCGTGAAATTATAGCTAATTATAGCTAATTTGCCTACAAACCTCAGGTGGTCATAATAATCTGGCCACTCAGTGTAATTGTCTGCACTAAACTATTGCTGATTTGTGAGAAATGTTTAGCAGCTCTAAACTTAATACACATCAGTCATTGGTCAGAATTTACTGAACCAGATTTCTTACATGATTAGTCTTTAAAAGTTAAGTTTACTTTTCAGATCATGTTTCATATTTCACCCAACTTAAAGTGCAGGTTTAAAAAAAATAAAAAAATCAATAAAAAGAAGGAGTTTATTGAAAACAACAAAAAACATAAATGGCAAAAAACAATAAATAAAGTCAAGACATGATCAGTATCAAGCCAGAGGCCAGATGCCAAAGCAGATAGTCAGCCGAACCGGGTCAGGGAACACTGAGAGCAGGATGAAAGGAAACAATAGCCGCAGTCAGGAACTAGAAGAAGATCAGTCAGCCGGTCATACATGGAGAATAGGAACAACTGCAGAACACTTGGTAGATAAGAACACACGCAAGGGCGGAGACTGAATGGACAAGATGATGGTTAAATAGTGAGCTGGTGTTTGCATCATAACTCTGACACAGGAATTTGCCCGGAGTTTTGCCATTAGTTGCAAAATAATGATGTTTACGGGCATGGTCATAAGAGAGCACCAAAGAGGAACAAACAGTTTCAGACATACTGCACACAAGCCAGGCTGCAAACAACTATTCAAGGAAGGGTAAGAAACCCTGACAATGACCAGGTGTTCACACTTTTTATTGACTGTCCAGCAGTTGGGTCCTCTTAGGATCCAGAAGAGGAGTCCTCAGTGGTGATGTCAAGAGGAGACCAATGGAGACTGGCTGACGTGGGCACTTGTGCATTGTTGGATTACTGGTGCCTCACCTTGCACCAGCAAGGTACTTGGATGGTAGAATTAGGTGAGTAAAACATTGCTTTGCAAGGTATTTATACCTGGTAGGGGGAAATCAATAACTGGTTCCAGGAATGGAGGAGTATGTGACTCACTCCCTTTCTGCTCATGTGACAGTCAGCCCTGTATAAGCTCTAACTAGAGCAAATTGGCCTACACAAGGCTTTGTTTGCCTCTGGCAACTGAATTGAGTTATGAGGAGCAATGCAAAGTCAGAATTTTCTGCTTCCCCATGTCTAAACTACAAATTTGGGAAAACACATCAATATTTTTCTGGTAAATTTCACATACATGAAGCATGTTAGGTATCTGTAGGTCATGCTCATCTATTTTCCCCACTAGGGGGATACAAGCCTTAGTTAGCAATGGCATGATCTAAATATTCAGTTCATTTCATTATTCAACGTCTTTTTTTAAATATTATAAAATGTATAATATAAAAAAAGTGTTAAACAGCATTTTTGTGCCCAGCCCCCATGCGGTGCTGCAGTACTAACCTGCTGTGTCGTCTTCTTCGTTTGCTTCAGCCACTCTGTGTCACAGCCTAGCCATCAGCGGGAGAAGAGGTCAGAATGGAGCAGATGGCTGAGGACTTGGAGGAAGAGTTCGCGGCCATCTTGTTTCTTTGAAGACGCTATGGAGGTCCTGTGTGCGGCGGTTTCGGGTCCTTGAAGATGGCGGACCAGGCACAGGTCCTCGTTTTTTGTATCGGAGTATTTGCACGAATACGAGTACTCATGCAAATACTCGGTATCGCCGCTGATACCGATGCTTGTACCGGTATCGGAGCATCCCTAATATAAACATCATTGAATTGTAATCGGGATTGATTGTTGAGCTATGGGCTAGAGCCCTCACCTAATTCCATCTGATTTATAGGTTTTGTTGTTTATGGCAGTGGTTTTACTACTGAAAGAGGTCAGAATAATGTCTGGTATTAAAGTGCACCTGTGGACATGAAAATATTTACACATTCTTAACAAGCAGTAAAATAGCTTTGAAACGTGCCGTCCCTGACCTCCCTAATTGCTTGTACTCTGAAGTAACTTCTCCTCAAATATCCTTAACTCCTTTCCCCCGGAGTAACACATATACACAGTAACACGGTGAGTGGGTCTTATCACGCAGCTGCCGCATATATGCATCCTCAGAACCTCTTTCTCAGCAGCTGTGTCACTTAGGTCCTTAGTGACCTTAAAATGGTGCTTCCTGTTGGTTACAATAAACTGTCCTGTCTTTTCATCTAAACATGGTGTGCTGGTGATATTTTTATTTGGGCCTGGACCCCTGGAGGTGGAGACAGAGCGTGGCAGAACAAGGAAAAGCACAGGTGCCAAAAAGGAGACCGGGCACCGTGCAGGAGATGTCCAGAAGCGGAGTAGTCATTGTGGCCAAGGTCAAACAGGGCAAGCAGCTTAGAGACAGAATCATGAAGCAGGAGTGTGGTTGAGGAAGCCAAGGTCAGAACCAGCCGGGCAACGAGGTACAGAAACGACAGGCAAGGGAGAGTCCAGTAAACAGGTGGAGGTCAGAGGGCAGGCAGCAAGGAACCATAGCTCCATTGTTCCTTGCTGCCTGACAGGCAGCCTTCAGCTAACAGGTGAAAGACTCAACAGGACAGTGATAGTAGGAGGTCGTCAAAGACTAGTTGGTAAACTCCGAGTTGTCATAATCAGCATAACATGGATGGTGCTTAAGGAACATTCTCGGAAATACAACAATGGATTAAACAGAGCCGATCATCAAAAATTAAAAAAAGGAAGTGCAACTGTGCTTTAAAAAAAGGGAGGTCAACAACATATGTCAATCTAAAACAGAAATATGTTGTACCCATGACCTAAGAAAATCTACAATGGACAACTGGAAAGTGGAACAAGTTGTTATTAAAAAAGGAAGATCAACTAGTCATGAGTTTTGTGACCACATGAAAACGCAAACATGAGTTTATGTCATGGAACTCTAAACTGACCTCTGATAACCTATTTTATTCTAATCTGATTAAGCTGATACATTATTCCTTATGATGTCCAGGATTCTGTCTAGAACAAAGAAAACTGATTACGTTAGTGTATGTGCACACAAGCACTAATACCTGTGGCTGTGCTCCAGAACCATTTTCATGATGTAAATGGATCTATGTACTCTCTGTTGCTTGCGTAAGATGTCGACACTATTTAAATACAGGAAGTAAAACTATGGTTACATTGTCGGTAAGGTTGAATAAAGACACAGGTCCATCCAGTCCAACGTGTGTGTGTGTGTGTGTGTCACTAAGAATTCCCATACCCTGTATATTATTCACTGAGGAAGACTTTTTAATGTGTCTGCACTCTCAGCTGATACTACTACCTGGGGAATGGAGTTTCACATTTTACTGCGCTAGCAGTAAGGAATCCTATGTGCAGTTTAAATTTAAACCTTTTTTCCTCCAATCTCAAGTAGTAAGGAACCTTAGGGTAAACAGTGTATTACTGACATGCATACAGCAAGAGTGGGACAAGCTCCACAAATATACTGTACACATGCTTTTTTTTTTAAAAAAACAGCCACATACAGTTGGCAATATAAATTCTGCAATCCGGCCCTATGGGTCTGCGATAGTGCAGGTTTTCCCATATTTTAGGGCTATTAGTTAAAGGAGAACTATGGGGTTCGGGCTTTTCCCTATAGCACTCCTTGGGGTAACGGGAGGACACAAACTAGCGTCCTCCCGTCACCCTAAGCTCAGTATACCGCAAGCTATAGCTCGCGGTATACTGAGACGTCGCAGTATACCGCGAGCTACAGCTCGCAATATACTGAGACGCCGCAGCTGAAGCGGATCATGACAATTATGTCTGGATCCGCCCAGCTGCGTGAGTGACAGCTGGCTCTGCCTATCTAGAGGCAGAGCCAGCTGTACCCGCCCCCACCCGTTCTGCCAGTCAGCGCTGGAGGATCGGAGCGGGGAGGGGGGAATCCAGCCACTCCCCTGTCATGGCAGAGAGCTGTGACAGGATCGAGAAGTGAGCGAACGCCGGTATGTGTTCGCTCACTTCCCGATCTACTGAGCCGACCTGTGACAGTCTCATTGTCACAGGTCGGCTAGAACTATGAGGTGAGTGAAGTGAAAAGCACTCACCTCATAGTTCTCCTTTAATAACAAAAAATTTGTTATTTCAACTGTGAGATTCTGGCATCATTACTGTGAGATCAATACTGTTGTATTAGCGTTCTCAAAATGTGAGCTATAATTTTACAGCACAGAAAAGTTGTGCTTTATGACTCCTTGGGCTCAGTGACACATTGTACCAATGTAACCCTTTACATTCTAGAGGGAATATTCTAAATCCAAAGAGGGCTTGCACACTACAGAGCTTCTTCCATTTGTATCCAGTTAAGTGTAGTAAAAATGCAGTGCCTTATTGCAAAGCTTAGCAGCTGCTACATTCTAACTGAGAGGTGGAAATACACAAAACCACTATTGGTGTGAAAAGGTTTACCGAGTGCTGACAGCTGTCACCACCTGCTAAACCTTTAGCACAGTATACATTTGTTTGCTCCTGTAAAATTACCAGCTCTAAATTATAAAAAGAACACTATAGAAAAAATGGCCCTGTGTTCGGTGGAGAGGAAGGTGAATTTCTGAGCATCAGCTTCAACACAAGCAGCTGAAGGTGTAAGCTGTATGCATACTTGCACATTATGGCAAGAGCACCCCCTGCAGCTGGTAGTTCAGTAAGATTGAACACTTTTTATTACCTGACAGGTTCACTTTATTTCCAAGACATGCTTATAACACCTCCTTTTATCTTTCCTGATTTTCTTTAATCATTCTGCTCAGTCTCTCATTGTTCATGTCCTTGCCTTGCATCGTTCTCTGGTTGTTGCACTATTTGGCATGCCACTTATACCTTTCACAGATAATAGACAATAAGTGACAGATTACAAAATTATATAAATTATGTAAATCATACGGTGGGGTCATCAACTTCTATTAATAATGACATGAGCTATAACCATTTACCTTATAATAATAAGAAATTGTGCTGCAAATAAAAAAAATGAATCTAATTATCTGCCAAAGTGCTTCTTCCCAGATGAAGTCAGGTAGTGACGTAAAGCGTAGGGCGGAGCAATTAGGAGTGAAGTGAAGGACATAGCGGTACGGTCTGACCCCCTATCCAGCTAGAGCACTATATTGAGCAGCCAAAGGGATAATCATGGACCGATTGGTACTGATGACTGTGCGTGTAGATGTTTTTTCACATGTGACTAGTTTTTAATAAAGCATGTCATGGTTTTAAATGGTTTTACACTATGAGTGATTAATGACCTATATGAAGGTCTAACCTGGAGGTGAGCAGCTTTTCAAAAGAGGGCACACAGTGGCGTCAAGTGGAGCCTAAAGAGGATTTAAAGACACAACGCAGAGAGACTTTGTTTTGCACTATTAAGCACTTTATTATAAGTGGCGGACTATACACCTGCAAGAACACTTTGAGCACTTTAAAGTATTATCACTCATATATATTGCATATATTGTTTAAGAGCACTTTAAGTAAAGTGGATGAATATGTATTATTTTTAGGTGTATATATGCACTAGAAGCACTTTGGAAGATAATTAGATGAAGTTGTTTTATGCATCGCACAATTTCTGATTATTATACGATATTTTCACTACTTGGGTAGTTTTTACTAATGGGCTCGATGTTTGAGTCGACCAACAGTTTGACTTGAACATCGCTAGTTCGAGCACCACACAAAGCTCTGCGCACCGCACAGTGCCTTCTGAAGCCCCGATTGGCTAACGCAATGCACCTGACCACAGTCCGATCGATGGAGTCCCCACCTCACAACTTGAAGGACTTAAAGGATCTGCTACTGACAGCTTGGTGCCAGATACCACAGCATACCATCAGAGGTCCTGTTTTGGCAGCAAAAGTGGACCTACTCAATATTAAAGTGTTATTAAACCCTCAACTTTGTTTGCATATATCTAGTGCTAGCAGGCATTTAAAAAAAAAACAAAACGCTTTAAAAGCCGTTTAAACTTACCTGTGTCTTCCCCGCGCGCTCCCGTCCGAAAATCTGGAAATTCTCGGCCGCAAAGCATCTTGGGGCGGGCACATGCGCAGTCGCGATTTTGGGCCAGGAGACGAGGAGAGACACAAGGTAAGTCTATGGACGGCGTCCACCCGCATGCAGAGACCGTGGGACAGGAAGTACCAGCAAGTACAGAGGAGTCAGCGCTGGATCAGAGACCTGCAGCAGTGCTGGAGGGACAGATGAAAACGACAGGAAAGAAGAAGATCGGATTAAGAAACATAATTTAAGGTAAGTGCTTTAATTAACATTGGGGGAGGGAAAAAATATTTTTGACTTTAATGTCACTTTAAGCGGGTGGTCATGTTATGGCTGATGGGTGTATATATACCCTCTAGCTGGGCAGAAAGGGACCCCTGGAGGGAAACTAAGGGGAATACACCTAAGATACATTACCAGGGCCTTACACTTAAAAAATCTTCCTTTGTTGGATCAAGCATTGCAGACAGGGCCATCCACAGCTCGAATTTCGACCAAGTCAGACAAAACTGGAACAGGCTAGGCGGTGTAACGCACTGCAATTGGTATGAACAAGCTCTCAGCGGTCAGAAATTAACTAATGAGTAAGAGAGTAGGCAAACTGTCACCCTGCTCTGCTAGCGGTTCAGTTTTAGGTGTCTGGACCCAGAATAGGGGAACTGTAAGTGCATAGTTCAAAATGAAAACACTGTGCAGGAAGAGCAAGGGGGTTCCAGCTAGATAGCATTGACAAGCAGGATAACAGCCTATTAACTTCCCTTATACAGTACATGGGAATGTGTCATTGAGAGTAAGTAACATTCTTTGTGGGTAGCCTAATGCTACTCCTGGCAGCTTTGCCACCCTATGTCAGCTATGCAAAAATTCAGTCCTGCACGTGTTCCTGGCAGACATTGATATAGGGAAAGACTGGGCAAGGAAGCATTTGCCCCAATGCACACACTTGACATCAGACTTTCTTAAGCCTACAAAATCTGTCCCTAACATAAAAGGGTCACTTGACTGTATCCCCCCCACCAAGCCCAGACCTCAGGTTCCCAGTCCTTCCTTGCATTGATTACAGGATCACATAACTTAAAGTGATAACCAGCAAGTCACAATGCTGTCCAGTAGTCAAGAAGTACTTGTAGGATCAGTCATGCTCAGGAAGTATGTGACATACATATAAAGATAACCTTAAAGTAAAGACCATGTAAGCCGCAAATACAAGGCCCTTACTTGCTAGCTTAAGTATAGCAGGAACATCCCCTGAGTATTATGCACAATCCTCTACTGCACAATCTACAGAGTGATATCACTTCAAAATATTACACGTTAACCAGGTGTTCTGCTTGAGTAACCTATGTTTATGTTTAAACTAATAATACAAAACACTGTTGGTGATATATTTAACTGACATGTTCCAGCAAGCTGACACAAGGAATAAAATCATTACAAAAAAAAGAAAACAAACAGAGCATTTTAATGCTCCAATTTATTAAATAGATAAAGACATTAAAATACAACTCCCCATAAAACTTTAATTTTACTGTCTGAATGTTAAGTAGATAAAGTAGCCGACTCATATGTGGCACAAATCCCAGCTCTGTTCTTTGGAAGTTCTACGTTGGCCATCTCTGGGATTTTACATGTGCAAAGCAGTGGTAAAGTCAGACATCTGTTTGAAGTAATGGACAGCGCTGCCCAGGTTTAGGGGGGACCTCACAACAGATGATATACTTATATACATAGTAATATTAAAGCATACTTCGTGAAAATATTTAATTTTTTTAACCCTTTCGCTGCCAGAGCGGGGTTTTTTTCTCACAAATGTTATAATCCACATTTTAGGCCTAAAAATTACTTAACCCCCACCCCTCTCAGCATTATATATATTTCCTGGAAACAAAGACCCTGTAGAATAAAATGGGGGCAGTTGCAAATTTGTATGTTGCATAATATTAGTGCAACTCTTTATTAAGCCCAAAATGTCAGTAAAAATTACACTTAAGTTAATTGTAGTGTACAAAAACACAATATAATATCCATTTTTTTGTCAAATATAAATAGATACCAAACATGCCAAGCTTAAAAATTGTGTGTGCCCACGAAAAAATATTGTACCCTAAACTGTCCATAGGCAGCGCTTTAAAAGCCTGTACAGGTCATCAGTTTAGAGTTAACAGTGAATATAGGCCCTGGAATATACCCAACATTTGTGATGCAATTGTCGGTTTCGTACATAGGCTATGCGCATCCAACGCGTGTTTGCATTAGCATGCTTGTGTTCCCGGGGACAGGGGGCGTTAAAAATGTTCTTTGCTATTTTTTCATTTATTTTGTTTAACTTTTTTTTTTTTTACTTAACTTAATTGTGATCCCATAGAGGGGCTCAGAAGCCCGCTATGTCATAGCATATTGTAGGTCACAGGTACTATTAGACCCCTACTGTAACCTATGCATCTGAGGATCGGGTGAGTATAACTTTTTTTGTAACCTAGACACAAACGAGCACTTAACCCTTGCAGTGTGGGGTTAGCCCCACTGCAAGGGTTAAGATTTTTTCCCCCAGAGTTCTTCTTTAATCCCAAATGATGGGTATATAACAATCTCAATATAGAAGCAGCAGAGGGCACATCTAAATACATACTGTTTAAAAGTTTATCCAGCTTTAATAGCCAAAATACACTCACCTTAGCGTATGGCAAAATTAAAAATGTTGAATAATAAAAGCTATGTTATTCAGATAAGAATATGATTGTACTGTGAATGAGTCAACTTTTGCATAAATTCTTTATTTATAAAAATGTACCATTTAAGAAGCAGACAGAGTAAGTAAAATGGGGGGTTTTGGCCTGAGTGGATAAGCAGGTATTTCCTCTTCGAGCATGATTGTAGTAAAATGGTCATCATTTGTAGGCACCTTGAGCTAAGCTTCTTAAATGATAAAGCCTAATTCAAGAAACTAGTGCTTAGTCACAGCAACTCCTTTAACAAAAGAGATAAGGGGGCATGTGATCCCAGGCCATGATTTTTCATAAAAGAGGAATAGCATTGGAATAGTGTTGAGTTGTACAGCTATGGACAGCCCCAGGGTACCTGATGTCACTGGTATATATATTCTGTCAATCCACATATTTCATGGCAGTTTTTCTGGAGATGAACCAACTTTGTATTGATTTACAGAAAGATAAAACTGCTGAACCAACTGGGTACCTACATTTGTAATATTCTATGTTATTGTAAATATATAGTTGATGATGCACTCCCAGGGACATCTCAGCTCTAATTGTACCTTGGGCAAAAGTAGCAGGCCCCTAACTATTACCATTTTTTATGTCTATAGGTGTAACTCTTACTTTACTATCATTCTTAATTATAGAGGATTCTGAAAAGATACATACAGGTAATATCCCAACTGGAGTGAAGGGAAAAAAGATGACATCTGTCAGCATAAGTGATGTTCCTAGGTTATGCTAAGTATGGTCTTCTGTTTACATTCCTGGAGAGCCTGGTACTCTAGTGTGCTGTTTAATCTACAGCAAACATTTCACTTTACCGTTGAAGTGCCTGTATGCTATGTGCCCACTGCTTTTGTTTCTCAGACAAATACCTTTCCATTATGAAATATGCACTTGTACATGCTTGTTTATAAGCGTGAAATATTTAAGTGGAAGTTTGCGCTGATCTAAATATGCTAGTAAAACATGAAAGCAATTAAATTATGACAATGTTTCAAACATTTATCTGCTATATCATTATACAATTGTACATTATCACAATCTTAGCTGTAGCCAAGTAACTCCTTACAACAATGATTTAGCCCTATTGGCTGTCACTGCAGAGTCCCCCAGGACCCTGGCCATAAGAGCCCCCTCAGTGTGAGATACTAATGTGCAATCACTTTATTACAACTGTAAAATGACTTCAAGGTAAACTATCATCCCATCTAGACATTACCCTGATCAAAATGACCACTAGAGCCCATAAGCGCAGATATTTCCCATCAGTAGAGTTAAAGTAAATTTAATCCTGCAACCTCTCTCTGCCAATGCCTCCACTGGCTTCCAATTGCTCAAAGGATAACATTAAAAATATTAGCAACCACTTACAAAGCAAGCCACAACTTTGCCCCAGATCCATCTGTAACCTTGTCTCAAAATATCACCCAAACCATCCTCTCAGCTCCTCCCATGACCTCCTGCTCTTTCGCTCCGTTGTCAACTTCTCCGATGCCCACCTCTATGACTTTCCCAGAGTCTCCATCATACTCTGGAAGACCCTGGCTATCTCTTACTCTGTCTGTCTTTATTAGGGGTTGTTCACACCAGGCCCGCACCATGTCCAGACCAAACAGTTTGTTGCTGGACTAAAAAAGCATTGCAATGTATTCCTATGGTATTTCTGGACTCTGTCTGCACCAGCACAGTCCATTACGGTCCAGACCAAAAAAAAATACTGCTTGTCTCATTTTCTCTGGTCCGGAACGCCCTGGAATGCATGTAAATGCATACAAAATGTAGGCACCTGACTGACTGTAAACTGCACCAATGTAGGCACCTGACTGACTGTAAACTGCACCTGAAAACCCATTTTAAGTTAAAAAAAATGCACCAGAATGCAGCAAAAATGCACTACACTGCGTTTGCAGATCTGCTCCAGATCTAGTCCAGACAGGTTGTGAACATAGCTTTAGGCAAAACGAAACTTCCCAGGGAAGCCTATCCCACCTCTACCTAACAACTGAAGTTTTAGTTTCTCAAACAACTCATCCTCACACAGCTATCACCTTATCACTTGCCTCTCCCTTTTAGAGTGCAAGCTCTCAGAGCCAGGGCTCTCCCAACCCTCTTGTCTTGAATTGTATTGTAACTGTATTGTACGCAACATGTTAATGTTATGCCAAAAGTTGTTTTTAATGTTTTTAGTGAAAGAATATCTGGTGATCTTGCCATTAAGTTCATGTTCGGGCCCTTCCTGTTATGGGGTAACAACTATCTCCCAACTGTGCTTTGTGTAGCCACCCTGTCACATGAATCCCTGGTGGATGCTACAAAGAAGCACATGTTGAGCAGGAATGGGCCACCATTGCCTTTGTCAAGAAGCCAATCCAAAACAATGCTGTGCAGCTGCCATTGGAGCACGTACATGTAGACAGACAGTGGCTGAAAAAGACTGGAGGAAACCAGCAGGACTGAATGAATAAAGGATACAAAAAAAAGTAAAACACAATTTCATGAAAAATATGGCAATAGTTTATTATTGCAGCTGTGCAGCCAGCAGAGATGAAGCAAATAAGTCATAGAGACTCCTAGATTCTACAATGAGCCTGCACAGTAGAGGGGAAACCTCCTGCATACGCACCTCAAAGCACAAGCTTGGCAAGGTACAGTGTCAAAGTAAAGTTACTCACCTGCGCATGATGACTCGCGGGCAGCATAGCGACACTTGTCTAAGAGTGGATTTGACTATCTTTGGAGGGATTTACTCTCACCTACTCCCCCAATGCAACAAAGGCAGCAGGAAAAAAAATCCTGACGGGTCTTTACCATTCCAAAAGCAAAACTAAAGGTTTTGGCTTTAAATAAACTTTAACTTTTGACTAAGTTTTATTTTAGGTTTAGGATAAAGTTGCAGGATGAGTTGCTATAACAATACTTCTTTCATGGGACAAATATACTGTATCTAAAAAACAGACATTTCATATGACAAAGCTGAGTAGAACATCTCAACGTTATTCATGGATATTTCACAACAGCACAAATCTTTGCTTAATCCTTGACTGTGGTTCACTTTTCTATGCTGTATCTGTATGAACATGTCTAGTTTATAAGCAAAAATGTGTACTTGTCATATTAGATGAGTATATAAAAGATATGTTTGAACACAACATGTTACTGTCTGAAATCTTCCTGTGCCTAAATTGTTTAAACTAAAAAAAATAAAAGATGGGATAACAGTATAGCTATTGTCCATCGATAGTGGGTGAGCGCTCATCTGCTGTAGTGCTCAGTTAAATGAGAAAGCTAAGGTGAGTATTGTATGAGGGTGGTCTAATGTGTGTGTATATATATATTTTATACACACACACACACATTAGACCACCCTCTGATGTACATGTGTACTATTACAATGAACTGCTGCACTTTACAATTACAGATTAGGCTGTGCCTCTCTAAAACCACATTTGGTGTCAGACCCATGGGCCTCTAAAGGAAATGTCTGACACCTAACTAGAGAAAAATTAGTATTTGGCACAGAATTTGGGGAAGTCTAAGAAAGTGGAGCACATATTTGTATAGATGCCATACAGCATGACATCATCAATCATGTGTGATGCAACTCCTACTGCTTCCTCCTCCTATAGTAAGAGTTAATTCAGCTTGCGGGGCTTTTCTCTTACCCATGGTATGTCAAACATGTATTTGCAGGCTTGGATTTACTGTTAAGCAAACTTGGCCTGTGCCTATAGATGGCAGAGGCAAAGAGGTTGTCCAGGAATAGAAATACAATCATCTTATACAGGTGAAACTCGAATATTAGAATATGGTGCAAAAGTAATGGCAGTAAGTGCTGCAAAAGGGGCCCAAACCAAGTACTGAGTACATATGCATGCTTGTACTTTTCAGAGGTCCGATATTGTTCTATGTACAATCCTTGTTTTATTGATTGCATGTAATAATCTACTTGTTTGAGGTTGTGGATTTGGGGTTCTTGGGGTTTTCATGAGCTGTAAGCCATAATCATCACAATTATGACAAATCACGGCTTGAACTATCTTGCTTTGCATGTAATGAGTCTATCTCATATATTAGTTTCACCTTTTAAGTTGCATTAGTGAAATAAATGAACTTTGCACGATATTCTAATTATTCGAGTTTCACCTGTATAAGGTTCCTAATACATTATCACATTATTTGAAGCAAGATTAGGATAATAAAAACAGGAAAATGTAATTTCTACAATAACTGATCCTAGTTGAGAGGTGTTGCTTTGTGTGCCAATGGTTATGTGTGTACAGACTCTACTGATGGACCAACTGCATGGAAAATCACAAAACTGTACAAAAATTCCTCAGCACACTCTCCAGCTGTCTGCACGAATAAGCCTATTTAAACCATTTCAACATCTCGGGTTAAATACAGAGGTTTTTCTTGCATACAATTGCAAATACAGGTAAAGCCACACTTCTGTGTCAAAGCATAACTGTAAAGTGTAGTTCTTAACTCATAGCCTGTCTCCTCTTTCGCTCCAGTGAAGGAATGTCCCTCAGCGTCCTCACATCCTATACACTGTATAGGACGTGATGACTCACGGGAACTTAGACTGCTGGAGTGGAGGGGGAGCAAGGTTGATGGGACCAGTCTAATAGCCAGCTGGAATAGTGGTTTGGGTGAGAATATATCTGTTATTTTAGCTCCCTACGCAAAATTAGCATTTAACCCTTACAGTGTGGGGATAGCCCTGCTGCAAGGGTTAAGATTCTTTTTGCCTGGAGTTCTTCTTTAACAAGAATGTAGTGAGTTTTCTCAATTTTGACTGCAAAAGTGAAAATACACTTTAAGGACTTGCTCAATGACAATGTAAAGTGTTAGGGACCACACTTTACAGGTTTGAGGCAGCAGTATGCAACAAAACAATTTTTAACATCAAATTTTGAAACTGATTAAATATACTGTTTGTCCTAATTAGCTGGACAGTGTGCTGGCAAGTTTTATAGTTCTTTGAAGTGCTCTTCCTATCTTTAGCTAGATTATACTTTGATCTGAGCACTTGCTATTGTTATTTGCACAGGAGACTACATTATATGTTACTTATAACGGAAAATTGTATCATACTTACCAGTAATTTTCCTTTCCTGGTGCCTGTCCTTGGCAGCATACAAAAGATAAGCTCCGCCCCTTTTCCCGACCCACAGGACCAGTAACAATCTATAAAAAAGAGAGAGAGAGACTCCCCCTGCATTCTTGTAACTATGCGTCGACAAACAGGGTGGGTAGTATGCTGCCCTGGACAGGCACCAGGAAAGGAAAATTACTGGTAAGTATGATACAATTTTCCGTTTTCCTGGTGCCAAGCTGACAGGGTGGGCAAAAGCGACGCCAAAGAAGACACTCCATCCAGCAAAAGATGCCTGGACAGACCGTCTCCCAGAGTCCACTGCCGGCAGAAGGCCCGGGGAAAGCCCGTAATGCCCAATGCAATGGGTTCGATCTGAACCCTGGCCCGCGAAGCCCATGAGGTTGCCACAGCTCACGTTGAATGAGCCCACGCCACATCCGATGGCCGCCCACACTGCAGCCAAAAAGCTCTATTTTAGTCTGTACTCACCCGTTCGGTGGTCCCCTACCTTAAAGCGGATGGCGGTTATTGCAATCGTGGTGAACGGCTCATGCCGAAGGAAGGAATGAAGGAAGCAACTATCAGGCAGGGATCTGCAGGGAAGGCTGCACACATCAGCAGGACAAACTCCAGAAATACGTGACAGCAAAAGACAAGAGCCAGGCCCAGTGTGATAATATGTCAACCTGCCTTCTCTGATAGATCTCAACTGCGGATACACAGGTCAGTGGTATGTGCAGGTAATGTGGTATGTGCAGGTAATGTGGTTTGTGCAGGTAATGGGTTACATCACACAGCCAAACAATAAAGTCACTGAGGAAATGCGTGCAACGCAAGTAATGGTTTGGAGACCTGTATTATATCATGCAGGAGTACAATACAGTCACTGCGGCAATGATGATGCGTTAAACGCAGGTAAGGATTTGAGACATGTATTACATCACACAGCCAAACAATAAATTCACTGAGGAAATTCGTGCAACGCAAGAAATGGTTTGGAGATCTGTATTACATCATGCAGGAGTACAGTCACAGTGGCAATGATGATGCGTAGAACGCAGGTAAGGATATGAGACCTGTATTGCATCATACAGGAGTACAATATAGTCACTGTGGTAATGATGATGCGTAGAACACAGGTAAGGATATGAGACCTGTATGCCATCATACAGGAGCACACTATAGTCACTCACAGAATAAAAGTCTTGAAAACATAATTAAAAAATAGTACTTGCGGTCAGTAGAGTCGTCCCAGACTAGTTGTAAGAGTACTTGTGCAAAGACTCAGCTGCAGGGAAGTCCGTTCAGAGCTGTATCTGGAGACAAAGCATAGGGCAAGGAGGAAGCAGCTGCAAGTTGATTGACCTCCCTGGCGGTATGATTATTTTGATTTTCGTAATTTTTTCGGTGCGATTTTTTTCGTTATTTTATTTCTTCGTTTTTTCCGGGTTTTTTTTCCAATTTCCCGCCCCCATGCGACGCGTCAGCTCGCAAGGGACGGAACCCGGAAGACAGATGCCGGCGCCGGCCGGTGGACACCGCACGGCTCGAGGGACAAGGTAAGTAAATAATGTGGGATATTCCCGAGTGTAGCTCAGGGTATGGAAAAGTAACCCCGAGCTACACTCGGGAATACCGCCAAGGAGGTTAAATAGGAGTGGATGCTGCTGCAGTGTTGGTTTATCCAGAGAGCTCAGAGGAAGCTGTAAGGCCCGGTTCACACCTGGGCGTTTGTGGCGCTTTCCTACGCTCTGCAAAACGCTGAAACACCGAAATCCCATTATTTCCTATGGGGTTGGTTCACACCTGGGCGTATTACAGGCCGTATGAACACGCTACAAACGTCCTACGCCCAAAGAAGTACAGGAGCTTCTTTGGGGCGTATTTGCCGCGCGTATCCATTGGGATACAGCCAGGTAGCCCTCGGAAACGCGTGTTTGTCGCGCGTTTTTTACCGCGAAACGCGGTAGATACGCCTAGGTGTGAACCCAGCCTAACAAGGTTAAGTTGTAAGGATATTCTATGCAGCACTGAAAGAGAGCGGTGAGGCAAATTGCTCGCAGAAGCGGAAGCCAAGATGGAGATGACAAAAGAGGCAGCAAAAGGAAAGCAGTTAGATAGCCCTGTTGCTCACCACCACACCGCTTGTAATCCTAATTAGGATATATGCGAGACACCACCTGCCCCCAAAAACTGCCAGAAGGTGCTCCCAGTCCCAAAGACGAATTGAGCAGTCCAGGAACTGGTACTACACCTGGGAGAGGCTGAACCCAAGCGGCACTGCATCACTTTATGATATATACAGTGATAAATATATTTTAGTGAGTTTGTATGTCTTTAAGTGACTTGTCCTTTTTAGAAAAAAGAAGAAAAGAGAGAAAAAAAACCGGAAACCACAATGAGTGGATTCTTTCTTCTTAAGTACATGGTCATAAAACATTACTGAGAGGTCAGCAATGAAATGATCTGGCTCAGAAGGTACAGAATTTGGAAACATCTCCTCCTTCTCCTTTGTATGATTCATAGACTCCCTCTGCATCCCGTCTGACTCAGTTCCTGCTCTTTTTATAAGATGAAATATTATGAGGGGAGATTAGTTCTTGTGTACTTAATGGGTAGAGATCACAAGGAAAAGAGGAATAAAGTGTAAAAGTGTTAGAAGAGAAATAAAAAGGGGTGTAGAGATGAAGAGGGGAGAAAGTAAACAGACAGGAATGTATGTTTGGTAATTAATATATATAAAGCGCCTCCACTTTTATATAAAGCAATGCTGGTCAATTTAAATATCAAGTTCAGCCATGACTTGGCTGCATAGTAGCTTAGTTTTTGTACATTCACTACTATTAACTATGGTGTTAATAATAGGATATTCAAATAAAAGTGTTCTATTTTTAATTTGGACAAACCAGTGCTCTTTCAGATTGCTGCTTTTTTCAGTGATATCAAACCCTCAAGCCAGAACCCAGTTTTGCAAGTTTGGCATGTGTTAGTATAACTATACCTACCTTTGTAACTACGTGGTGTATTCAGTTGAATTCTGCCTTTTTTTTTTCAGGACATATTAGACCCTCATCCAGCGGTATGTTTTATAGTCTATTCCCAGTTTGTTTGTATTATAGAAGGAAAACATCCATGTCCATGTCAGAATAAAAAAAAAAAAAGAAAAAGCAGGGAAAGGTTTACTCTGCTCGATCGAGCAGAGTGAACCTTTCTGGGAGAAAGTGTTTCTCTCCTGGGCGGCCAGGAGCAGGAGACTCCTGGAGCGCCCGGGAGAGTTGGGCTGTCTGGAGATCAGTGTCCCTGGTTAGCTGGTAACCGGGGACGCTGATAAGATCACGGCTGGCTCCGCCCAGCTGTCAGAAGCAGGCTGTCGGCCAGCTCTGCCTTTCACCTCGGCTCAGTCGAGCTGAGGCATATGCCTTTGGCTCGACTGGGCCGCCCCGGCCCACTTGGGGAGCTGTACGGGCTATAGTGAATAGCCCGTACAGCAGCCCTTCGGTTCTACTGAACCGAAGGGGTCCTGGAGCCGAAGCTAGCCGAAGGATCAGCCGAAGCTACGGCTAGATCCTTCGGCTGCTTCGTGAATAGACCCCTATGTTGTCCTAGTTTGATCACTTCTCCTGCCTCCTCCAAACTCTTCACCCTTTTGTGAATAACCCTGATAGTTTCCAATGCCGTTTAGCTTGTCCATGGCTGATTAAAAGAGAACATATCTTCAGGCCTACCTACATCTTCTATGGTCCCTTATAGGTTGCCTGGCATGAATTTTTGATACTGTTTCTTTCTTTAGCCCCATAACACATCTGTGCACTGCAGCAGCATTCATGATGCATGTTTTCGCCAAGCTTGGCAAAATGCATGTCAGAAGTAGGTGATTACTCAGTTCTTGATCTATAGAGCCGACATGTGACAGCTTCAGTGTCCCGCGTCGGCTCTAATTATGGGGATGAGTGTATTTTGCTCTCCCCATTATTCTCCTTTAACAGAATTCTAGTTCCCTCAAATAGATACGTTACAATCCTCACGGATGTTTAGCATAATTGGTGGGTTTATTACATTAATAAGCACATTATACATTTGCATCAATCAACAACCTTGACTAAAATAAAGAAAGTTCTCTAACAAAGGAAAACATGTCCAATCAGCTTTCTAATTTTATTCTCTAGAAATATTCAACATTGAATCTGGACATTATGAGTCATTTATCTACTTTTGTGGATAACTTTCTTTTCTCTTCTTTTGAATACATGAATTCTTGTAAAGTGCTTGTTATCACATCTCGTGATTTCTCTGTAAATGATAACGGCTTGTTCCTGTTTCTCTACAGAAAAGAGAACAGTTCCTTCACGGCTTGAGCACTACATCTGTACATCACAAAGTCAAGCCAAGGTGTTTCTCAGACATTTGTTACCCAAAGGAGCCACTACCCTCATGTCTTCTGCAGTTCTGGATGCTAATGACAAATGCATACAAAGAACAATTAAACAAAACACATGGCTGCTAATGAGTATTTATTATTAGCAAAATATAAAAAAATGAAAGATTTCATATGAGAAAAGTCACGTAGGTCTGTTAATCAGATTCAGCGCAACTTGCAAGTCTTGTGGTTGTGTACTGTGTGTTCTAGCAAACAGTTAATCATGGCATCTGTTCATCTGTCTATGCCAAGAGAGCAGACGGCTGTCAAATTGTCACCAAACAGAGAAGCAGTAATGGGTATGCCAGCCTGGAGCTTAGACAACACAGATGGGAGTGACAAAACACCACAGCAGTGCAAGAGTCCCTTGCAAAAGAACACAACGGCATTTGTATGTACCATGTACCAAGAGCACAGTATGTATAGACAACATGAACACACCAACAGAGCCATAAGGTCCATGTTTGACAGGGCAAATCAGAGAGGTGCCAAATGGTGGATTGATATATTTAGAGCTGTATTTGTTTCTTTAGTTGTGGTAAAAACAAACTTACATATCATTTTAAATAACTCATATTTTGGTAAAGTACAAATTTAATTATTAAGAAATGTTTCATCTACAAATATATATTTTTTTTATCATGAAGAGAAATACATTCCTAATGAGCCTGAACACTAGCCCCTTGCTGTCAAAATAAGGGCCTATGAGCCAGTAAAATGTCTGTCATGGCTGTCATAGCCAATAGATATCAGTTCGGATATTAGTTATACAGATTGTCAATGTGCCTATAAGAAAATTTCACTGAAGTGGACTCTCTTAATAATGCATAATGAGCTGCTTAAATTAGCTATTTCTTTCTTTATGTAGAAGGTGTGTTTTTTGCATTTAGGGTAGTTTCCTTTATTTCATTTAATTTCTCTGTATTTGTATTTCTTTCCTGTTTCAGACAGTGTTTTTTTTCCTTCTGTGAAAAAATTGAAAATAAGCAGGCTAGTGAGGGGTCGCTTTTGGCACAAGTGCAAGTCCAGGATCATTTTAAGGAGCTTCCAAAACCTTCAGGAGCCTAATTTGTATCCCTCCCCATTGCATCCTGCATCCCCTTCCAATGCATTTCACCAAAATGGCAACATTTAAATGAATCTCCTAATTTTCTCAGAAATTTTAGGGAAATTAAATGAGGTATTGGATCCTTCATTACTTGTCAAAGACACCCCCTGACTTGCACTCCTTGGGGACTCCAAAAGTACGATTTCCACACCAGAATTGCTGGTTCTGTTCTCAACCACATTTTATTCTTCCCACTCCTATTGCCTTCACCCGAACATAAACTAAATGAAAAAATGAGCAAGACCCTATTGTGATGGCCATGGCAAGTGTGCAGACCTACAGTAAGAAAATGTTGGATGGTTTATTTCTCCAGCACCATCCAAATAAACCCTAACAATTAACTTTTCTTGTTATATCTGTTCAATACAATATCTGTTTATCCTGTGAAAAATCCAGTGCTGTCTGGTGCACTCTGCAGTGTTTTCTCAACAGTATTATCAACTCTGCCCAGTGCACCTCTGTAAACTAACCTAAGGTGTCCCCAGTCTTTTTTGCCGACTGTGGCGGATGGGGGTGTTGGTGATGGTGGTCGAGAAACGCCACCCTCTTCATGCTCTGAATCTGACTCAGCATCCTGCCCAGCTTTCACTGTTTTTTTTGTTGCTGATTTTATAGTCACTGAACTGATGACTCAACAGACTTCAACAGTCTGCATATGCAGGTTGTCTAAATAACTTAGACGAATAGTGTCACAGAACTCCCTTATTTGGAAAATGTGTGTTTTAACAAAACGCATTGTTAGAATTTTGTGTTATGTCAAGATGGTTTAAAAAAAAAAAGAAAGACATTTTGTACTATCTATAGGCGAAGACTTAAGTGGCTTTATCAACTCTTCATATTATGACATAATAGGTATGATATGATGTCATCAAGCGTGTGCATTGTCTTGACTCACCATTGTTTAGCAAGGGCCAGCTTTTATTGACACTCTTAAATTCCTAAAGTGCACCTGTACTAAGATGTCAATGCTAATGTTGTCAATTATGAACCTGAATTTCTCCGCAATGCTTATGGTGCACAAGTTCACTTTAAGTACTTAGAGAACCATCTCTGTCTAGAACAACTGTGGTATTTAGACCTTCATTGATTTTGGGCAAGAGGGATCCCAGCACAGGGTTCTTTCAGTTTTAGGGCTAAGTACAGTTGTATGCTTTCAAATTCTTCAGTGGTGCAGTCTCTTTTTTTCTGCAAAACATTTTTACCTAAATCAACTTTAATACATAATTGTCTAACTGTGCAAAGTCTCAGGAGTGAGCAATACAGTAACAAGGTATCTGGTTCAGAGGAAACAATGATATATCATACTGTTAAAATTAGAGCTAAGTAGACAAATCTATCTTCCCTTTAACCATCCAGTCAGGTTAAAGGCCAACTTCAGCCAAAACAATTTTTAATAGGGAAGTGGAAAGGGTTAGAAATGTGTCAGTTTTTTTGCTGCCTGTGGTCCTATTTGTAGATTTCAGTTGCTGATTAACTGTGTCGGACAGAACAGTAAGAGAATATCTCACCAACGGGGCCACAGGAATAGTTATATAAATAAATACATTATTTTTCTAGTAGGAAAGTGAGGAAGGTTTAGAACCTTTGACAGGGTTTAACTGCTGTTTGTGTCTCTGTTGGCTGTTAGTATAGAAAGTTTGGGGGAGATCTCAAAGGGAACACGGAGCACATTTAAAAACCTAACAGGGGTTCTTATTAAGGATGCACCAATACCGTTTTTTCGGTATCGAGTACGAGTACCGATATTTGTTTTTTGGTACTCACCGATACTGAGTACCGGTGCAGTGTGCCAAGATTATCAGGAAGTCGGTTGGCGGATCATGACCCGTCGCCCAGCTTCCTGATTGCCTGTGACGCCGGTGTTCTAGCGAAATAACACCAGCTTCACTTACCAAGGCTGCCAGGCTTTCTGACCAATCAGGAAGCTAGGCGGCGAGTCATGAGGTGCCGTCCAGCTTCCTGATTGATCAGGAATCCAGGCTGCCAAGCAATAAGTGAAGCCAGCTTCCTAGCCAATCAGGAACCCGGGAGGCGGGTCAAAACCCACTAGTACCGGTATCGGTGCATCCCTAGTTCTAATCTTTTCCCAGTCTATCAAACAAAAAAGTATTAGCTGGAGTTGGATGTTAAAGAGACAGGACAAAGTAACAGCTTCTGTGCAATTCCACCCCAGTGCCCCTTCACCTCTTCTTCCTCCAGTCGGCACCCAAATACCCGGTGCCGGCTTTTGTCAGATTCTAAGGGTAGCAGTTATGCCAGTGGCTGGCTGGCAGGCCCGAGCACTATCACATGATAGGAGGTTACATGCTCCCCCATACCAGGAAGCACTCTGTATTTTCACCAGAAAAGGCAGTAGAAGGAGCAGTGGGGGAACTCTAGCAGGGTGAGTATCAGTGGGTTAAAGGGGGCCCCTTTCCACAGGCACTGTCACTTTGCTCTGTGACAGTATTTTTTAAAGGGTTGTTTCTTTAATGTCAAAACCTTTTGCTTTTTTAGTTTTGCATAGAGTAGAAAATGTTTAAAACTGTCAGTTTTTTGTGCCACATGTGTCACATTGGTAAAAAAATACCTTCACTTCCCAAAATTGGGGAAAGGCCCTCAGTACTGACTGAAACATGTGTCCCCAGTGTAATATTCCCCATCACCTCCAGTTCTGGAGACAACTAAAAAAAAAAAATGTTCCCCTCATTTCCAGTTCTGGTCAACAGGACACATAGAGAGGATGGATCCCCCCGAGGACAAAGACAATAAAAACCCGACATGGGTTTTTAAAAAGTGTGTTAATTGAAACTAGAACAAAACTTGTACATATTTGTATAAAATATAGAAAAAGACCATCTTCTTTCATTTTTTTTGCTATGGCAAAGTTAGTCAGCAATTGTGACATGTAAAGTAGCTAATAAGGTTTCAGTTTACTAAAGTCAGCAGAGTACTGAATTCTGTACTTAAAATAAATTATAAATGAGTTTCGTTTAACTTCATCTGCCTACATCTTTGGATCCACTGATTGATCTGATATGCATTTACCGTTGATGGTATCCTCCCCTTCTTAATTTACTCCACCGTTTCTAACACGTTTACTGTAAAGATGACATATTTCTGCAAGTTTGAATACACAGTAACTGTTTGTTTTCTGAATGTAACTAACTAAAAAGCAATAAAAAAATAAAAGGTGGCTTGTGTAAAGATTCAGACAGCTTTCTTCTACTTAGTGTCATTTTTTAAGGTACTTAATCCAATTGACTGCTGCTAAGTGTCTGCTGTGGGGTGGCATGTGTTGCACAGTGGAGGTTAAGGCTAGGGTTACATCTTTGTGTATGCTTTTTTCAAGTTTTATTAATTGCACCAATGTAAATGGGCCCTTAGGGAGCTGTGTGGGCTGCTATGATTAATGCTACGCTACTGCTACACTGTCAACATGCTGCTCTGCCTGCCGCCCCCCACGTGACTGAATGTAAGACCGCCTGAGACAAAAGTCTCAGGTCATCTTGTTATAAGAATGGCCCTGCCAGCCGCCCATTTGCATGAGCCCTTATAGTTAGTTTATCTCCAACTGTGTACATCAGGGAATAAAGCTAACCATACACTGCTTGAATTCTGAACAGTACGTGGCCCCCCTGGGACCGCCTCTCTTCCCCCATTCAACAAACATTGATTTTTCAATCAACTTTTGTCCAATATGTATTATGTATTGTCAAATGTATTATGTAAACTTTTTTCAAATTACTTCTCACTTTCTCAATAACATTTAGCTCATGATGTATCAAGGCAAATAATGCCCAAATATCCAGGGCAACTAATGCTCTCCCAGCCGAGACCCCTATATTGTCTAATACCATCAAAAGATGAGATGTGTCCTTTATGTGTTATAACAATGTCACTACAAATTGTTGCAAAATCCTGTCAATACACTCACTAATTTGTTTGGCCAGGGATTCCCTACCAAACATAATAATTCTCCCAGGGCGATCCCTGACTGGTTTATGAACCTTTAGAAGTGCATAAAACACGGGTATACTGGGGTGTATAACTTTCAAATACTCAACTGCTTTCTTATCAAGTAAACCATTACAGAAAGCCTGATCAATTATATCAAAAAATAATTTTTGATCTTCTTAAATTCCTATCTCTGGTATATCTTAGTGTGCACTTTATTCCTAAGGATTTCTTAAGTAGTCCTGCTAATCTAGCACAACTATACTGGCAACGGTGGAGAGCAGAGGGATCCTCTTGGATGTTATTGCCAAATAGCATTTCCCTAAATGCAGTACTTCCATCCCCCTATTGCAAACCTCTCCATATTACCTCTTCTTTCACCCTCATTCTGTAGGAAAAAAACGATTTGTATTAGCTCATCTTTCAGGGTATCAACACATCCACCCAAAGGCTTACCAAATCTCCAACAGCCATATAGACAATTGTATTATAAATTTAGAATTTGGGGGTTTACAGATTACTAGTATTTGGAGATAACTGCTCTCGCAGGTAATTAGAAATGGCAAAGTAGTCCCGTTACTGAAGATGGATATGGTGCCTTGGAGCATCAAAAGTGAAGATGTTTCGTGGTATAGTAGACAAGGTTGCAAGACTATAAGTGTCAAAGACATTTCCAGAATGGTGATATAAAAGGACACCCCCATCATAGGTGTTATTGTTCCAGTATTGTTGTTGCATTGTTGGGCTGGAAATTTTCACCATTTCTGATTCACTACAGAGATATCCTGGCGGGTTTCACCTCCATTACTATCTCTTGGGTTACATCAAGGGGATTATCTACATGCACAGAATAGTGGGTGTGTATGACAGGGAAAGGAAGGATTATGTTAGAGCTGGACATTATTTTCTTTATCATCAGATCTCTCAGTGTATCATCAAGCTGACTATCGGTGATAGAGGATAGCCAGACATGCAGGCACAACCCAAGCAACCTCTGACATTACTGTTGGAGACCAGCTTTCTAAACATCAATGGCTGCTTCTGGCAACTGTTCTTGTATGGCCTATAAAACAAATGATGGAGGCACACTGCAGATAACTCCAGCAACGGCTCATCAGGGGTAGAAGAATGACAACATTTTTGCTATTACCCTCAGTAAACGGTGTCTGTGGGTACCTCAAAAACATTAGCAAACTCCTAATTAGAAGACTATCATCTTATTGTAACTATCAGGCTATTCATACTGTTTGGGACATGCTAACATTTTAAGTTTGCTTCCCCTCACACAACATGATTCAATGAGTTTTAATGCGCTCTTATAATTAGCATAAATTAACTTCATCTAGGTTTAGTGTGAACTCCACCCCTTTCCCCAGGGCAGACGCCACTTCAAATACATCCCACATGGATTTGTGCCACAAAACTGTTCTTTACATGCTTCCCGTTCATGCAGCAGGTAACGTGAGTTTAACAAGTTTACATGCCTGGACATATGTAGTTTAAGGGCAATTACATCATGAAAATGGCACTTGGAGGTACTGCTGTTGTCTTTGTACAAAAAAAGTTAAATAAGTAGTGACTCCTGAATTGAAGAGATGTCCTGAATTGAAGATATATTTTATTGTTCTGAAATCTGTGTGAAGGTCATATAACTGTGGGCTCTATTCATCATAATGGCATATGAAAGCCAGTGCCTATGGCAATAGTGTAAGGGCAGCAATCCTCAATATTTACTAAGCTGTAATACATTTTTTCTTATTGGGGTGCAGGAGCAGTTGAGAGGAGTCAGGAGACTCTATATAGTTCAGGATACATTAAACTATCTTTCCCTTTTTTGATGGTCTGTATGTTAAAAAATAGTTCTGCTTATAACACAGATAGCATGCAATAAGATATTTTAGCAGCAGTTTTTACTAAATTGATCACATGACACAATTGGTGGAGCTTTCCATAATTATACCCTTACTCAGGCGTGTCTAGGACAGCCTACTGTGTTTCCCCGAAAATAAGACACTGTCTTATATTTTTTTGGGCTCACAAAAACACACTAGGTCTTATTTTCGGGGTAGGTCTTATTTTTTTTAAATATTTTTTTAATGTATAACAATCCAAAGTTAATGCAAATCCAAATGAAATAATCCAAAATGGCAAAGTTAAGAATAGGGTGATCAGGGGTACCTTTCCAAGAGCAATTTGGTAACCAGAAAAAGTGAAACGCACTTTCACTATAGATTCCTCACAGGCAGAGTGCATTTCGTATCACTCCAGCTGTGACAGGAGTTGGCGCTATAGAGTAAACATCGGCTTATGCGGCTCTGCTCCCTGTGCTGCCGTCTCACTTCCTCTAGTGCTGGCTTCATTGGCACCGCTGATTCTCTCCCGCGGCTCTTCAGGTTCCCCCTTATGCCACCACCGGCCCTGGCAATGGTCACAACTAGGTCTTATTTTCGGAGTAGGTCTTATATTTTAGCAATTCCCACAAATAGTACTAGGTCTTATTTTCGGGGTAGGTCTTATTTTCAGGGAAACAGGGTAGTATCTAAATACAGACCATCATACACATCAGTTAGGAAGCATGAAGGTCAAAAAGGAAGGGCTGGGGAGCTAAATGTGGTCTTGTGTTACCAGTTAATAAATCACTTCCTGTAAACATTCATGATTTATCAGTCATGGTTAAACTAATACTAACTTTAAAGGCCAGCGATTGCCCAAGCACTGTGTCTATGTAGGATCAGACGAGTCAAACCATAGTTGTGTTTTAGGTGTAACTAGAAGCCAACATTTTTTTTGTTTCAAAATATTTATTGAATTTCAATAAAGAAAAAAAGAACACAAATGGTTCACACGTAATAATGCAATTGCAGAGTATTCAATGCTTACAATACAAGTCAATCTTAAGGTACAAATGCAGTGATATACATTATAGCGGCATCTAGTGTATAACCAGAGAAAGATAGAAAGGAAAGAAAAAAAGGTCTGATAGGGGGTCCATCGGAAAGGGTAGCGCCTTTAGGAGCCTGTAAGTATTATAAAGGGTCCGTGAGTGGTTGTTTCAGTTTAAGGCCGTTCAACTCAAGCACAGGGTCACACGGAGACCTGTCACAGAAGGGTGAGATTATTCATGTCCATGTTGGGATGATGAAACAGAATCCATGGTTCTCAGATGTTTATAAATTTAGTATTAGTGTCGGCCAAGATACAGGACAATTTCTCATTTAGCATTATGTTTTCTAACCGTTGTGTGAATTCTCTATAGGGGATAGCTTGTTTCTTCCAGTTGCCTGCTATGGTCAGCTTAGCTGCTAGGAAAATTTGGTGTGCCAAAGAGCGGTGCGATGTGCGTGAGCCCGGTATAGTGTCATGTAACAAGGCCTGCGTTGGGTCTTTAGTAACGTGTTTGTGGAATAGAATTGATAATAAGCGGTACAATCCTAGTCAAAAAGCGTGAGGTCAAATGGGCACGTCCACCAGGTGTGTAACATATCACCTGGGAGTGCACATCCCGAAAACACCTGTTGGACAAGGATGGGAATATTTTGGCTAGTCGGGTAGGGACCATATACCATCTGTATAGTACTTTATAAGCTACTTTCCTATTCATTATGTTAAGTGAACTCTTGGAAATGTTTTCCCATACCCGCTCCCAATCCTCAATGGTCCAAGACAGATTGAGGTCCATCGACCATTTAGCAGGTCTAAATGTGTTAAGGTATTGAGTTGGGAATATAGAGTACACACCAAGTGAGGTCCGTCCGGTGTTCTGAGGCATATACGTTCAAAAGATGTAAGTGGAGGGTTCTGGGCCTCTACCCTCACCTTTATTGAGGATACCCAGTGTTGTAGTTGTATGAATCGAAATAGTTCTGTGTTAGGGACCCCTTTATGTTCTGTGAGGAACGACCAAGTTGAGGTAGTGTTGGTGTAAGAAATCGTATAGTCTGTTATATCCATTGTCACCCCACCATTTAAACAAAGTCGGATTGGTGTACGCAGGGGGGAATAGTGGTTGTGAGCGTATGGGAAGGAGTGGTAGGTACGGAGATATGAGGCCTGAGGAATATTTTAGTGAGTCCCACACTTTTAAAGCGTGTTTCATAAGGGGGCTGAGTGTTAATGGCCTGGCAGAGGGCGGTAACCAAGGGAGCGCTGAAAGGAGGATTGGGGAACTTTCCGGTATTTCCAGCAGGGTCCAGAGTGGGATGTTAGCCTCTCGGTGTATAGTGCAGGGTAGTGATCAGGGGCAGGTGTTGGGACGCCTGGTAATAAAGTATAATGTTTGGGACACCAATGCCTCCTTCTGTTTTATGTTTGTATAGTGTGAAACCGTGGTACCCTGGGCCGTAGGGGGTGCCAGATAAACTGCATTATGCTCCGCTGTAAAGATCGTAATGCGAAAGTCAGCACTGCTATTGGTAGGACCCTAAAGAAGTACAACAGTCTAGGGACTATGGACATTTTGACAGCTGCCAATCTGCCAAACTATGATAGGTTATGTCGCGTCCAGTTGGTCAGCATAGATTTAAGGTGCTTAAATAGTGGTATATAGTTGATCGCATACAGGGTTGCATAGGAAGGGGATATGTTCACTCCTAAATACTTCAAATATTGCTTTTCCCATGTGAATGTGAAATTCTCACGTAGGAGGTCATATGCTGGCTGGGGTAAGGTGACATTCAGGGCAGCCGATTTTGTCTAGTTTACCACTAGACCTGACACCTCTGAAAAGAGTTTCAAAATGTGCAGTAGATTGGGAATGGAGGTGTGTGACTGGGTTATGGTCAGCATGACATCAACCGCAAATAGGCTAGTTTTATATTCCACACCCGCTACCTCAACACCCCTCACATTAGGATTGGATCTAATCAGATGTATCAGGGGCTCAATGGCTATGGCGAAAAGGACCGGGGAGAGAGGGCAGCCTTGACGAGTGCCCCTCCGGATCATAATGGTATCAGAAACCCGTCCTAGATATTTGACCTTTGCTGTGGGGTTAGTATAGAGAGCTTGCAGCCATGCTAAAAAGGGGCCTTCAAAAGCCCCATTGCACCATTATATAGCGTAAATAGTGCCAAGAGATTGAGTCGAATGCCCACTGTATATCGAGAGACAATAGGATGCCAGGAATTTTCCTGGACCTAAGTACATGTATCAGATGGATAATTTTCCTGATGTTATCACCCGCTTGCCTCGCTTGAATGAACCCCACCTGATCTCTGTGGACTATTTGCGTTAAAAAAGTATTAATGCGAACAGTTAGGATTTTCGTGAGTATTTTGACATCCACGTTTAAGAGGGATATGGGACGATAAATCCCCATTGCGAATGCAGCCGGTCAAGAGCTTCGTGGGGCACCGCAGGGAAGGAAAGATCTTTGAACAAAGCGTCCGCTTTTGACCTGCAGAAGGAGCCCGAGTTCGAGTACAGTTTAGCCAGGTCGTTACAGAATTGGGCAAGAATTTTATCTGGGTTGGCTGTTGTAGTCCCTTGGGTGGTGCGTAACCTAATATGTGCATGCCCTTGAGGAAGTGAGTTCAACTTACGGGCCAGTGGTGTACCGGGTTTGTTGGACCGAGAGTAAATTTTATGTTTAGACCAGCGAAGGAATTTTTCCGACCTCTGGTCCAGTAATAGGTTCAGCTCAGTTTTAACCGAGGCCACACGAGCTAGAAGTTGTTTATTAAAGTTGGCTTTCAGCTGGCCGTCAAGTTCCTCAAGGGCAGCATAAAGTTTGTTTATTTTCCTATCCCTAGCCTCTTCCTGCGCGCAGCTAACTCTATGAGGTGGCCCCTCATAGTGGCTTTATGGGCCTCCCAGAGAATCACTGGGGAGCCCACAGAGTCCCCATTCAAGGTGAAGTATTGGCGGGCACTCGACTCAACCTGCTGCAGGAGGTCCGCTGAGGTCAACAAGCTCTCATTTAAACACCACAGGTACCGCGTGGGGGCTCCAGCTACCAAACAGAAGCGTACCGCGTTTGCTGCATGGTCTGACCAAGGTACACTCTTAATGCGTGCAGTAAGGAATGTAAACAGCGTATGTTGTAGAGTAAATATGTGGTCAATTCTACAAAAGGATTGATGGGGGTTAGAAGCCAACATTTTTTATTCATTTTGGAGAATGTCAAGAAGAATTTGACAACAATACCAATCTGACAGATGATCTAATCCTGCTTTATTTAAAACTTTTAAGATGTAGAGAGCAACTAAAATCGCACATAGTTTGCCAAAGCAATGTACACCATCAACAATTGCTATTATTAACACTTGCTTCTCATTTTTTACATCCTTTGTTGCATCCTAGTACTGCTGATCTTTTCTAACCTTGTTGTAGCCACTTACTACAGCGATGGCTGAATGGCATTTCTCAGGGTGGCTCTCCTGATGGTGGCAGAAGTGGACGGCATATTGTAAAACATCCACTTGTAATTTCCATTGAATGCCCACATGACAGGGTGTCAACTCAGGAGAACAATGGGGAGAAAGGGACAGAGCATTGTTACCCTATTACAGGAAGTGCCTGAACAAGGATCATCAGATAATATTTAAATGAAAGTTGCATATTTAAAAATTACGCGCACTTTGTCTGAAAAGTGCACTTATTTTTTAAATATGCAGCTTTAATTTAAATATTATCTGGTGATCCTTGTTCAGGCACTTCCTGTGCCCATCTAAGAGATCCCACCCATCTCCCTCCACAGATACATGCCACAGCAATTGCTTGGTATCGATAAATGTAAGTGGTGAGTGTGGTTTGAAATGGTGTGCCATCATCCTGAAGCCATCTTTTTCTGTGTTACAGATAACACTGTTATTTCCTGTGTGCTATTTAAGAGAGCCTGTCATGTCCTTCTGAAATGAAAACACAGTAATGAAAGTGTTATACCAGGATTATCTGCAGGAGTGTGGAAATTATGCACTACTAGCTGCCTGTATCTGACTTCAGTACTTGTCAAAATGAAGGTCAGCAACGGCAGCCTCCATTATTCTCTCATGACAGGTTCTAATTAACAAAGCAGCCAGCTGCAGATCCTGATGTACTTATCTTCATGTGCAGTTGTACATCTAGCCCATCCACTTTTCTGTCCTGGCTAGATCCAGTTTGCCCTTTTGTCTGAAGTCATGAGAACTTTGTAAGCAATCTTTAATTTCTTAGCTGGTTTCGTCCAATGTGTGGAATAACCTACATTTCCTAAAGCAACAATAGACTACAATGTTTCGTAAGATGTTTCATTTTGGCCAATTCTGAACCCAAAAATGACTTTTGGAATATAAGCACACTGCAAACTAAGGAAAGATAAATTATTGCATTTGTTTTTTTTTTTACTGAATAATGGGTTTCATCTGTGCTATGATAATTACAAATATTTCTGTGCTAACCAATTAGCTTTTGAAAATGATCTATGACAGTTTATCATTGGGAAGCAAGAGAAATGGCTGATGAAAATAGGTTTTTGCAGTACTACATGTAAATAAAACATGAATAATCTGTCATTTTAGGCAATATTCGCTAACATGAATTGTATCTTGGATATATTTTGAAATCAATATAATGGCATCTCGAAAATATGCATCAATGGTTTAATTAACAACAAATACAATTTTCAGCAATAAATAATGTTTTTACATACTATGGAAGCAAAAAAAATACAGTTATATTAAAATGGACCTATACTTAAATATTAAGGTACACTATGGTAATAGGGAAAAAATTAAGAGTCACGTGACTGGCACTGGAGGAATCCTGAAGCAGTTTTTTTGAAGAACGATACTTTAGCCCTTCAAATGTGTGTTCATCCTGGCAAGGGTGTTAATATAAATCTAAACCCTAACTGGATGCCTTTTAGTTTGCTAAAGTATGATGCATCATAAACAATTGTCATATTTTATTTTACAGGGTTATTAACGAAAGGGTGAAGAGTTTGGAGAAGGCAGGAGAAGTGAATAGTCTAAGCCAGATTAGCTGATTTGGAAAAATTCTCCAATTCAGATCACTTTCCAGTTCAGCTATGTTGTCCTAGATTGCTCACTTCTCCTGCCTTCTCCAAACTCTTCACCCTTCTGTGAATAGACCTGTTAGTTTTCACCTTTTATTCATCTTTTGTTGCATCCCAGTGATCTTCTCCAGTCTCTTTCAGACACTTCCTGTCTATATGCACTCACTCCAGCAGCTGCACATTGTTGCTCTGGTTCGGCTTCCTGTTAGTGACAATGGTGAGCCATGCCTGGGCAATGAGAAATGGCACAGCTTCTATATAACCTCCATCAGGAGCGTATGTGGCGGGATCAACACATAGGAGCACAACTGGAAAACAGTTGTCATGCATAATAGGAAACGCCTATACAATGGCCTTCATGGCAGTATAAGCAGCGTTTGGACATAGTCTGCTTAAATAAGAACTCCGGGCAGAAACAGAATAACCCTTAAGTGTTTATTTTAATCTAGGGTATTAAATAACAAAGACGTACTCACCCAAACCTTGGACACGCCTGGCTGCATGACCGGTCCCACAGCCTCTCTATCCCTCCACTCCAGAACTGGAATGTCCCCCAGTGTCCTCACATCCAATAGACTGGATTGGATGTGATGACTCACGGATCCTTAGACTGCCACAGTGAAGGGGTAAGGGGCTGCAAGGACCAGTCTAGCAGTTAGGTGGCTCTGAGGATCGATATTGCAGTTGCAGTGCGGAGGAAACCTCCCTGCATGGGTTAATTTTGTTTCTGCCCAGGGTTCTTCTTTTAGTGTATTCCTAACAGAACTGTTGACTAAAGTTGTTTGAGGGTGTCACAGACAGGAGATGATTTTGAATAGATGATTTTTCCCTGGAGGCAGGATAGATGCATACAGGGAAAAACATCTATCCCAAAGGACAGGTAATCGTACCATGTGCAATTACATGTGGACTGCTGCTGATAGAGGCGTCCACTGTCACCTTGTCATTAACTTGAATGGGTACAGTGGCTGCAGCAGAACGGGCATACCTGGGATTTCTGCCGCAACAATCCGTAGGTTCTTGAATAACTAAATGTGCCAAGCTAAGACAATGATCAGATATAAAGAGTAAAAAAAATTAAAAAACAGTGACTCAAACAAATGTCAGTGAAAAAAAATCAATCAGGTGTAAAGTCTTTAAATCTTCATAAATCCGCAAAAGATGTCCAACTATAGCAATAGTGATGAATATTACTTGTTCCTTCACCAAATGCACCACGTGCACCACACCAGATATAGGGGTGCTCACCTTATTGATAGACCCCAGCAAGAGGTCAAACCAGGCAATTCCCTTCTTAACCAGGGGAGGGGGCCCTCAGCTCCAATCGCTCACAGATGTCCTCCAATGGTTTAATCAGACCAGCAAACAGATCTGTGCAACACTTCTTAAATAGGAAAGCAATAGCCTTCAATCTTTATCGATCTATAGACCTCCTCAGTATAAGGTGTCAATGCCAGGATCGTGTTGACCGAAAAAAGAAAGCAAACACCATAGCGCGTACCATCCAAACAGAGTATGATTTATTAAAAGAAAATTACTCACATAAAAGCAGTGGTAACATAGCATGGAATTCTCTCTTAAAAGTATGTGCAAGAGTTTCAAATGACTGCGGCCGTCAGTCGTAGAGATCAATGTAACGTCAAATGCTCCGCCCAATCCGTAGGTTCTTGCTGCAAAATTCCCAGAACACAGAACAGAAATAATTCCGGCGTGAATGCTGCCTTCACACCACCCTCACTTGCTGCATACATATTTTAGGTGACTTGAAATATTAAAGCCAGAGAGAGCCAGAACACTAACATTTTCACAAGGATGGCTGTGTGAGTGGGCGTGTTTGTGCAAGTGCCAGTTATATCTCACAATGAGGGATAAAACAAAAATGTAATATGCTCATACACATGTATACAATACATGTGGTGATTATCCACAGACAAGGCTGTTAATCAACTACCTCCGGATTTCCTGCCCAGTTATCAATGAGTATATTATTCTGCGGGGGTCAAAAGATGAGTGATTTGTTCTGCCTGTAGCATGCATGTCTGTTTAATTTGGTGATCACCACATTTTTCAAAATCTTTTACAGATCTGGCTGATTGCTGTAGAAGAGAGGTCCCTGGTTGCTTTTTCTGCAACAGACTAAAGTGACTCTGTAATGATAAAACTATAAGGGCTGCCATTGCTGGTCCTTTTTGAAAATGCTTGTTACCAGGATGTGTCTGGCCTCAGTACCTTCTAGTTATAGACATAGAACAAGCATGTTATAAATGAGCGTCAGAAAAGTGTCACAATACCTCGCCTTTATATTCATTTGAAGTCAGAGACTCAGAAAGCCCTGAAGCATGAGCATAACAGCCCCCATACTTTTCTCATGACAGAGTCACTTTAAGGCTGGATGCACACTGGGGAATTTTGGTAGTGCAATCATGCTACTAAAATCGCATGCAATTAGCATTTGATTGCTAAACATTTTGAACAATGTAGTGTAGCATTAAGTAGCATGCAGTAGAGATAAATCACTAGTGAATGCATGATGCTCAACATTTGTACTTTCAGTTGCTACTAAATGCAATATGTGTAGCAAATGTTAGTGATTATCATGGATGATTTTAGCAGAACATTGGACTACCAAAATTCGCCAGTGTGCGCTCAAACTATGGTCTCATTAACATGGGCAAATTAAGCCCTATAACTTAAACTGAGGGTGTATCTCTGCATCCGGGATAGACAGCTGTGGCATACAGCTGACCAGAGCAATGAATGGCTGTAGGCAGTTATACACAGGATTACTTGCGTAAACCCGCAATGTGACTGTCTTCGTCCAGGTTTGTACACCCCCCACGCATGTGCGGGTTTACACAAGTAGTGGCATAAACTTCAGTTATTCATTTCTTTGGGTGACTGTACCTATGTATCCCAGGCGTGGAAATACACTCCGAAATTACATTATATGGTCTTAAGCAACCATGTGCATGAGGCCTAAATGTTCATTTTTGCTTTATTTATTTACATGAAAGCTGAAGTATATATGATATAAAAACACCATATAGCCTAGTTATGTATGTATTAAAAAATAACTGCATGTATTTTTAAATACAAATAGCTTTAGTATCTGTCTTAATACCAGTCACCTATAATCCCTCTGCACTGGCTGAGGGATGGAGGGTTATGCACTCGGGCCAATCAGGCTGTACTACAGTGCACATGTGCTTACAGAGTACATGCTGACAGGAGGAGAATGATGCAATCATTGTGCTGCTTACGGATGAGCTCAGGTTCAGACTGAACTTGGTCTGAACCTGAGCTCTTCCGAACAAGGAAGTGCCACCTAATTAGCTGTGGGCCAAGCATTCCCTGCTGTGTAGCTGCATGTAAACAAAGGGGCGCGATGCTTGTATTGACTTTCTTTACCTTATATGGCCACACAGCCATATTAGGCAAATGTAATTTACCAAATATAGGCATGTAGCCATATAAGATTAAGGACATCACTACGTCTTGCCCCTTTGCTTATGTCAAGCTGCAAGCGGAGGATTGATTGGAGGCATGGAGCTTCCTTCTGTGTTCATGAGGAGCTCCTTCTGGGTTCAGAAGAGCTCATTATCGGACCGCGTTTAATCCAAACCTGAGCTCATCCCTAGTGCTGCTGTCCTTCCATTCTACTATTAGCAGTTGCAGACCTGGCTGTGCTGTCTAGAAAGGGAGCCTTGATAATAGAAATGGCTGCAGAGGACTACAAATGCTGTTCCCACGTACAGCATTTTGCTTTTTTTGTATCTCGCTGAGTTTAGCCTTAGGCACACAATCTTAACATGAATGATGCTGTTTGTAGTCACATGAAAAAGAAAAATGTTTACCCATAAAAATATTTCTTCACATAAACTTCATTAGTGACAAATCTTAAGACATCCATGCCTAATCAATTCACCCTGCTTTTTGGATATTCATGTGTTATAACAGTAAATGGAGCAACTGATAGATATGGTAAAAAGCTTTTGAATACAGTGAATTTAAATCTGAAGCTCCCCATTATTTTACTATTCATGTTAATACTTGTTTTTAGACAAGGACAGATGGCATTTTGAATGCTACAACAGGTTTTTATTTTTTTTTAAATGCCACATCAGGCTCCTATTATTACAATAAACATCTGCTGGGGGTTTTCAATAGCATGACATGAATATCCATCTAGTGAATTCTGCTGTCAGTTAAAGATTTCAGTGTTTTTGTATGTGTTTTTAGTTTCTCTATTAATAATTCTTATTGAGAGATTTTCATTGCCCTTTTTTCAATAAACTCTAGGTAGCTATAAAAGAAAACATTCATTAATGCAATTATGTTTTTATTTTAAAAATCATAAAAGGACAACTGTACCTTTGGTCCAAGGGTGAGTGGGGATGAGGCGCTGGTCCATGAACTTTCTCTAGTTGAATAGGAAAAATATTTGGGCCTAATGGCTGGGTTCTGGTAGCTCTTTACAAAACAGGGGGCCCTTTAAAGGCAGGGGATGCCCAGAATTAGAGGGCCAAACAGCCACGAGATGATAGCTATGGGCTCCACATTCGCGATATAGTGTCATGAGCTTTAATATGAAAAATGTAATCTATATAGGACAGAAAGGAAAAGGTCCCAAGACACAGGTTGTCACGTGACATACAAATGTGGTTGTGACCAAGGGACAGGACCACTTAGACATAGAGGAGGCTGTTCACTGCAAGACTTGATGCCCTTCAGATTGCTTTATGTAATAATGCTACAGCTGTACTGAGTTGTCATACGATGCCTTTGTAACTCCTTTTTGATGCTTACGTCTTGTGGTATATGCTTATTGTTGGTTCTATTTTTTGTTGTTCTCCTTACTCCTAAAACAATAAAAAAAATTAAATGTTAAAACAAAAAAACAAAAAAAAGGAGGGCCAAGAGTCCAAGAAACCTTTTATTGGCACAAAGAAGATATGCACAGCCAATGTGTTTTGGGGTCAGGGTATCCCCTTTAGCTACAAAGTGATACATTAAATAACACATCTAATAAAATGCTATATATATAAAAAATAGGCAATGATAACAAAAAATAGAAAAAGTTAAAGAAATTAGTGGTCACGTGTATTATTTTATTGATCTTTTTCTTTGTTCTATTATTGTTTACATTTTTTCTAGTATTTTTATTAGATGTGTTATTTTATGTATTTCTTTGTTGTCCTGATTAAGCAGGATTATGTAACCACTACTTTTTTTTTTCTATTTTCTTATCCTTGTTCAATTTTTATTTTATATTGCATTTAGTTTTTTTTATTAGATGTGTTATTTAATGTGTTTATTTGTAGCCCAGATGAAGTGGATTCCTGACTCCCGAAACACGTTGACTGTACATGTCTTCTTGTCGCCATCTGTAAAGCCAATAAAGGTTTTTTTGGACTCATGAAGCGATTACCTGCACTCTTTATTAGTCATCGTTCAACTGTTTCTTCAGCGAGCTCATCAGTCTGCTGATTCTCCTTTCACTGTCCATTCACAGGCTGGAGGGGGGACAAGATGTATTGCACTGCAACAGAGGAAAATTAGGTCTCCTGCCCTGCCTTACAGGACTGTGCTGTGTGACTGAGCTGTGTAAATCTCTGGACTGTATGTCTAGAAATACAAATTTTATGACAAGTAGGCAAAGCTATTTGTATTTTTATCTGTCTATTCAGCTGTTTGCTGGAGGTTAGCTTTAAATCTATTTTAGCCAAAAAAAGGAAGGGAAAGGAAAGTGGGGCTTTTGAGGCACCAAGTCGACGAGTCACAGAAAAATATTAACAAGGATTGGCTAAAAATATTAGTTTATTAGTTCATGATTAAAAAAAAAAGGAAATGGCCATGATAAAAGCTAGGGGTACAAACATAGAATCCCCCAATATCCACTCCATCCACTCAGTTCCAGATTAGAGGTGTATATGACATAACTGGATAAGTCAATAACATGATAGATATTGTGACATGAAGCACAGATTATACATCAGAAAATTGCATGATGGAAAAAAATAACGTCAGTAAATTCATAAAGCCTTAGCTGGAATCAAAGGAGTGGATGATAGTGGATGTTCACAATGCGTTTCGCTCATATAGCGCGCTTCATCAGAGAAGTGGATAATCAACCCCAAGCAAAGCCAGTGGATGCACGCATGACGCCGTAGCCAAGAGCATAAAAAATGGATGCCCCCAGGCAGTGGGAAATGGCCGCAGCGACTGGGTATAGAGGATGACTTGTAGATAGAATGTTGAGATGAAAGCATATGCCTCAAATCGGCCAGTCCATCTGACTTCCACTAATATGAAATAATGGCAGTATAGTGGCAGGGGGGTAGGAGAGGTGACCCACCAAGTCGCACGAAGTCCTGAGCCATATGCCACGTGAAGGCCGCCGATGTGTGTCCGTCCGTCCCTTGCCGCACACTGTTAAATCTATTTTAGATTGTAAGCTCCCACGGGAAGGGCCCTCCTTACCATCTTGCCTTGATTTGTATTGTAACTGTAAAGTCTTCCTTATATTGTAAAGCACTGCACAAACTGTTGGCGCTACATAAATCCTGAATAATAATAATATTTTAAATGCAAACAGTATAAAGAACTGAATTTGTCTTCATTTTATCCTTTTGAAATCCATGGTACAGCAGCACTCAGTCTGTATTAGGGCTTTCATTTTGTAAAAACCAACTTGTAATTCAGGTTCAGTGACCCTTTAGCAGAAAGCTATAGCTAAAACACACTTGTGTTATCTATATTACAGTAACGCAGTACGTTTTCATTGACAGAAAATGTTCTTTTAATATTTTCAACATCTAAGCATTCTTTAACTAAAAGCTGCCTATGAAGGAAATACATTTAGTTACAATAACTTTTATTATATGCCTATTGAATAAAGAATACATGTCCTAGACAGTAATGTAGCAGACTCAGAGTAAAACAAACATGGCAAAAGAGTGCTAAAGGTCTTCTTAACTTCACATTAATGTAACAAGTACGTATACAAACACATCAGTGACCTGAACACAGCTTCACCCAGAAACAATCTGATAACTAAAACAGTTTATTTTTCCTTTCGGCTTCCCTGTGAAAGCACTCCGCTCAGCTGGAATGATCCTGAGGGCAGAGAAGGGGATTATGGGAGCGAACGCTGTGCTGAGTGCTGTTTTGTTTAAACAAGTGAGCTTTCAGAATATTGATTTATTTGCCATTACAGCAAGTCATGGGACACTTATATTGTAGACACCCCGGCTGCTGGACTACAACATAAGTAGCTGGTCAGTACTGGCAGTTCTCTATTGTGATTTTTATTATAACTACAGAACCCCTATCCTCCCATTCTTGTGTAACGGTTTCATTCATACGCAATGAAAGGATTGTCTTTTTGGATTCATGGTAACCTGAGGTATATGTGCATTGGAATTGATTTTAAATGGCACTCCAACTCACTTATATGGGGGGAAAAAATGAAGCTATGGCACACCCCAATTTATGGATGTGAATGCTGTGTATGTTGTGGTGTGCTGTGTTGCCAAACATAATACAGGTCCATTATATCATGCATTAAAGGAGAATTATGAGGCAAGTGATTTTCACTCATCCTCATAATCTGAGCCGACCTGTGACAATGAAACTGTCACAGGTCGGCTCAGTAGATTGGGAAGTGAGCGAACACATACCGGCGTTCGCTCACTTCTCGATCCTGTCACAGCTCTCTGCCGTGACAGGGGAGGGACTGGATTCCCCCCTCCCCGCTCCGATCCTCCAGCGCTGACTGGCGGATCGGACGGCCAGGGGGCGGGTACAGCTGGCTCTGCCTCTAGATAGGCAGAGCCAGCTGTCACTCACGCAGCTGGGCGGATCCAGACATAATTGTCGGGATCCGCTTCAGCTGCGGCGTCTCAGTATATAATGAGCTGTAGCTCGCGGTATACTGAGCTTAGGGTGACGGGAGGACGCTAGTTTGTGTCCTCCCATTACCCTAAGGAGAACTATGGGGAAAAGCCCTAACCCCATAGTTCTCCTTTAAGACGCATTTAGAACCAAGGCAACATTAATGGGCTGCCTTAGCTCAAAGTGAGTCAACGCACACAAACAAGTGAATGAGCATTGAAGCTTAAACCTAAGCCTAACCTTTTTTGGCCATGGTTCACCCCAGGGTCACAGGAGGATATATACTACTGTCCTCCAGTGACCCAAAACTCAGTATATAGCAGGCTATTGCCCGCTATATGCTGAGAGAGCAAAGCCGCGCCGTAGCCGGTGTGGATCCTGACAATACTGTCGAGATCCACCCCGCAGGCTGATTTACAGCTGGCTCTGCCTCCCTAGAAGCCTGCCCCCCCCTCGGTTGATCCCGTCAGCGCTGGGCAAAAGGAGTGAGGAGAGGGGTATACCTGGGGAGCGGTGACTGACAGTTACTGCTCTCTGCAGGGAGAGGATCGGGAAGTCAGTGATCGGCGATATGTGTTCGCTGACTTCCCGAACAATAGAGCCGACCTGTGACAGTTTCAGTGTCACAGGTCGACTTAAATTATGGGGATGAGTGTTTTTTACTCACCCCATAATTCCCCTTTAACTCCAAGCAAAACACTTCCATTTAAATATATTCCTCAATGACCACAAATGATATAACTCCAATTTGTTTGCACCAAACACCTTTGCAAACCCAAATATTACCTTGTAAATGTAGCAGTGACATCATCACTGTGTTGTGAGAGCAGAGCTGTGGGAGGGACCGGGCAGGCCCCATCCACTACAGGATGCCTGCAGAAAACTGCAGGAGGGGGCAGATACAAGACCAGTCACCCTGCACAAGGAGAGAGAACAGCAGTGACTAGTCTTTATTACACAAGACAAAGTTTCTTGCCAGATTACTGCACCGATCTGGAAGAAATACACAAATAACACTGAGATTCAATTAAGAATACACAAGCCTCCAGTATTCAGATCATATTCGTGTATTCCAGAGATCAGCTTTAAGGCAGATACTGCCTACTTGGTTCAAAGATTCTCCAACATGCTGGGAATTTCGACTGTCAGTATTATGTTTATTATAACTAAAGGGATGGAGAAGGTGTCACTATCTTAGCGCCTTTGAGATCTGGAGACCAAATCACAATCAAAATCATTCACCCACACCAGAATGCATATATTAATGTGTACTGACATGCACTTTCAGAGTCTGTGTTTTTGAAGTACCCTGCAGCATGCAGGACTTTTTCTAAAGTACCTCCTAAACAAATTGTTTGAATGCACTCTACTAAAAACTATTTCGGAACAATTATTAAGGAATCTGGGTCTGTTTTGCAACCAAAGTAGATTTTGTTCTGCTTGATTGTTCAGGAAACTAGTAACTGTTTGCCAATTTTCTTTCTGCAAGCACATTTAACTACACATCTGCTGCAAAACTAAGAAGTGCCAAAAAGCAGGGTCAGGTCAAGGGGTAGGCTGAAGAGGAGGCAGCATTAGCCACTTCAGCAGGAGGGGGGGCGCAAAAAGAGCAAGACATGCAGCCTATGCTGCTGAAAACTCATGGGGGGGCTGCACTTTATTCTTTTCACCTTGGGTGTTAAAGAGCCTTGTCACAGAATTGCTAAGAAAAACTTATAGTTCAAGGTACAAATTGTTGAACGGTCCATAAAAAAGACAAGAGGTAATGACCTGAAATTGGAGGAAAAGAGGTTTAAGCTAAAACTGCAACGTGGATTCTTTGATGTTAGATCAATATTGTTGTTGTGGAACTCTCTAAAAGAGGGTAAAGAGACATTCAAAAAACATCTACATCTCTTCCTCAGGGAACACAATATACAGGGGTATGGGAATTCTTAGTGACACACACACACACACACTTTAAACTGGATGATCTATGTTAAACAGGTGGAGGTATTCTTATTCAGTATGCAACATGTGTACAGATAATACATCTGTCTATAACTTGTGATATAAAATATAACATCCAACAGATTAGCAATCATAATAATTAAGACAGTGTTGATAAATGTCCTAATATTTACAGCCTCATGTTTGTGGAGCCAGAAAATTCAGCACGTTTCCTGACAATGCATCTGGTGTGAACAAGACCCTTATCAAACACTTTATATTAGGTCATTATTATTATTTCTACAACTTATATTTTTACATGACTCACCAAGTCTGTTTTACAAAATGTCGAGATTTTGCATTTTTCTGTTACATCTCAGAATCTAGCAGCACTCACCCGTGTCTCATACCTGGAGCAAATCAGATACAGCTAACATTAGATACAGAAGAAAAGCACGAGTTATCGCTGTTGTTTGCTATCTACAATATATCAGGATATAAAGCAATTATTTTCACCCAGTACTTTTATTTCAGAATAAATCCATTGGTTTTACGATTTGTGTTTCAAGTGAAGATGCATAACCTCAGGTTTAAGATGGAATGTCTGTACTTTGGTGTGTTGTTGGCTTCTTCTGTCCCCCTCCCATAACCTTACTAGTTATATTGCCTGATTTCGCCTCAAGCTCTATATCATAGAATTTATGGTTTCCATAGCTATCACTAATAAGGGATTACAAGCCTAACAGCTGTATGCAGGCTGGATAAATGTTTGTATTGGTGCAATAAAGCAGCAGGTTGGCATTCAGAGTTAGCACCAGGGACATGAAGGAATGATTTACATCTTCTAACACTATGCTTAAATGATGGATAAACCTCTTGTGTTTTGATCTGAAAGGAAGTGTTGACATGTTAGTAGCTTCAAAGGGAATGTAATTTAAAATGTTCAGGATTTAACAAAATACAATGTTTCAAAATATTTTTCATTTTTTTTGCCACATAAATAGTAAATACAGACATCCCAACCTGCAAAACCTTATTTGAGGGAGGTGCCCGTCTCATCTCAGGGAGGTTTCTGTTTTTTACATGACTTTCCTCCAGGAGGCAAGCCTCACTCTGAAACTTTACCCACTGATATCTTACCGGAAAGGTTTACTCAGAGTAAACCTTTCAGGGAGAAAATGCCTCTCTCGCGGACATCAGGGAGCTGCTATCTAATAGAGGGAGACTCCCTGAACATCAGGGAGACTTGAGATTAGGTTGAACTCTGGGCTCCTATTCACACTTTAACCAGGGTAATACAAGCTAAAAGCAGCCTTGTTTAAAGTGATATTAAAGTCAAAAGGATTTTAAGCTATTTCAAATGAATGAAATCACTTACAATGAATGCTGCTTCTTGATGTTTAAAAGTTTTAGTTTCCTGCAGAATCAGCTGGTCCACCGAGTACTGGTCCTGACTTCCTGTGACTCCTTTCTCAAACAGAGTGCTATGCAGTCACCCTTGTGTGTGTGCTAGTAAGCTGTGTGTGTCTCCACAAACACACAAATAAAGAAAATCAAGCTACTCCCCGCCCCTTGCCCCCTATCCTCCCTTCTCCAGTTTAGTAGATGAACAGTTGTTGGAGTCTGCACTGTCCTTTATGATCTTGTACTGGGCAAGAAGTTAAGGGAAGCTTAGCTGAGAGACTTGGACGCAGCTGTTCAGAAACATAATCATGGTAAGTGTTTGGGAAAAAATGTAAAGCAATGGTTTGCTGGGCAATGTATATTTGTTTGATCTGGATTCATTATTGAAGAAAGGTTTGAGAGTTTATGACTACTTTAAAGAATGTAATAGCTGAAGCATAAGTTAACACACACAAAGCTGATTGAGGGGAGTGATTTTTCCCCTTTCTAATTCAATCTCTGCATGCTGTGTACAGAAGCAGACATTAAGTTTCAATTAAAGAGTGCTAGACTGAAAGCAAACAGCTTCTTTTGCACTCTTCCTTTAGAATACACATAACGCTCTGTGACACCAGTCTTATGGGTAAAATGTCATTTGTAAGATAAAGATTTTATTGGAATAGTAAATATATCATCCACCATCACCACTACCTCTATAATTTTGCTGGCTAAACTGCCTTAAAATAAGAAAGATTATTGAATCGATACGAAAAAGTGTTACACAATTCAAACATAGGCCACTAGGGGGGCTATTCACAAAGGAGCCGAAGGATCTAGCTGTATCTTGGGCTGATCCTTCAGCTCTATTCGGCCGCCAGAGCCCTTCGGTTCAGTCGAACCAAAGGGCTGCTGTACGGGCTATTCAGCGGCCAAGTGGCTCAGCCGAGCCGAAGGCATATGCTTCGGCTCGACTGAGCCGAAGTGTCAGCCGAAGCGGGGCAAAAGGGCCTGCCGGAGGGCCAGCCGTAAGCCCCGAAAATGACAGCTGGGCAGACAGCTGATCTCACGGCTTGCTCTTCCCAGTTGTAATGACAGATCAGCGTTCCCAAATGACCTGGGGACGCCGATCTGTCTTTAAACAATAACAACTGGGCGGAGCTGGTCATGACGTCACGGCCATAACATGCCATAAAATGCGCATTATGGTAACATCTGGCACGTTGTGTGGTGCCATTAATGTCATGCTGGAAACCTGAGGGCACCCTGTGAGTGCAGAGCCTCATGGACCCACACCCTGAGGTTGGCATTATCTCAGCGCCCTGCACTCATGGTATAATGATGCAGAGAGCAGCGCTGATATCATCAAGTCAATGCTGCTGTCTGCATCTCTGTGGATCGCCCACCGCTAGGGAAGAGGTGAAGGGGACCCTGCATGTCATGAGACTGGCCTGAAGACTGACTGGACCCGGGAAAAAATGGTAATTAGAGAAATCAGCCATACTGAGCCATAGTGAATAGCCGAACGTTGTTCGGCTCACTTCACTACGGCTTGGTTATTCACTCGGCTCCCTTCGGCAGCTTTGTGAATAACCCCCTTGGTGACTAATTGCTATAACTGTTCACTTATTTAGGGAAGATAGATATGGTTTAGGTGCTAAATAATGTCTTGTGTGATTATATGGGGAACTGAATTCTGGCTTTATGTGGGCTCATTAGCATTTTCAAAAGATGATTAAAAAATACATATGCGCCGATACCAGTGATATTCTCACCACAATTTGTTAAATATTTGATGCTAAATGGCCAACTGCCTTGTATGTCCATTGAAATGGCTGCATGTGTGGCCAAGATAGGCCTCTCTGATTATCAGTTTGCTGAGGGAATAGCTATGTCTATGGAACAGCAACAGGAAGAGTTATGACAAGATAGTGGTGGTGTTCAGAAGGAATCTGAAATATGAAATAGATAAAGTGCACAGGGGAGGATTACTGAGCAATTAAGTGAATTCTGCTTTTGTATTACATGCCTATCCTTATAACCTGCACTCCCCTGCCCATGTTATAAGACACTATACATACAGTTTTGTTATCTGCTTTTCATTTTGTGTAACTTTTTAAGAATGGTCCATTGAATGTTATTTATTTTTTTTGATAACTGTTCAACTGTATGATAAATCTCATATCAGGCTTTTACAAAGTGGCGGAGAATAATGTACAAACTATAATAACAAAAAGCCACCATCAGAAATCATCACTGATCACACTGCAGTAAAATGTAAGCTGATCAGTTTCTATGGACAACTTCACTATACATATCATAACTGCACTAACTGTCCAAACACAAAGACATTTTTTGAAAGCAATGCAATTTGCGAATTTCAGTGTCACTTGTTACAATCAAGTACTTAAAATTCAGGGAGCAACAGGGTGGCAAAATAGCCTGTGTCTATATTTTACAATAGGTTTATTTCCTAAGCAGAAGTCGATCCACATAGAATGTGTATAATCTCCCTGTCATTGCCTGGCAATTATCCAGGTATGACAATCAAAAACATATACAGGTGAAACTCGAATAATTAGAATATCGTGCAAAAGTAATTGCAGTAAGTGCTGCAAAAGGGGCCCAAACCAAGTACTGAGTACATATGCATGCTTGTACTTTTCAGAGGTCCAATATTGTTCTATGTACAATCCTTGTTTTATTGATTGCATGTAATAATCTACTTTTTTGAGGTTGTGGATTTGGGGTTCTTGGGGTTTTCATGAGCTGTAAGCCATAATCATCACAATTATGACAAATCACGGCTTGAATTATCTTGCTTTGCATGTAATGAGTCTATCTCATATATTAGTTTCACCTTTTAAGTTGCATTAGTGAAATAAATGAACTTTGCACGATATTCTAATTATTCGAGTTTCACCTGTAGATAGGCTAATTGGCTTCTCGCTAAATTGCCCTTATTGTGTATGACTGTGGTAGGAAAATTACATGTGAAGGTATTAATATATTGTTTGTAATATGCTGTTTGTAATATGATGCTATATAAATACAGGAATTTGATCATAACAGCTCCTACGCTCTCCTCTGACCCTACCCAACTCCACCCCTCTGTATTCATTAAAACTTGATTTCACGGGGAGGGCCCTACTTACCATCTTGGCCATCTTGTCTTGATTTGTATGTCCTTCTTATGTTGTAAAGTGTTATATAAATCCTGTATAGTAATAATTAAAATTTATGCAAAACCAATAATAAAATGAGCAACCAATCAGAATGAATCTTTTCACTCTAGGAAAATAAGATATGATTGGCCTTAAGGCTTTCTACACTCTACGCACTATGATTGCTCTTTGCATTGCTTTACTTGATAAGCTCGGCTGGTGTCTAATGACAGTGTGTCAACATTTCTTTTCTAAACATAGATAGTTAAGATCTAAGGGAAAAGACTAAACCCCATTAATTTGTGTGATACAAAGACAAATCTTTTTATGTTCACAATAGACTAGTCCAGTTGGGATGATCCCTCTAACCATTCAATGAATGTAAACTTAAATTAAAGCAGGGTGATTAGTATGACCTTTGATTATAGATCAATAGGTCACATAACCTGAGACGGCTTCCTATTTACTTGCCTGTTGTTCAATTATGAAAAGCAGACGTATTCAATAAGGCAGTGCAAAGAGCCATCAGGATGATGTGACAAGGACAGTAATCCTTGGCAGCCTATGGGAATGAATCTTCTATCATATCATCTGATAACAATATAATGAAATCTGTTTTCCGAAATCTGTTGAATAAGCAAGAAAATAATTATTGGGTGTTTTTTTGTAATTTTCACTTTACTCAATTTTGGCTTTGCTACTCATACTAAATACTAAATAAAGGATCAAAGTAGGCCAGTAATTAAAAAGGACACTTGAACAGCATTTCAGATGTCAGCATTATCAAATCACATTATCATTTTGAGTAAAAAAGTACATTACACTTTCCATGTGACCTAAAGTCTAGGTCCAAAAGACCAAATGGCCTCTGGCTGTCAGGAGCACTGTATGTGCTCATTAGAGACTGCAGACAGCGAAACCCTGTGTTGTAGATTTGTTAAAGAGATCAGCAGTGAGCCATAGGTTAGTATGTCTGAGACTATTGTGAGCTCTAAATTTCCACAAGTGGTAATAACATATTTAAATATGTCAAATCTCTTGAGAAAAATTATATAATCTTAAATTACATCATTTATTTTGATGAAGCTGCAAAACATTGGTGGGAATTTACCAAAACTGAAGCAAACAAAATCTGGAGCAGTTGCCCATGGCAACCAATCAGCTTCTCTCTTCAGTTTGTTCAGTTAAGATTTGAAAATGAAAGATATAAGCTGATTGGTTGCCATGCACAGCTACTCCAGGTTTTCTCTGCTCCAGTTCTGATAAATTCCCCTCATTCTATTTTTTTTCAATATCCATACACTGGTTACACTTTCACATGGCTCAGTAATTGGTGTTCTCACAACATTTGCTTACTAGCAGAATGGGTTTTACAGCATCGAGATAACCTGGTGCACAGCAGCTATACCTGAGTATAGAACTGAATACTTTGGCAGGAAGAATGTGTCCTCTGTATGCATCTCATGGCCCAATCTTCAATAAACAGTTAAAAGCATAAATAATGATCCAGGTTATTCAGACACAAAACAAATACACACTGGAACATCTGTGATTTTGGGCAAGAGAACTTTTGGTGTTTTCATGCTGACTTGCAGCTGACACAGCCGACCACAAATCATTAGATAAAGCATAATGCCTCATTCCATGGTGGCTAATGTTGTTGATGGACAAATTTAATCTGCTGTAAAATACAATTAAGGGAATTATGAGAGTTAAGAAAAAAACTTGTGATTCCCTCCAGCCAGTCTATTGTATTCTGACGGCGGCAGGTGTACTGCTGTCAGAATACCCTCCAAACTTTTCTCCAGCATTAAGTTTTCCTATCACCAGGCTTCTTCTACAGTAATGTGTTCATTTTAAGTTTATCCTCTAATTGTGTCTTTGGGGCCTGTGGGGTCCCTGGAGATGTGTCCTGTTTAGAGTAATGAATATGCTCCTCCGGCGCTCTGAGATCAAAGAGATGGAGATTAAAAGATTTCCCCTCCCTCCACCTCTTTCGTCTTACAGTAAAATCTTGCTAAGCAAGATTAGAGTGTGAAGTATGGGCTTATTTCATGATTCTCATTTAGAAAAATAAAGCCACTAGTTTCTAACTTTTTAACTTTTACTTACAATCACCGTGCAGAGCCTTGCCACAGAAACATATCATGAGGTGAGGGTTCAATACACTAATTTAATTGATTGTTACCCCAATTGTAGCCAGGCTGGAATCAGACACCCACAGATGGATACTATTCACCTAACAACTACTAATTCCAATGATGAAAAATTAATAAAACCTCTACCCCACCCATCCCCAATTTATTTTCCAGTGATATCACAGGTCCTTCCTCTTTTTCTCCATTGGCAGTACTGACCAGTCCTTACTGCTGCAGTGATTAAATATGAGCAGCATTCAGTGCTGTGACATTGCCCCAGGGGACAGGTAAGACAGCCTGCATTAGAGGAAGTGGGTTGAATGACAGTGGCCATCATTCAAACTGGAGTGCCATATAATTTTTTTTAGCTGCAAATACCTTTGTGCCACCCCCACCAGTCAATGTATGGTCCGCACACCGTACCCCACACTTCTTAGCTCCTCAGTATATAATGAGTGTAATGCTGCCAAATGAGAGGTGCTTCTGGTCCCAGAAGTAAGAAGCACTTCTCATTGGTCAACATGGTCATGTGACCATGTTGACCAGTGAGTGCTCGCCATTAGCGAGCATTATGCTGATTACATAATGTTGGCCTGTGAAGTGCAGTGTACAGGCCGTGGCAGGTGGCGGGGGGCTGTCAGTAAATTCATTTTTTCCCATTTTGTGAGAAAATGAACTTACCCTTTAAGGTACCCACTCACAACAGTGCATATTGTATAAAAATACAAAATGTATGTATTTAGATAACAGATTAAAACCAATAAAAGCCATTGATATGTAAAGATTGTATATAACCTTGACCCCCATCTGTCATCCATTTATATTTGATTCTCTATTCTGATATCCCTCCAAATATATCAAAAATGTATTTTGCTTATCAAAATTGGTGATAGTGTTTTATGGCTGTTAGATCTGCTTCTTCAGGTGTTTACTGAGGTGCTACTAAGAACATATATAAAACCTCTATACGTAGATTTCTTATGTATCAGAACATATACAAAATTTGAAAAAATAATACTTTGAAATCTTACTTATACACATCACTGGAGTCTTGTGATTTTAACTGAAGTATACTTAAGACTTCATGGGCATGTGTAGGGATCCAATCAGCAAGGCCCCAGGCCAAATGATCGACCAGGGATTATTCTAATATTATAGTAATAGCATAGTGTATTATTTGTAAGAGAGTTTACATTATGGGCCTTCCATATTATTGCGATATCAAAAACAATTCAAATTATTTACTAATGGTATTCTATAAAATGCTTTTCCCCTCCATAAAATTTCAATAAAGCTGTTTTACGTAACTGATCCTCATTCCTCAGCAGTAAGCACTCACCTCTCTCCCCCTCCACTCCTATGGCGTCCTCACATTTAATGCAGGTCAATGGACCTGCATAAGACGTGATGGCGTCAGTGGTCCTTAGATTGCCGGAGCCAGGGGGAGAAGAGGTTGCGAGGGCCGGTCTAGCAGCCTTGAGAGAGCCACTATCAGGTAGGTAATTTTGTTTTATTCTGGCCCCTAGACCAAATAGAGCACTTAACCCTTGGAGTGCAGGGTGTAGCCCTTTTTTATTTGCCCGAAGTCCTTCTTTAACATCTGATCTATTGGAAAATTGTACCCTATAAACCGACCTATTCTTCCAGTAACGAAGAAACATTTTTGCATGATGTCACAGATGCTGCTGCTTTCCATTGGGGCCAAATAGAAAAACTTAACTGGAGCAGTTAAGCTGAACATAAATTGTTTTTACACATTTCTCTGAGAGGGATGTATCAAAACTGGAGCAGATAAAATCTGGAGCAGCTGTGTATAGTAACCAATCAGCTTCTCTCTTTCATTTTCAAGCTCAACTGAACAAACTGAAAAGAGAAGCTGATTGGTTGCCATGGGCAACTGCTCCAGATTTAGTCTGCTTCAGATTTGATAAATTCGCCCCATTGCACACAGTACGGGGAGTGTGTAACATTTATTTTATATAAATTCCACTCATTGTAGAGCAGTCAGTTCCTCAGTTTTGTATTTCAGTTCTTGTCTCTATGGGTAACAGATCTCAATGCCATTCATGCGCTTCTCTCCCAACAGAGGGTCAACGTTAGGCCTCGCTACCCCTTTCTCAGCACTGCCATTCCTCTTCTCCTCACTGTCACCTAGGAAACGGCAGTGATTAGCATGCACCAGGAGCATGCAGACAACCAAGGGAAAGGGAGGGGGCTGCTAACCTTCTCCCTGCAAGCCACCCCCTAGCAAGTGCCACACGGATCTTAGCAATTATAGGTGTGAGATACAAGCTTGGGGAGGATGCATGCAGAAGAATGGGAGTTCAGCTCTGCAGTCTGATTTCCCAGCAACGCTGCATACTCGTCTGCTAATAATATCAGATATTTCCTAGAAGAAGAAAAAAAGAATAATACATCTGGATAATAACCTCTTTCTCTGTCTAAGCACGAAATGAAACAAAATGATACCCCTTCTTCCCCCGGCTGTAATAATATGTAATGAGTGAAGAAAATTAATTCTCACATTGTCACGTTTCGGAGTGTGAAATGTGATGTGAAAATAGAGGCATGAAATTCAGCTGACGAGACCTGCTCACATGTAATTCTGCACAATATATTCCTTCGGTGCGTTGAGCGTTCCATTTGTAAGTGTTTTGATAAAGGCAGCGACACCTATTAGATTTTCAGTGTCTTTCCATCTGCTTTACACGCCTGCCCTCATCATTGTGACATTACAAAGAGACAAGCACAAAGACTGGAAAGCAGAGAGCTAAGGATGATAGAGAAATATGGAAGGAGTACAAAGCAAATACGTGAATTTTATAGGAAACCAGGTAATAGATTCTCTGCATATCAGACAACCTTTGGTGCCCCATAATACCTTGTATTACCTTGTTCAATCTATGAAAACTGGAGTAGACAGAATCTGGAGCAGTGGCCCATGGCAACCAATCAGCATTTCTCTTCAGTTTGCTCAAATACATTTTGAAATTGAAAGATAGAAGTTGATTGGTTGCCATGGACAACCAGATTCTGTTGGCTCCAGTTTTCATAAATTCCCCTCACTGTATAAACCCAAAACCCAAATATATTGTTTTATATGTTGCTGTAATGTTAACAAGCTTCATCCTTTTTTTATGAATCCACAGGCATTTTCTGTCCTAGGGTGACAAAGCTTAACCTGGCCATACACAGTTATAACCCCCTGCAATTAATTGAATCCCACATGCATGCTAAACAGCATAGATGAAGGAATCTCCCCTGCCGTCTATTGTATTCAGCAGCCAGCTAGACCAGTGGCTGCCGAATATCCAAATAGTCACTGATCAGATGTAATCAGTGTTCGACTGACGATTTTCTACCCAGTTCCTTAAACAACTACTGTTTTCGAGCCAGGGCCTGCCAACAGGGCCACCCACAGCTCCAATTTCAGCCGATTCAGCAGGAATTAGCCAAATTCGGGCAGTGTATGGCCAACTTTTCTCAGTTTAGCTGCAGCTTTGTCACTCTATAGGTCCCATTTACACAGAGCATGCTGCTCCATACAGCATGAAGGCCCGTTTTTTCATGTGCCCACCCAGGGCTGCGGGAAGAAGCGTGCAGGCAGCTCATGTAAGTCTTTAGGTGCCCATACACCTTACGATTATCGGACGATAATCGTATGCGATCGACTTTTCGAACGACAATCGTACGTGTGAATAGAGTGCCCGAACCGACATTACTGTACAATCGTACGACTTTTGACGGTCAAACTTGTTTGAAAACGTTGCTCGATCGTACGATTGTCGTAAGGTTGCTGGCATTTCCATCCGTCAAAAGTCGTACGATCTACACTGCGCATGCGCGAACGAAAATACGACAAATCAGTTACCGCATTTCGTCCAGGTGCTTCCCGTTAATTACGGCTAAATTAATCTTGCGATCATCGGGGCAGGATGGGGCTGCCGTACGAAAATCGTACGACTATTCGATCATCATCGGACGAAACGTTTCGTCCGATAATCGTAAGGTGTATGGGCACCTTTTGGAAACGCAGCAGCTGTGTGCTCTCACATGCTGCCTCCCGCAACGCCGAGTTTTAACAATTGCATACAGAGGGTGTATAGACCTGATGTCGGCATCCAATGCCATAAACTGTCTATAAGTGACTGTCAAACTTGGAGCTGCAGGAAGCAGCATGTGAGGGCTGCCTCCATAGACTTACATGAGCTGCCCACACACTTTTTCCTGCAGCTCTGGACACATCAAAAACCAGCCCTTTATGCTATTTGGAGCAACATGCCCCATGTGAAAGAGGCATTACTGTGCACTCCTGAGTTCAAATACAAGTAGTCAGCTGGTACAATCTGCTGTGGTCACCACAGTACAACTGTGATATTCAGTTGCCTCCAGAGTGTGCACACATGCAAAGGAAGTGCGTCAAAGATTGTAAGCCCCCATTCACACCTGAGCGTTTTATTGCATGTTTCCAACACTTAACATGAAGAATTTCATAATTTCCAATTGTACCCATCTTTGGCCCCTAGATTTCAGTTGAATTGACTGAAAAACTTGTGCTTTTCATGCGATTTTGTGTCTGACAAATGTTTCCTCTTCCTAATAACCAACTTTCTGTTGGTTATAACAAAAACAATTTAACCTTAAAATGCCTGACAAATGTGTGCAGAAATGCACAAAAAAGCTTCAAAATTCCATAGAAATGCTCACACGAAAGTGTGAATGAGAGCCTAGAAATGTGCAGGGCAAAGCTGTATTACTGTAACACATAAATAATGCAGTCCTGTTTTATTTACAGCGCTCTTCAAAACAAATTTCTCTTTGACTTTATTATTATTATTATTATACAGGATTTATATAGCACCAACAGTTTGCGCTTTACTCTCCTATACCACTGTGTACACATTCCAGGATGCACATGTATGAAGGGGCACCAGAGGACACCTTCTATGGAGAGAAAGCTGTGATGTGTTACTTACATTACTGTGTAAACACCTCTTCCTTCATCAGGGCTTAATGAGAGAAATGATATATAAGGACTACAATCCCTGCAGCTTGAACATTGTATTGAGTTGTGATGGGAGTACTTCAGGATTGTCAACAGCTGGTTTGGCACCAACACTGTTTGTTTTGGACCCCTAAAATGTGTTGGCTAGTGTACTTGAATGTCCCCTGACCCCAATTGAATAAAGTAGTATCTGGACTATTTAATTTGGTGTGGCACTTCAATTCCTACATCTACGGCAGGGGTAGCCAAACTCCGGCCCTCCAGCTGTGGTGAAACTACAAATCCCTTGATGCATCTCCGGGAGTCATGTCTGTGGCTGTGAGAATCTTGCAATGCCTCATGGGATTTGTAGTTCCACCACAGCTGGAGGGCCGG
>NW_017306597.1:1015671-1096683 GCF_000935625.1 Nanorana parkeri | reverse complement strand
TCTACGGCAGGGGTAGCCAAACTCCGGCCCTCCAGCTGTGGTGAAACTACAAATCCCTTGATGCATCTCCGGGAGTCATGTCTGTGGCTGTGAGAATCTTGCAATGCCTCATGGGATTTGTAGTTCCACCACAGCTGGAGGGCCGGAGTTTGGCTACCTCTGATCTATGGTGTTCACTGTTGAGCCAAAGATACTGTGGAGATACTTTGGATTGTGGAAGCTGCCTATTAGCCAGATCTCCCATATTCACATAATTTTACTACTAAAGGACGAGAAACACCAAGAGAATAACCACTGTTACCAATGGGAGGCTATGACTGGACATATTTTACACCCACCTAATTACCGTATGCCCAAATTGCAACGCTGGGTGCCACTGCCTGGAAGGAAGCAGAAGAAAGAAAGACGGCTGAGAACCTGGCGGTCTACCTATAAAAAAGGCCTAAAAGCCTCAAGGCCCTTTGGGATAAAGCTGAAGCAGTCACTTTGGTGGGCATTTCCATTGTTGAGCGTTGACGTCATTCACACTCGTCAGTATAGCAGTGCTGCAGATAGTCCTCTGTAAATTAGCCTCAATGGAGAAAGGGAGGAACGCGCTGACACAACCCCTCCTCCTGCATAACTTTTTACTAAGCAGGACTGTTGTGGCGCTCTTAAGGTGCCCATACACCTTACGATTATCGGACTAAACTTTTCGTCCGATGATCGAACCGTCGTACGATTTTCGGACGACGGCCCCATCCTGCCCCGATTATCGCAAGGTTCAATCAGCGGTAGTTAGAAAAAAACACCTGGACAACTTGCGGTAATTGACCGCAATTATTTTCGTTTGCGCATGCGCAGTGTTAATCGTACGACTTTTGACGGACGGAAACGCCACCAACCATGCGAACATCGTACGATCAACCAAAGTTTTCAAACATGCTTGACCGTCAAAAGTCGTTTGATTGTACAGTACTATCGGTCGGGCACTCTATTCACACGTTACGATTGTCGTACGAAAAGTCTATCGCATACGATTATCGTACGATAATCGTAAGGTGTATGGGCACCTTTAGGCAAAACTCTGCTGTAAGCACACCTGTGAATGTTTACCAGGTAGTCACTCTGACTCCCCCTTCAGCTTACGTGCTCCCTCCCTCTGCTTGTGATGTGATGGCGTCAGTTTCGGCCAAGTGCCTGGAACCAGTGCTATCAATTAACACATATTCATTATTTGTCTTTCAGAGCAGTGTGGTCGGACAGCGGTGGGAGGACGCTGTCTACGATGTTAGCTCTGAATCTACTGTACCAATTGAAAAGGAAAAAGAGTTACATGACATGCACTTTTGCCATAAGGACAGCATATAGAAAAAACATGTGTGGTGTGCTTCTTTAGTGGCAATGAAATTGACCAGCTGCAACATTCTGTTCTAGAGAGGGAATGTTAAAGTCCCATTACTATAATTGATACATGTCAACTCAATTACACAACTAGATAAACTGGCCACACAAGGTCTTACTTAGTGGCAGAATTAGTAGTAATCAGTCTGGCCACATACCGAGAGGCTCAAACTGTATGAACCGCAGAATTTTTGCCCCAAGGGCTGATCAGCAGAATTCCTTGACATTCTGTCTCATTAGTGTCAGTATACAATCTGAACTAAATAAATTCAGCAGCTATCTAGGATCATGTTAAAGCGGACCTTGCACTTTAGGCAGGGATGGTTATTCCCCCTTCTTTAATTGCTCTATGAAAGTGCAAAAAAAATTATATACTCTGCTTTCCCAAACTTCCCTAGTGCAGTGGATGAGCCATCCTCCTGCTGACAAGATACCAGGGAATGCTGAGTAGTCCAAATCTCATGAGAAGAAGCTGCAGCACATTGCATCTTAGTAATAAGCGATACAGTGAAACAATTCTAGAGAATGGTAGAGGGGGGTAGCAGATAAAAGTAACCATTGCCATTGCTACTACAGGTGTTAGATCCATCTGCTAATTCCCTTCAGCGTTCTCTAGAATTGTAACATCATCAGGTCTATTCACTCAGGGCTTGTTCACACCAAGAGTTTCTGCACACGCAGTGCGGTGTGTTATACCATGTTTTTCGCTGTGTTTTTGATGCGTTCCAGGCCAGAGCAGGAAAAATAGGGCCTGCTGCAGTTTTTTTACATGCTCTGGAACTGAATGCTGCGGTGTGAACTAGAGCCCAAAATACCATTGGAATACATTGGATGCAGTTTTGATCCGGTCTGTAACTGCTCTGCTCTGCTCCTGGAACGAGGTTGGTGTGAACAAGCCCTCAAGGGTGAAGAGTTTGGTGAAGGCAGGAGAAGTGAACAATCTTGGCCAAATAGCTGAACTAGAAAGTGAGTAGAATTAGAGATTTTTTCCAGTTCAGCGATTTGGTCCTAGATTGTTCACTTCTCCTGCCTTCTCCAAACTCTTCACCCTTTTGTGAATAGACCTGTATATCTCTTGTTACTAATATGTATTTATTTTCTAAAATCCTCAGCTCTATCTAGTGGCCATAATGCTGTATTTTTCTGATTCACTACTGCCCATAACATTTAAAGAACATTCGACATGAAGAGAAAATAGCCTTAAGAACATTCGACTTCAATGCCCCTATTAATTAGTACAGGATAATTGTAAATACAGTTTCAATGGATGACAAACTATACACATTTTTTATATAAACGGACCCCTAAGTATATGGCTCTGTGTTAGTCTATGGGACCACTGATAAAGAAAATTCCTGCAGAGAGGAGGTACATACCAGATTAAGCTGTGATAAAGCTGTAAGTAGCTGGGAAATGGGTGGGGGTGGGGTTGTGATTGTAGGGGCACATTAGTTTGAGATGGCTGGGGTGGTTGGTTTTTATAGGTTTATATAAAAGTAAACCTATCCTTTAGGCTGAATGGCTCAATACACACACATAGTGCTTATTCAAAAGGAGGGTATAAAGCACTCCAGAATTTGTTGTTGCTATGCAAGTGTGCATTCAAATTTATTGAGGCACCATCAATGCTGCATATATACTCGGCATTAAAGCTGCGTGTGATATTAATCCTTGTCAGGAAAAGATGCTATCAGCTTCCTCACTCCTTGAATAGTGTATGATTAACTACATTGTATACATATTTATGAAGGATTTTAAAACTTCAATCTGCAGCCACTATGAAGGGAAGAATCATTTATTTTCTGAGTTGTCTGCAGAGCTTGAAATTCTACTTTCTCCCGGCATTAGGACTGACTATTGCTCAGACATCCGGGAGTAAGACACAGATGGCATAGCTACAAAGGAGAGACACCACCCCATCCATCACAGCAGAGCAGAAACATGCATCCATACACATAAAAATGAATGTTCTGAATGTGCTCATCATTACAGGTTGTCAGATGGAAGCTAGCCTTTCTAAATGTTCCTCTTTAGTTCCTTACATCATTCTAAAAGTCAGGAATATGCAGCTCTAGCAGGTACAGAGGGTTTCAGTGTCATGTTAAAGGCCCAGTCCATCCAAAACTGAACTGCACAGGATTTGCATTTTAAATTGAATTTCTGCCCTGAGAGAGTTGTACTCCTTTGAAAGTTTTATATAGACTTTCTTTTCAATTAATGTTTAAGCCCTATGTATTTGAAAATTTCTATGATAGATTTGTTTATCACTATATGATTATTATTATTCAGGATTTATATAGCACCAATAGTTCGCACAGCACTTTACAACATATGGGTAGACAGTACTATTACAATACAATACCATTAAAGGATTAGAAGGACCCTGCTCATGAGAGCTTACAATCTAAAAGGAGGAGCAAGTGATACAAAAGGTAATAACTGTGAGGGATGAGCTGACTGAAGGAGTAGATGTACATTTTTTATGAGGAGGTGGAATAGGCTTCCCAGAAGAGATGAGTTTTCAGGGATCGCCTAAAGACAGAGTAGGAGATAGGCGGATAGGTAGTGGTAGGGAGTTTCAGAGGATGAAACATGTTCTGGAGAAGTCCTGGAGGCGAGCATGGGAGGTCTTAGTTGAAGCAGAGTGAACAGTTTGGGTGATATTTTTACGACTTGTATGAGGTTAGAGATGTAGCCGGGGGCATAGTTGTGGATGGCTTTGTATGCTGTTGTTATTATTTTAAATTGTATGTATTGCACTATTGGAAGCCAGTGGAGAGACTGGCAGAGAGGGGTTGCAGACACTGAGTATTTGGTGGGATGGATGAGTCTGGCAGCACATTCATGATAGGCCAAAGGGTGGATAGCGTGTGTAGAGGTAGGTCAACGAGAAGGGAGTGGCAGTATCAAGGCAAGAGGCGACAAGAGCGTGAATTAGTAGCTTTGTGGTGTCATTTGTTAAGGGACGAATTTTGGAAATGTTAAGGAGATTAAGACTGCAAGAGTTGGTCAGTGATTGGCTGTGGGGCCTGAAGGAGAAGTCATGGTCCAGGATTACACCCAGCACCCTAGCATGTGTGAAGGGACTGGTAATTGTGTTATTGATCTCAATGTAGAAGTCAGGGGAAGGAACACAGAGGGTGAAGGAAAAATAATGAGCACAGTTTTTGAAAGGCTGAGATCAAGGAAGTGATGTGACTTCCACACTGATATGTCAGTTAGTAAACTAGCGATGCATGATGATAATAAGGGGGGTGAGCTGAGGAGAAGAGAGATAGACTTGAGTGTCATGGGCATAGGGATTGTAATGGAAGCCATGGGAGGTTATCAGCTGACCACAGGAGGATGTGTAGAGAGAGAATTGAAGGGGTCAGAGGACAGAGCCATGGGGGACCCCTACTGAGAGAGGAAGAGGAGGAGTATAGTTGTAGGTGACAGTGAAGGTGCACTGAGATAGATAAGAGGAAAACCATCTTATACAGTATATTTATAGTGCATATTTTGCATTAAAGATTTTGTCAGCTATATCAGCATTGTATCATATTTATCTACTGACATTAATTTTTTTTTGTCTGATGTGGAACAGTTAAAGCCCAACTCTAAATTTTTTTTTTAGTTTTTTTTTTTAAAGGACTACAGTTTTTAAACCCTCTTGTGTAAAAAAAATAAATGTAAAAGCAATTCTTGCGTTCTTCATGCTCCAGTGCTTTTCCCTGGGTCCTCCTTTGGTAGTGGTCATCGACCCACTACTGGGTTGAATGAGCCAACTTCATCTAACCTCTTTATGTGACATGTTGCAATGGACATAAACCTTGGTCTCTGTGTCATTATGCAATGTGAGCTTACAATGTACAGTACTTCTGAAAATGACTTTGTGAAGTGTGAGTGCCATTAAAGCCCACCTACAGCCTGATGCTATATGACGAAGAAAGAGGATAGTACTCATCTCATGAGAGCATGGAGTACACATTGTTTTAAATTTAGGTGCCAAAAGGTAGAGAAAGAGGGGCAAGATGGGATTTTGTGAGTCTGGAGTTGAACTTTAAATCACCTGTTTGTTGCATTTCTTAAGTACCAGTGGTGAGATCTCTGTTTGGTTGAGGCAGAAACCCAAAACTCGTGGTGGCAGGTAATAGAACTAGAGCGATCTTGTCAATAGAGTGCCGAAGAGATATAAGAGACCTGTTGGTGAATTAGCCTACTAGAGTCAAAAACTAAAACAATACTTTTGGGTGGACTGACCTTTTAAATACAAATGTGAAAACATATATAAAACCCTGTCTACAATTGTTCCTGCCATGAAGTGAGGTGAAAATTTGGGGTGGCAGTGCAGTAAGTTCTTATAATTTCTCACCCCCAGCTACCTCCTGCTAATATTGACAGAAGGTAAATATCACAGGATTGCAGAAATTCAATCTCTAGACGGTTTCTATTTTCTAAAAACGAGCAGGGGGCTTTTTGCAAGGGCTGAAGAAACAGTGCAAAACCCTTTGCACCATGTCTTTGTGTCCTCGTCTACCAATGTTGTACATACATAGGCTGCAGGAACAACAGCTGTGACCAGACCCTAAGATTTGGATGGGAGCCATACAGCCCAAGTCATGACTCACACTGTCTGCAATGAGGAAAGCCTAAAAACATATGCACATCTCTGAATGCACAGAGGCTGGGGTTAGGGTTTCTCTAGATCTAGGATGAGAATGTGGCTATGGCAATAAGAAGCATCAGTGATCCAAATGGTGGACAACCATTGAAAAGCTTAAGATTTAAAGCTAATGTATATGGAGGAATCTGACCATTTAGTGATTAGTCCCTTGGATGAGTTTCTTTTCACCCTTCATGCACATCCATTAATTGGTCCAGCTTGGTGATCTCTCTAAAACTGCTTATGGGGCAGTGATGAATTGTACCTGGTTATCTCTGTTTGTCTTGGCTTTGTAGTCAGAAATCCTCAGGAGGTTAGGAAATTGCAACTAGCTCAATTGGTGACAATACCAATACACAGTTGTTCCTAAACTGCTCAAATCATATGCCAGTGTCTATTAATTAATTTATGGTGGGTGTAAAGCTTAGCCCTCCCTAGAAGCAAATTTTAACCTTCATTTCACTCCCCCTATGCTCTGCTCATAGGCTGGGAATGAAAGAAAGTGCTGTGTAAGCTATGTGTCACCAGAGTCATAGCTTATTCAGGAGCTATAGGACTCCCCATGTAATAGTGCTGATCTGCCCAGTGCTGACATATAGAGCAAGTCATGTGCTCCTCTATACCCACAAGTACTGGATATTTCCTTTGGCTCCTATTACTGAATGTAGAGGTTGGGATGGAAGAAAAAGGTAGATATATATTCTGCTGGGATGGGGAGATTAAAGCAAATCTGTTGCTTTGCTCTAAATTGACAAAGCGAAGGTTTGCTTTAACCGCTTGAAGACCAGGTGTTTAGACCCCCCTTCCTGGCCAGGCCATTTTTCAGTGTTCAGCGCTGCAGTACTTTGACTGACATTTATTCCATCATGCAGCGCTGTACTGAAATGAATTTTATACCATTTTTTGGGGACAGATAGAGTTTTTATTTTGGTGGTATTTAATCACCACTGGGGGTTTTATTTTTTACTATATTCAGGAGAAATTACTGAAATTTTGTTTTACATTATGTTATAAAACAACTAATATTACCCACTTTTTTGGTAAACTATAAAAACTATAAACTATAAAAAGACGGGGTCACGACACCAAACATGTCAAGCTTAAAAATTGTGCGCACTCACAAAAAACTAGCATACCCAAAATTGGCCATAGGCGACGCTTTAAAAGCTTTTACAGCTCATCAGTTTAGTGTTTTCAGTGATTGATGGCCCTAGAATTATTGCTCTCACTCCGACGTTCGCGTTGATATGTAACATGTGCGGCGTAATTGGGGCAATCGTCGTTTTCGCAGGTATGCGCACCTGACGCATGTTTGCATGTGTGTATGTAGGGGTGGGGACTTTAAAAAAAATTTGTTTTTTTTTATTCTTTTTTATTTGTAACTTTAAAAAAATTTGGGGGGAAACTTTACATTTTTTTGCTATTTTTTTTTCCACTTAACTGTATTGCTATCACAGAGGGGGCTGAGAAACCCCTCTATGTGATAGCAAAAGAGGTGACAGGTCCTCTTTATGGAGACATCAGGGGTCTCCAAGACCCCTAATGTCACCTAGGACCCCCCTCAAGAAGCTGATGAAGCAGAGATCTGCTTCATCAGCTTCTCTCCAGCATCTGAAGCTGGAGAGTGACACGAGAATGCGGAAGTGATGTAATATACACCACTTCTGCATTCTGACAGCGGAGAGGGCACCGGAGGGAGCTCGTGAACCGACCTCCCTCTGATCCCCTCCGACAGAGGCAGTATGCTGGTCCCGGGACCAGCTTGACAGCGGGAGGGGGGAGCCGCGGAGGGGGGGGGCGCACGTCACGGGACCTCATACAAGTGATCCGCCGGCTCTATAGCCGGCGGATCGCTTGTATATTAACGGGCATCGCTGCCTGTTTTCAAATCACGGGCATTTCCCGCTCGCGCGCCCAGCGAGTGGGTTACACCCAAGAAGCTGTTGTGTATACACGGCCGGCCGGGAGGTAGTTAAAGACACTTTCTTAAAAATAACAAAATCATCATAAACATTGTTTTGTAATGGCAATCTACAACAGATAATTGCAGGCTTTTTTCTTTGCATACCTTATTTTTCTTCCCCTCACTATTCTTCTCACGGTGGCCATTTTTATTAAGGGCAGATAAATCCATCGCTGATTACTTCCTGGAACTCTGGGTCTATCCCCTGGAATATGTTACAGTGCACATCTTCTAAAGGGGGAAAATGCCCTCCCCAAACATCTCACAAGATTTTGCAATTTACAGGGGAATGTTACTAGGAAGGTACTGGTAATGTAGCTTCCCAGGATGCATCTGTGAAGCCATGGCTACATCACCAGTGCCACACTCAACCAGCAAGTAGAAAAACAGTACTTGTAAGTAAAAGCAAAAAATGTTTGCTTAACTAATGACTGTAAGATGATTTTTATATCACCATGCTGAGACACTTGAAGGCCTTATACACATGGCATTTTTGCATCTTTAAACTAAAATAAATGCCTGGGAAAATCCAATTCAATTTCTTCTCTGGTGCTGCACTCACTGATTTCTACCCTACCTTGTTTTTGTAGCTGCATTTTTAGAAGCTTTCTGCTAATGTAGTTTTTCTGCTGGTTTTAGCCTTTGCTTACATTACCATAGTTATTGCAAACACCCATAAATGTGAACAATGTATATTTACAAACTTCAAGGAAAAAAATAATAAATGCATGTAACAAATTCCCACGTGTATACATTTTAAGATGGTCAGAAGGCTCAATGGAAAGACAAAAAAGGATGGGAGAGAAGAAAGTTCAATATGAGTGTGGTTATGTAAAATAATACTGTTGGCTGTAGGAATTAATTTGAACTGTATTTTTTCTGGAAGAGACTTGAAAAGGTTAGACGGAACCTTTTTTATTGCTATGACTAATAACTCCACTCTCTTCTACAATATAGCAGTAAACTCCAGCATAAATGTGCATGGAAGCAAAGAAAAAGGTGCACTGGCATAGTGCATTTATCATGGATTTATAGTGTCTTAAAACTAGCTTTAAAACTATCAGAACAGCTCAGGCTTGCCTATACAATCATCAGTGGAAAACAAGAAATCCTGTGTGAGCTGCTGTAAATAGCTAGCATGCTGGGACAATGCCCACTAGTAACCCCAAAAATTAGGCCTGCCAATCAGAAGAGTGATTGCACAGCAGATCCTCTATAAACCCTCATAAATTGATTTATACACTGAGTGACATGCTAGACATCTAATTAAGCAATTAGACAGCTGAATGTCATATGATCTGTTGCTCAACCTGTGGCCTAGGGTCCACAAGTGGCCCTTAGGCACCTATTATGTGGACCTCAGGTCCCCTGCAGATAGCAGTCTGTGTTTTGGTGCTTACTCAAGCCAGTGAAACATTTTCTTTCAATTGGCTCCTAGTAGTTAAATTGCTTGGTTTATTTCTTTACACTGTCTTACATTTTCTGTGCTGTCCATCCCTTTTCCATTTTATGTTTTTTTCTCCGATCTTTCATAATCGATCTTACTGAGAGAAATATCAAATTTGACAGTCATTTTTAAGGTTGATGTAGGTAGCACAAATCTAAATATAATAGGGTTGCACAGATACCATGTACAGTACTTGGTGCAAGTACGAGTACATGTACTGATACTTTTGAGCTCCAAGACTACACTAGAGAAAAATTCAAAAATTAGCAGGCAGCTGTCATTTGTAAGGAGCACACGGAGCTCCTGGGATTTGTACATCTCTGTTTTAATGTACAATTTTGTTTTTATAAATATAAATAAAGGGATGCACCGATACCAGTTTTGCGAGTACGAGTACTGGTACTTGCCGAGTACTTACAAGTATGAGTACTGATACATTTTTGTTTATTGTCATGTGACAGTTTTTCTAAAACAATACAGACTAATGATTTCAGGACAGTGGTGGAGCGCCAAAGCCAGGTCCCAGCTGAAACCCTGGTAGTTCTCATGGAAATGCCAAGTATCTGCACTGGTACTCGAAAAGTATCTGTGCATCCCTAAAATGTAATATAAATACAATATAACGTGTTCCAAGGTTATGACTGTCTCCTGAAGCATGTCCCCAGTCTCCAACAACTCCTATAGCATGTTTGCAGTTTATGACCATTTACTGTCTGTAGGCTCGGACAGCTGTCTGAAGCATTACATTTACTGAATATTTTTTGCTGCCCTTTGGTTGTGTCAGAGGCCGTACTTAGGGACCCCTATATCAAATAAGCTGACCACTGCTGATCTAGATAGTAAGACACTCATACATCTTCTCATGAATAGAAAAAAATATATAGAAAATGTATATAGAATAATCATATATAATATAAAATATCCAAATAATAATGACAGCTAGAGATTTTTAGAAATTGTTGGGCCCAGGGCAAACATCTCCAGTGGACCCCTATCGTTTGTTTTTTCCCCAAGCCTTGCTCTTCTCACCCAAATGCAAAGAAAGTATACCCCTAATTGGGCCAGATCCCACAGGACTATCTCCGGAGGTGACGTGATCTCCTGTCCAACAATATCTGCATAATTCTTTTGGTGATCAAGAGGAGGCAGAGTGATGCAGCAGCATAGGGTACAGACATCTGTAAGGCAAGTGCCCACTGGCCACCTAAAGTGAATCTTTACTTTGCCCTGCCCAAAGCAATAAGTTCCCATTATTGGCAGCCCCACCAGCTGCACATACTTCTCTGTCTCTTCACTGCCTGGCTAATCTGACTGCCAGGAGCAATTGAAGAACATATGATTCATTGTTCTTCTTCCTACATGATAGGGCTGGTACTTGGCGATTAGCTGCTCAGGCATGGGGGTGGGGAGTTTTTGTTGCTATGTAAACTCCAAGCCCCAAATACCCCCTCTTGAAAAAAAATCATATTTATCCTTTTTCAATGAGAATTCCATCTGGCCATGTGACACAATGGACCCTCTTATTTATTTTATTATTGGCATTTATACGCCGACAATTTACAGAGCTCTTTACATAGTTGCATACTCACATCAGTCCCTCCCCTCAAGGAGCTTACACTCTAAAGGTGGCCATACACTCTACAACCATCGCAAGACTTCAGTCTTGCGATGGTTGTAAAGGGATAAAAAAAACGTACGATCTGCCTATCTTGGACAGGCAGATCGCACTCTCGATCATCGCAAGCCCGCCCTCCTGAGGGGCGGGCTTCCGATGACCGCAATGCTGAACGGGCAGTGTGCGCGTGCGCACACCGGCCCGTTCAGCATTTATCTTCCGAGCACCGTTCTAACCAGCCGAGAATCGTACGATTCCCGGCTGGTTTTCGAACATGCTGGTTCGACAGAAGACGTGCGACCGTACAGTAGAAACGGTCGCACGTCTCCGTTCACACTGCTCGATTATCGTACGAAAACCCGATCGCATACGATTATCGTACGATAATCGTGCAGTGTATGGGCACCTTAAGGTCCCTATCTCACAAAATACATACAAGGGCCAATTTGGACAGGAGCCAATTAACCTTGCAGCTTGTCTTTGGAGTGTGGGAGGAAACCCACACAAGCACAGGGAGAACTCCTTGCACATAGTGGCCTGGCCGGGATTCAGTGCTGCAAGTCAGAAGCGCTAACCACTACACCACTGTGCTGCTCGACTTACTAATTGTCTTCTTCTGAAAGTTGCAGAGAATGGCGCAACATAATGATGGTCGGCATTCAACTCGGAGGAGGACCAGCCTTGGACCTCAGAGCAATGAGTCTGCAAGAGACTGCCCCAGAGAAGAGGTGAGAATTGCAGCTGCTTTTTTATTTTAAAAAGGCCTGGCCTACTTTTCACTTAGAAGAGTTGGGCATTCAAGTGAACCTATTGCTTTGTTGTGCATGTTTTAATTTAAGCTGCCATTGACATTAGGCACTTGTTGATCTCTTAATCTGCATTTGAAAAAAAAGAAAAAACAGGGCTTCAAAAGTACAGGACATGCCATACGAGACAACAAACTCCAGCCTTACCTTTAGTCTTGCACAGTTTTACAGTCCTGTACTGAAGCTGCTTACCATAATTTTATTGCACACTGTGAGCTTCTCATAGTGTGCATTAGAAGTTGAAGTGAGTCAGATACCACCTCATGTAGCACTTTCCTCCCAAGCCTTACTGTCCTTGGCCTACCCCTTTTTTTGGTTTTCAATCTTGGGGAGTCAGCATCACATGTGAGCATTGCCTAGGGCAGTCTGCTTGAAAATGCAGCCTGACTAGAAATGCCCACTCCTCCACATTGACATCTACCCATCAAGGCATATGATATTTGCATAAGTCCTCCCAGCCCACAGCTTATATCAGGGCTGAGGGCTCTTGAGAGGAGTAGTGAGGTAGGGTACTATGATGTTTTTAGGAAAGTACCCTGCTAGCCCCTCCAGCCAGCCATCGTCTCCCTGCATTGCATAGGGAGGTACCGGGGCCCAGTAATAACATCTAAATAAGGTATGTCATGAAAACAGAAAGGTTTTATTTAAAATGCATTGCATTTTGATTAGGGGGAATATGAGAACCAACAACACTGAGCAATTTGTTTGGCCTGGTTCACACCTGAACGTTTTGTAGCGCGTTCAACGCTCGACAAACGCTCTACAAAACCCCATTGTATTCAATGGGTATGGTTCACACCTTGCCGTATTTCCGCCCGTCCGAACGCGATACAAAACGGCCTACGCCCAATGAAGTACATGTACTTCTTTGGGGCGTTTTGGTCTCGCGTTTCCATTGGGATACAGCCAAGTAGCACACGGAAACGCGCGTTTGTCCTAATAGCTCCTTTCCATATATGCTATGTTGTCCTTTACATTCTCCTGTATATTCTGTAAGCTGTACTGTATATTACATCTTGTCTCAACGGTTTTATTTAAGTGTTTCTCCAAGGTAGGCTCACTCTGGTTTCTGCACATACAGAAGCATATGTAAAGAGGTATAGGTAACCAAGAGACTGCCCGCATGTTACAAGAGATTAGGGATTGACAGAGGGGGGTTGCAGACACTGAGCGGTTGGTTAGGTGGATGAGTCTAGCAGCTGCATTCATGATAGACTGAAGGGGGGATAGCTTGTGTAGAGGTAGGCCAATGAGGAGGGAGTTGCAATAGTCAAGACGAGAGATAACAAGGGAGTGGATGAGCAATTTTGTGGTATCTTTGGTGAGGAAGGAGCGTATTTAGGAGCGTATATTGTATATATATATTGTGTCTGTGTGACGGGTTATGGTTTTCAGCTAATTGCATTCAGATAGATGGGAAACTCTAAAGAAGAGCATTATGTATAGGGCTGAATAATCCACCACGGTTAACTTTGTTTCTTTGGGCATCTGCCTATAAACTGTATGAAGCAGTATGTTTCTAAAAAGAGAAATATTGCACAGCTCGAATCTACAACATACTGTGATACTGATACTGTGATCATCTAAAGTGATGCTAGCTCTAATACTCATGTGCACAGGATCTCTGGTCATAAATTATGTAGAATTGTGTAAAGATAAGGTTCAAGTAGAGTTCTTTCACAGCTCACATTTATTGTGTTCCTCTGCCCCCTGCTGGCCATTTATAATACTTTGAATTGCTAACACAACCCTAAGGAAATATGAGCTTACCATAATGGTTGCAAGTTATACCTCAATGATTTCTCTCACTCTGGCGTTCCCATCAATATGTAAGATGCGTGGTTCAGTAGTTGTTTTCACACATTGTCGCACCCAACACATGTTTGCATTTGAACGTAAGTGTATGTGGGGTTGTTGAACTTTTAAAAAGTTTTTGTTTTCTTATTTTTTATGTCACTTTATTTTTTAAACTTGTTTTTTACACTTCACCTTATTGCCATCACATAGGGGGCTAAGAAGGCCCGTATGTAATAGCACAGAGGAAGTGGCTGGTCCTTTTTATGGAGACATCAGGGGTCGATTAGATCCCTAATGTCACCTATGGACACCAAAGATGGTGCTTCACTGGCTTCTTCTCTGGCTACAGCAATCAGAGAAATGACAGCCTGAAACTGGAAGTGACAAAATCCTCGTCATTTCTGACTCCAGTAACTGTAGAGGAGATCAGAAAACAGAGCTGTGCTAATCTCTCTGCAAATACACTGCTAGTACTTTCATTCCTTTTGGAATTCAGACATTGACTTAGGTTATGGACTTTGTAGAAGGGATTGCTCTAATTGGGGAGACTTACTCTGACTGCTCTTCAATGTATGTGGCTAAATATTGACCTTCAGCTCAATGGCGACTACATTGTAAATGTGTGAATGTTCCAGACACGATTATTATGCAAATAAAGACCTAGGTGCATTCTTCCCAGGTAATGATTCTTTTCTCTGGGTGTTGAGAATGATGGGTGCCAGTCACTTTAGTTAAAGGATTTGTAGATGATATTGCACTAGTGCATGGAGAACAGGGAGGCTTTAGTGGCTGGACTCTTAAACTTCAAATATGGCTCCTTGATAACTAAGGTTCTGGTAGTATCTCAGTCTTAGTATTAAAGGTAGGACAGCTTGGAAAAGTTTCTTTGTTGCTTTCCTGCTGAATCAGTTACTCACCACCTCCATTGTGGGGAACAACTGCAGTCTGATTCCTTTAGGCCCAAAGTAACAATGGCAGCCAGTATCTTCAAGGGGTCCTCCCAAGAAGGGCCCTAAGGCCTCAAACAACACAGATGTTACACTTGCATCCTCACACGGCAAAAGCCCAGGAGGGTGCCAGAAAGTGCCTCCTATATTTAAAGTGACATTAAAGGCAAAAATCCTTACCTTAAATGATGCCTCTTGATTCGATTATCTTCTTCTTTCCAGGAGTTTTCAGGAGTCCCTCCAGCGCTGGTGCTGGTCTCTGATCCAGCACTGACTCTTGTCTTTTCCTGTCCCACTGTGTCTGTGCGGGTGCACTCTGCTGCAGTAACTTACCCGGTGTCTCTCCTCATCTCCCAGCCGAAGATCTGTACTGCGCATGCGCCCACTCCATGATCCTTTGCGGCCACCCAGGAATCTTCAGACGGGAGCACGCGGCGGAGACACAGGTACGTTTTAACTCTTTTGTAAACTTTTAAAAAAAATGTTTTTGCATATATCTACTGCTTGCTTTGATATATGCAAAAATACAGGATACTTTTATTATCCTTTAAAATCTCTCCTGGCATGCACCAGCAGCCCACTAAGCCTGCTGAATGGCCAGGTAGAATTAAATCTCTAGCACACCCTGCTGGAGCAAGCTCAACACAGCATGTGACTGAGATAATACACTCAGCGCTTACTGAACACTAACAGACATACATCTAAGCCAACTGAAGCTCACTAGAAGGTCACAAAAATACAAAAAAAAAATTGGAATAATACTACATCCTTACACAATAAGTATGTTTGTTGTTAGGTCTAGGTATAAATGGTTCCACATGTAAAAGAAACATGCTGAACATAATTTAAAACATCAAAAAAAGATCTGATTGTGAGACTTGCATTGAAACTGTGGCCAGTTTTTATTTTGTTGCTGAGGAACTTTACAGATCATGCTTATGGTCATTTTATAATAATGTTTCAAGGTACCCTGAGGCAAGAACAGATGGTCACTCATTCTGTTGCTAGAAGAACAAGCAATAAGCTTGATTTTTTGGGGCTGCTAGCTATTGTTTCTCCAGGAGATGTATACAGTATATGGCCTGTGACAGGAAAGAGTGGCTTCTCTCCAATCTCTTTCTCTCCATCCAACTGCAATCTAATGCAGTCAAATGGTTATTTGTAGTAAAAAATACCATACCTTGGCATCAGTGGCCAGTGGGGAGCAAAGTACCCGAGCACTGGTGTTGAGTGGGAGGAAAGGTTTTCTAGTATAGGTGCTTAGAGTGATTTTTAAAGCCCCCTCCCCACCCCCAGTATTGGTGTCAGTGGCGCACCTAGGGAACAAAGGGCCCTGGTGCAAGATTATTTTTGCCCCCCCCCCAAAAAAAAACCTTAACCCATATCCCCTGTAGCAACCACACAAAAAAAGTTGGAAAAATGGCATTGCTGTATAAAGTACTGCTGAGATTTGTAGTCCTCTATAGAGGCTGCCATTCTGCATTGCTGCAATGCAGAATGGGGCCTGCTACAAACAATAATGATTTTATTTATTAACTTACCTTCACCTCCTCTGGCTGTTTTCTGGTGGGGGAGGCAGCAGAAAACTCTCCAGTGTGTGTGTCAGAGACAGCGTGCCCGTGTACTCAGGCGGCTGTTAGCTGGGTCCTCACGGCCGAGGCCCAAGGCTGCCCCCTGAAGTGCCTGCAGGCTTCGGACACCAATGTGATCAACGGACACTCCCGGCGCAGAGATGGGGGAGTCCGGCGCATACCGATCTGATGGTAACCGGCGGCCGGACACCACAGGCCCCCCATCTTTGCCCCAGGGCTGTGTTTGAATGGATACTGGGCCCCCCTGTAGACTCAGGCCTTGGTACCGCACTGGTGGTAGTTCCGCCACTGAGTGGGATCATAAATGCTCCCCTTTGTATTGGTGTTAGTGGGATCCTGAACCCCACCCACATTGGTTTTCAGCTTACCTGTGTGCAGACTCTATGTTCTGTACCACTCCTTATAATGACATTGTGACTGGGCCTATACAGCAGATTACACCACCCATAGTGCTTGTAACAAAATGCCAGGTGCACTACCAAACTGCACAGTGGTTACTCTTGCATGCAATAAAAAAGCCTTCCACGCAGGGCCTCTTCATTGCTGGGCCCAATTTGTGACTAAAAGAGGACCTCAACCTGCCTCCTGTGCATTGTAAATTGGGGATCACTAATCTTATTATTGTGGCTGATGTAAACAAGGCAAAACAACATAAAGCAAAATAATGAGTAATAGTGTAGACATTAAAGAACACTGGTCTCATTAGGTATCAATAAAGCATTTTAATATTGTGTAAAGTATGTAAAGTATAGAACACACATCTACTCTCCGAGAAAAGAGTTTAAAGTCCTATCTTCCTCCTCCCAGCGTGGGATCATATTCTGATTCCTCATTCCATATGGATTCCACTGGGATGGAAACCTCTCTGATGCCCAAAATAGAAGAAAACAGCATATTATTATATGCATATGAAAAGAACAGACTATTATTATAGCAACAGAAGGTAAATACAGTATTGTCAGGTCATGAATTCAATCACAAGAGTGACAGCGACAAAGGTCTCACCCAACCCTTGTGGAATCTATCAGTATAATTCCTATTTCTTCTGCATTTGCAATGCCTTTTTATTGTATACCTTAATCCTCAAAGGTACTTGCCTCAAGACGTCCACACCTAAACTGGTTATCACAGAATAGGCTGCTTTAGACCTAATCAAAAGTTAATTGCTTATACATTGCCTGGCCAAAAAAAGTCACCACCTGGATTTAGCTAAGTGAATAGGTCAGAGCCTTCAACTGGATAACTGTTATGATCTGGGGTTGCTTCAGTTGGTCAGGTCTAAGGTCTAGGTTCAGCAATGTTATGTCCCCAAAAAACAAAGTCAGCTGTCTACCTGAATATACTGAATTATCAGGTTTTTCCATCAATGGATTATATTCTTCCCTGATGTCATTGACATATACCAAGATGACAATGCCAGGATTCCTGAACACTGAAGGAAGCTTCTTCCATCCAGCCAAATCAGCTGGGAGCAGGAATTTTCCTGCCTGCAGCTTGAGGTAAACATAGGGGCAGGATGCCATCATTGAACTTTTATGGCTGCATGCCTATATATGTTGAATATTATTGGCTATGTGGCCATATTAGGCAAATTATGCCAACACAAACTTGGCTAGGGATGAGTTCAGGTTCGGACTGGGGAATTCTGAAAAGTGTAGAATCAGCCCTTATATTTGTGGTCAGTGTAGAATGGCCATTCAATCATCTCCCAATCTGTACTGGTGATCTGGATCATTTTTTATTTGCCTGAAGGGCTGATCTGTCTGCTAGATTTACTTGGCTACAATAAGCTAGGTATGCCACCTGTCCAGGATTCACCCGGACAGTCCGGGTTTTAAATGCTGTGTCCAGGTTTTATGGCAGCAGAAACCCGGACACAAGATGACATGCAGACAGGGGCAACCAAAATTAAGATAGAGGCTACTGGCCCCCCATTGAAAATAGTATCAGCTGTGATATTTAAATATGAATGTGTTGCGCTATTTATATATGAATTAGCCGCAACTCCTTCTCCCAAAAAAATGTCCGCACATTGCTAGAGTGAACAAAAGGTGGCAACACTACAATAAGCTCCACTGGGCTGCTTTATATATAGTATGCAATATTCATTTAATAAACAAATAAATAGTAGCTATGCATTAAAACATGCAGAAATATGTTACTCTTTAGTTTGCTCCCTGCAGAGGTTGTGTTAAGATTTCACTTAGAAGATCAACAAAACATTTAATTGACCAGGGGGTGCTGAACATTTAGCACACTACTAACTCCTAAACTGGTTATACAAGTATAGTGAAAACTGCTCAAGTCCCCCGTGCATGCTAAACAGCAAGGATGAAGTAATCTCCCCTGCCTGCTATTGTATTATGACACCTGGTGCCCATGGCTGTCAGAATACCAGAACAGTGACTGCAGCTGATTGGCTGCGATGGCGGTGACATCAGGAGCTTGGACTGATGTCAGACCAACTAACCTCCTCTTCTCATCAGCACCCTCCGCAGCCCAAATAAAAAACAGCACACACAGGTGCCCCCTGGGAACTGCAGGAGACCATGCAGCGGAACTGACTGGCTGTGTGTGTGGGAAGAAACACATGACTGCAGGCCACTTTACCAAGTGCAGAAAGAAAATCCAAAACTAAGCTATATAAAATTGACTAACTGAATGTCCCTGATGATGGGGCACAATAAAAATGGCATAATTTTTTATAGGATCTTCTGTTTAGTTTGTTGGGTATGCTTAGCCATCATGCTTAGCAAGAAAAAGTGTGATCAGTGTGATCAGTGTGATGAGCTGCACCTACGTCAATAAATAGATGCATTTGAATTGCATTTGGAGTGCCGGTGTCCCTGTTTCTACCTAATCATGTTTAGCAAGTGCACCAAAAAAGCCTAAACTATTTTAAATCATTGAATCCCTACAAATTAAATATGAATTTTCATCCACACAGCTAGGCTGTGAACTGAGAGATCCACTTGGTGGCTAAATGTTATTTACAAGCATAGGCCCAAATGACCATGGAGCTCCACCTGCCGACTGCAGAAGAATAAAACTGCTTCTCTTTTCAATTTGTTCAGTTATGCTTTGAAAATTAAAGCTAGACGCTGATGGGTTACAGTGGGCAACTGCTCCTATTTTTTATAAATTCCGTCTAAAGAATTTTGTGGGTACAAGAACAGTGCCAAACATGTGCGGTGTGTACTGTGAGTAGGCTTAGACTCTATTTAGCCCTGTCCATCTAAACCACACCCAATATGCCTTGCTTCATAACCACATCCAGTTTTTTCCAGGGCACACAAAGGAACCTTGCTTTTTGCTTCCCCTATTTTGGGCCTAGAGTCCCAATTTCCCCCTGCATATAACCACTTATTTGCTCATCTATGCAATCTAAAAGTTGAGCAAGGAGAGAGCTCTAAAAAGGAAATTTCTGCAGAGCTTCCAAGAAAAAGATAAGCTAGGTCTATACCAGAATTTTGTAAATGTAAAATCTCCCAGTGCAAAAATCACAATTTAGTGCAATGATTAGGCAGTTGTTAGGAGATTAGAAAATCTCAAAGGGCTATACTTGAATGCAGAGCCAGCTCCAGGCAGTGGCCAAAAGCGTGGGGAAAAAAAAAAGAGAAAATGATGAGTTGTACACTGTAGAACTTAGCTCAGAATGACAGATGGGATGACAATTGGAAGTGTGGCTGGTGATGTCTTGCATTAGCTGGAGGTAATCACTGGAGGTAAATTACTTATTATTCCTTACCTGAATTACTCCTTATCCATCCTTGGGGTGAGCTGGGAATCTTGTATCATGAAAAAAAGTAAAAATATAGTAAACTTAATACAATATAATAGGGTTTTATTATAACATGGTTTAAGGCTAGGGCTGGTAATGACTAAAATGTTCGTGTTCGATTAATTGAAAAATGTTTTAATCGTTTAATTTCGATTAATTATAACGCACATACAGATCCAACTACATTGGCCTATACACATACAGCACAGCAATGAAGTAATAAAATGAACTAGGATCACATTAATCCAGCCCGTTATTAATCTCACATGCCCCACTCAATATGGCCGCCACTTCAATGGGACAACTCAGAATAATAACGTGCTGGATTAGTGTGATCCTAGTTCATTTTATTACTTCATTGCTGTCCTGTATGTGTATAGGTCAATGCCTTGGCTGGCGCTCGTACAGAATGTTTCTCACCGGCCCAAGTGGCTCCGTCGGCTAACAAAGGGGGGAGGAGTCCGGTGACGTCACAGACATCGACGTCACTAGACTGCTCCCCCTTCCCTTTGTTAGCCGTCACGGACATCGACGTCACAGGACTCCTCACTCTTTCCTTCGTTAGCCGACGGAGCCACTTGGGGAAGGGGGGAGGAGTCAGGTGACATCGATATCCGTGACGTCACCCGATCGCCGACAGGACTCCCGGAAGCTGGCGGAGAGGTGAGTGTTTTAATTAGCGATCAAAATTATTTTAATCGATCAAAAAGTTTAACGATTAATCGAGAAATTAATCTTTAAATTCCACAGCCCTATTTAAGGCATATTAATTATATACTGCATATACACAGGCATTGGTCAGACTTGTTATCTGGGCCCTAGTATTCAGCAAACAGATTCAATATTCAGGATTAATTACATTTAAATGTCACTTAGATATAGTAGGGAATAAATAAGATTCCTGTTGGGGTTTTTTTTTCTGCTGTCTTTGTCTCTTCATTAAATTTTACCTTCACTTCCTTTCTTAGAGACTTAAAGGTGAAGTAAACTGAAAAATATAAAAATGATTTGGGATGTAGGGAAAAAAAGTTTTGATCTCTCTCCCATCGATTTTCTGGGTAGACTGTATGGCGCATGCCCACTTAGCCCACGCCCACTTAGCCCATGCACACTCAGCCCATAAGGTAAGTATGCCCTAATGTGCAGGTATGCTGTGACAACTTGCACTTTATAGCAAAAACAAAAATGGACAAAGCGGTTTACTTCTGGAAAAAGATAAATCCCCTCTTAGACAGTTGACACTAGAACAGGTGTCCCCACTGGAAAATTTCCACTGACCTTCTGTTCTGGTGACAATTCTAAAATTGTGGATTTTCCCTCACTTTCTGGACCAGACACAGTGGTCACTAAGACCAATATAGAGGTAACTCGCTCCAGCAGAAAGCATATTTTTAAATCTCAAACAATCTATAAATATTACAGTGCAAAAGGATAGCAGACGTTTAAGGTATCTGCATAAAACATGACATTTTAATAAAATATACAAACTTTATTTACAAAATTATACATTTAAAATTGCTTATTGAATGTATATATTAATATTCAAATAAAAGTGACCGCTCCAAAACAGCGTTCGTGTGTCTCATTATTTCTCATCCATATAACACCACTTTTGCCATGTATGTATAAATTTGTACATTATAGTAACCACAATGTCCAGGTTGTACAAATTATGTCAGAGTGGAAATGTTACAGGATATGTTTTTTGCTCAGTGCGTTTCAAGGAACTGCTTCATCAGCCGCTCATAAGACCTTGTGAATGCATGAAAAGATTTTGTCTGGTAGTGAGAGAATGATCGAGTCACATATTACAATTTGCCAAACGGGAAATCCACTTGCAAGAGCAGAGACCAAAATACAAGAGAGGTGAATGTATTTCCAGCTGGAAGAGCTTGACCATAGATGTTTAAAGAATGATTTAAAGCAGTGTCAGATATTAGTGACATTATTTAGGGAAACCCAATGTGCCTCATCACTGGCCATCACTATCACAGGAGGTGAGTTGGAATCACTGGAAAGCAGACAGGAAGTGAGCTCTATTGTTCTGCCATAACTCAATCTCCTACCTTTGCAACTGCATTTAAAGCACCACCCAGTGATGAGGCACATTGGGTTCCCCACGGAATAATGTCACTAATATCTGACACTTCTTTGAAGCATTCTTTTAACATATGTGGTCAAGCTCTTCCAGCTGGAAGTAGATTTGCCTCTCAGTTAATAGCAACAGATTGGGCTGTTTTTTGGGGCACCCTCCGTGTATTCTGGTCTCTGCGCTTGCCAGTGGATTTCCCTGTTTGGCAACTTTTAACACGTAACTCGATCATTCTCTCACTACCAGACAAATACTTTTCATGCATTCACAAGGTCTCCTGATGTAGTGGTTCTTCCATGAAACACGCTGAGCAGGAAATTAATTCTGTAATATTTCCACTCTGACATGAAATGTAAAACCTGGAAGTTGCGGTTACTGTTATGTACAAATTTATACATATATGGCGATAATGGTGTTATAGGGATAAGAAATAATGAGACAAATGAAAGCTGTTTTGGAGAAAAGTCACTTTTACTTGAATATTAATACGAGGGAGAATCAAAAAGCAAGAGGCAAAATACATTTAACGGCTTTCAAAGTAACTGTGAGCACATGAACATATCACTTTTCCACAGATGATGCACTTGTATCATTCAACAAGCTGCTGAAGCCAGGTGTTCCTCCTTCAGTAGACCAAACATGTGATAATAGCTTGGTGCCAGATCCAGACTGGTCTTGTGTGTGCGATGTTGATAGGCAACCGGAACGAGCTTCGTCGGTTACACTTGTTTAAACCTTTCTACCCACTCATAAACCTTTTGTTGATTCATGGTGCTATGACCATACTGAGCCAACATCCAACAGTGAATTTCTAATGGTTTCACTCCCACTGCCCCAAAAAAGTGTGCTATGGCACATTGCTCCTCGACGCTACCTCGATACCATCAAGCTCCTAAATAAATATTTTCTAAAGAACTAAGACAGAGCCTCAAAATTAGCATTGCACAAGTGTTGGTCCATTCCTCCTCCAAGATCCACCCCAAAACATTAATAATAAGATATCTAAGACTATTTTGTATTACTAACCTCTTCACTGCTGTCAGATTCAGATGAGCTGGAGGTTTTGAGATTGCAACGGGCTTTTACAACTAGAGCTTTATTACGAGATACCAATACTTGACTTTTACAAGGTGTTTCCTAGAAAATCAACACAGCAAAACAAAAATATAAGAAAAGGCAAAGTCAGTAGACACCAACAGACAGTGTCAGAGCATCTCAGCAAAGACTGATGATGTCTGCCTGAATAACAGCACAGAATCTTTGTTTGTGTAGCACTGTTTCTCTGGTTGAGCTGTCAAAGTCAGTTGTGATTTATACCAGCGCTTCATGAATCTGAGGGACCTAAAACAAGGATTCCCAAGTCAGAGATGAACCAGCAGTCTATTAGCACGACTTCATTGCAACACAAATAGTACAGGACCATGGTCCTTTTTCAGTTAAGTGCCACCCATATCCATTTTTATTAAACTACCTGTTTGGCCACAGATAACTGTAGGAGCACATTTCTATGCAACTAATGAAAAAAACAGTATATGTTATATAAAGAATTACAGAATATGTTCTCCTGATGTGGTGAAAGGTCAGTGTAATTATATGAGAAGATAAGTAGTCATAGAAAACTGCTACTCGGAAATATGGAAGAGCATACATTGGGTTTCTTTTGGGATTACAGAAAATAAAAACTCTAAGGTGAACATGTAAATGTTGGATATCTTGTATATATTACTTTGTTATTTAAATATAACTTTTCTTTTCATTAAAGTAGATCTAAACCCAGTCACTAAAATCTCATGTTGTTGTTTTCAAACTTGTTAAATGTGCAGCTTTTACTAAACTTATACGTGGTTATACATGGTTATACTCCCATAAAGATTCTTGTTCAGGCTCTTCCTGTCATGGGGTGACAACCCACATTTGTGCTCCTGCCTTGTCACAAGCACCCCTGATTGAGACTACAGGCACCAGTACCAACACATATTGCAGAGGCATTGACTATCATTGTCAATATCGGGAAGTCAATCCATAACAATAATGTGCAACCAGCATTGGAGCCACTGCATGTAGATAGAAAGTGGTTGGAAAAGGCTAGAGGGCATCAGCAGCACTAGGTGCAACACAGGCTGAAAAAAGTGAAAATAGTATTTTATGATGCACCCTTGTTTGGCAAATTTAATGCCATTCAGTTAGGGTTTAAATCTACTTAATAATGTATCTAACATTAATGCTTGTACACCCAAAGCAGACTATGGGACAGACTACAAATTTATTGGTTTCATGTAGCAGATAAGGTTCATTTTGTAGTCACCATGTATAGTCCAGCTTTGAATTCACACTTGGTGGGATCACTGGTTGTATCCTTATCGCAGTTGGTTTCTCTCACACTAAATTGTAAAGATACTTCAAACATCTCTTCATCACCTCTTCGATCCCTCATCTGAAAGCAAAAAAAAGTCTATTTTGAAATCAGGGTTCAACTGAAATTTGTTGACTTGAGACAACCTTATTCATAGTTGCTTGAAATCTGAGGACTGGAGGAGTAAGGCAGTCCATGAACTAAAGGAAACTAGTGTTCAACTCACCTGTGAGGGCTTTACACTAGTCTTTCCAGTATATGACAGCTTCAATAGGTTCCTGCCGCTATACTGAGTATTCAGCTGATCAAGGGAGGCATCAAGTGCTCGGCTAAGTGCTTCTTGTCTGGCATTAAGCGTTGGACGGCCTGAGATTAATAAATAAAGATGTAGTGAATGATAAGGCAAATTACACATTTAAGCCATAAATGTTATGAGTACAAGGGTGTTGAGTATGTCGCATGATATTTTGTGCATGCCATGGCCTAATACTGCTGCATGCAAGTATTTTAATATTGGTAAGCAATAAAAAGGACTCTGGAAGGGAAGTGACAACCTTTAACCTACAACTAGTGGAAACAATGTGCAGGGCAGATGGCCCACAAGGGAGACAGATACTGCCATACACATGTACTAGTGGTACGGGTTTCCAGGGATCAGTCCTACCTGCAGAACTTAGCAGAATGGCTTTGACTGTAAACAGAATGATATCAACAATGTCACTGGCACAAAGAACATACTACAGATTCTGAAATTAAACAGCACAAAATGGAATATTACAAATAAATGGTCCATACTCCAGAATCCACAGTGAATAGTGCTAAGAACGTAAGCAACTTTTCCCTTAAGTAGGGGATCACATCAACCCCTGCTGGGCCAGATGTCACTAAATGGCCAAACTCTAAAGTGACTCTTCACTTGCCTCAAGGCATTAAATGGCTGCATGCTGATCAATACACTGCCAACACAAATGCTGATGTTACACAACTTTTCTGCAGCTTCAACCCTCAAGCTTCCTAAACTATCTGAAACTATAGTTCCTGGATTGAGATGCTGGCTCAGAGATGACAGAGTCCCTGCCCAAAATGTTTGACACAGATCAGACCCTATTGCAGCCTTTATTCCTGTGACTTGCTACAAAGTTACAATTTTGAAATCTTATTAGCAGCGGAGAGGAGACTGTGAAAATGCTTTCTTAAGGACTGCTTTAAAGTAGACATTTTTGTAATATTATACTGATGCTAAATACTAGGCAATGCCAGGAATTTATGATTATAGACTTTTACATTTAATGAAGGGCACATTTTAATCAACCCTCTCTGTAGAGATTTAAAGGTATATGCCACACAGAATAAAATATGCTTTGCATAGAATTAACTGAACCTATTTAGGAGTTTTGTTTTTCATCCTAGTAATACTTCAGTAAAAATGGGATGGGTTCTCTCTAAATGGTATTTCTGAACAGAACATCTACTTGGTTCCTGGTGATATCAGAGGTACACTTGCAGTATGAATACCAAAACACAGGAAATGACTCTTGGTAAATAAACATACAGCCCTTTACAGTAGTTCACATGCTAATGTACTATTCCTCTAGAAACAGAGATATTTTGGGGTTGTTTTCTGCACACACATGCTAAAATGAACTGTCTGGAATATGAACAAATACAAATAACAGCATGAAAACATAATTGACTCTGTAAACTCTGCGGCAAATCATTTTCCCAATTAGATTCTCACAATGTAAATGTTACCTTAACTTTACCTAAGCAGAAAGGAAAAATACCCAGGAGAATACCAAAAAGGATCATCTTCATTCTGCCAGGAGACTAAGTCGTGCCAATGTACTGTACATAGAACACGTATATGTTCTTCTACTGTCTGGGGACATTTTGGGTAAATTATTAAGCTACTCTATGTTTGTCAGTCCTGAAATTTCTCAGAATTGTTTAGAAACAGGTAATTCAAAAGCTGAAGGTTTGCTGAGTCTTTTAATCTGACTGGCCTTGAAAGTCATGTAGAGTTCTACTGTCTGTCAATAGTAATGGGAATAGTTTCAAGGGTTGCCTTTGGGGTCAATAAATTTGTAGCATAATGGTCGATATAAAACAGAACTTAAATTATATATTGGTAACACAAACTGCTTATCAGCCAATCACATGACAGCAACTCAATGCATTTAGGCATCTAGACGTGGTGAAGATGACTTGCTGAAGTTCAAACCCGGCATCATAATGGGGAAGAAAGGTGATTTAAGTGACTTTGAATGTGGCATGGTTGTTGGTGTCAGACGGGCTGGTCTGAGTATTTCAAAAACTGCTGATCTACTGGGATTTTCATGCACAACCATCTCTCAGGTTTACAGACAATGGTCCGAAAAAGAGAAAATATCCAGTGAGCGGCAGTTGTGTGGATGAAAATGCCTTGTTGATGTCAGAGGAGAATGGCCAGACTGGTTCGAGATGATAGAAAGGCAACAGTAACTCAAATAACCGCTTGTTACATTCAAGGTATGCAGAATACCCTCTCTGAACGCACAACACGTCGAACCTTGAATTAGATGGGCTACAGCAGCAGAAGACCACAGGGAGTGCCACTTCTGTCAGCTAAGAACAGGAAATGGAGGCTACACTTCGCACAGGCTCACCAAAATTGGACAATACTGTAGAAGATTGAAAAAACGTCTTATGAGTCTTGATTTCAGCTGCAACATTCTAATGGTAGGGTCAGAATTTGGCGTAAACAACATGAAAGCATGGATCCATCCTGCCTTGTATCAATGGTTCAGGGTGGTGATGGTGGTGCAATGGTGTGGGGGATATTTTCTTTGCACACTTTGAGCCTGTGATGCCATCATGTCAATATGGACCAAAATCTCTGAGGAATGTTTCCAACACCTTGTTGAATCTATGACCATGAAGAATTAAGGCAGTTCTGAAAGCAAAAGAGGGTCCAACCCAGTACTAGCAAGGTGTATCTAATAAAGTGGCCGGTGAGTGTATATATCTCTGTGTATGTTTCTCCATACTCTGACTGCAATCGAATCTACATATACACCAACGCTACCCAGAACTGAAATTTTAGATATGGATGCACAATTGGAGGTTGAATGACTCATGCGGACTCTTAAAATAAGTCCCTGTCAGATATAACTATATACACAGTATATAAAACGAACTCATAAGAAGGTGTATGTCTGGGGAAAAATGCAGCAAGAACAGAAAAATACCTGTACAGAAAAATAACTTCCTGTACTGAGCTGACAACTCTGCCTGTGAAGTATTAAAATCCCAAGCTGTGTGGTCAGCCCTGCCGGAGTTCTCCCCTCCTGGACTACATACCTTCTCCTCCTTGCCTCATCTCCATGACATAGGGGGTAGGTGAATGGGGAGAAAACTAGGCAGGACAGCTGACAACACTGCTTGGGATTTCAGTGCAGCAGAGGCACTATGTCGTCAGTTCACTACAGAAACTTAGGAGCTCCCTGAATTTCTGTCAGATTCAACAGGTTTTTTTGATACGTGCAGTGTTTTTAAAGACACAAATTGTGGAGAAGTGTGTATGCAGAGATGTATTGCATATTATTTTTTGCCGAGGCATAGACTATAATTGTTTTATGGCGTAGTGGTTAGTGCTGCTGCCTTGCAGCACTGGGGTCCCCAGTTAAAATCCCGGCCAGGTCACTATCTGCAAGAAGTTTCATCTCCCTGTGCTTGTGTGGGTTTCCTCCGGGTACTCCGGTTTCCTTCTACACTCCAAAGACATGCTGGAAGGTTAATTGGCTCCTGTCTAAGGCTGGCCATACACTGATCTATTTTTTTCGTTCAACCCGCGGGCTGAACAAAAAAAAAAGGGCCAATTCCTTGCAAACTAGGCGGCCGCGAGGCCTTCGGGAGCGCGAGGCCTAAGGCGACCGCCTAATTTGCCTAATTAGAGAGCCGCCTCTGCCTCCACCCTTGCACTCTCTCCTTAAATTTTGTTAGGTTAAGAATGTTTGATGGGTTCTTATGTAGTTGCCTGCAGCACCAATAGCTAATAACAAAATAACAGACACTGACACTTGGCTTTGTAGAGAATCTTGGTCTACTCTTCTGATATTCTGAATTCTTTGCATTTTTTTTGTCAGCCCAATTAGCATATTAAGAAGGGAATCCATTTGCTTTCTGTAATATGGCACCAGCCTAAACATTTTAATATAAACTAAGAAGAAAGCATTTTGTACAGGAACATTGATAGTAGAACTTTCTCTTGTTAAACCATTGCTTAAAGTGAGATAAAAGGTATATGTTTTTAAGCTATGTCAAATTGTTTGAAAGTGCAGTAAAAGTGCAGGCAGGGCACTGGACAAAGCTTTAGGGACAAAATTCAAGTGAAATGGTTTGATACATAAATGTTATTATAGCAGATTACATTGTATTGTGTGGATTCTGTGTAAATGTCATGTTTTCACTATTGAATTTCCCGCCCCCCGCTGTGACGGCGAAAGCTAAACTGAATGCCGGCAACGGCCGGCCGCGTACAGCAGAGGACACCGCGGGCTCGCAGGGACAAGGTAAGTGACACTTTTGTGCAATCCCAAGTGTGGCTCGGGGTTACTGCTATTGGTAATGAAAATTAACCTCGAGCCACACTCGGGAATACCGCCAGGGAGGTTAAATCACCTACAATGGATGCTGCTGCTTGATGTTTAAAAGTTTTAGTTTCCTGCATAATCATCTGATCCCCTGAGTGTTGGCTATAAACTTGTGTTAGGGTGACCCCTTTTCCTTTCCGGGTCCTATGGAGCCACCATTGTGTGCTAGTAAGCTGTGTGAGTATCCACAAACACAGGTATGGCAAGAAAAAACACTAACCTTCTCCACTGCTCCCCACCCCTCCTTCCTCCCTCCTTCCTTCCTTCTCCAAGTTAGTAGATGGACAGCTGCTGGAGACTGTGCTGTTCCTTGTCCAGGGAAGTTGAGCTAAGAGAATTGGAGCTGTTTGGAAACATGACTGTAATACTTTGCAGGTTAAAGATACCACTTTAACTATATAGAGTGACATTGTAAACATGATAATTGCCAATAGTTTAGGAATGTTCTGTGTAAATATAGTGCAGTTGCCCATAGCAACCAATCAAATATTTGCTAAGATTGTTTACGCATTTTTTTAAATATGCAAACTAAAAAAATGTCATTGCCCCTGCAGTCTAGGGTTTGTATCTTCCACAGATGAATAAATAGTAACTCCCAGCAGTCGTAGAAGTACTAGCATATTTTATGAAAAGTATCAGAAATAAGAACTGCCTGTGTGGTAAGCACACACTGGACAATTACAATGGGAAATGAAAGTTTTCATTCATTTGTTCACAATGTTCTTAATTCCAAAACTTTGATACATAGGCCAAAAAGCTTCCATACTTCAGCCTGTTTCTGTATTTTTTTTATTTATTTACAAACTAAAACTTCTGCCATGGAGAAGACTTTATGTTTTTAATCAAATATTTTTTTATGACAGCAGACCAAAAAAATAAAAAGGGGTACTGTCTATATCAACCAATCAGGTATCATGATGACTTTTCTCACTGTAGGGTTATAAATAAAAGCCAAAACTGTTGCTGCATGAAGCAGCCATTTTTTTTTTATCTGTTCCAACGTTCATATACCACTCTGTCTATATTTTCACAGCTGAGATCTTTATGGCATAAACATACAATTGGTTCATCATGTAGTTCACTGACCCAGCAGTTAAGTGACTGTCCACTTACAGGACATGCTACAGGGTCACACAAAAGTCATGGACAACCAATGCATTTGACAGTTGTGTAAGGTACAAAGTTTAAATGCTTAAATAAATGTACTTCTTTTTACAACCACCATTTCACCTCCAAAACAAAATACTCAAAGACATGAAACAAAGAAGAATTTCTTGATGAAGTTTATTTTTTGAATACAGATACAAGAACCAAATACAACATCACAAACATGTACTGGCTCATCTCCAAAAAGAGCAAAAGCACTGCAAATTGACACAAAATGAAATATCTCCTCAGGTCCCAGCAGAACGAAATTCAAGGACAGACTCTGCTATGAAGATCTGACCAGGACTGTCCAAATGATCGCTAGGTGAAGATTTTATGGTAGCCACCATCTTCCTTACAAATTCTGTGGACCACTTTGGATGAGACTGTCTTTAAATGTTGAATGATATTCAGCATTTAAACAAATAATAACAAAATTGTATTGCATGCTTTGAAAAGTTTCAAACAGCATTATTCTACTCTAGCCAACATTGAGAAATATAGTAGTGATCAACATTGCGCTACCTCTAGGACTACATTCTGTATTTAAATCATTGTTGTAGTCATTGCAATTATCCACACACACTTGCCATATTATTCCACAAATCTTTAGAGGTAAAGCTGCCATAACAGCACTGCTATTGTTCTGCAGCTGAGCATTCGTCATGATTCAAAATGTAATAAGTTAAATTCATTTAGGATGCTACTACCTATTAATGAGTCACCTACCCCACAGCATTATCTGAGCATTTAATCTATGTAACAAAGAGAGGTATAAATTGAAATGCCGCTTGAATGTTTAGCAGAGAACAAGACGGCAAGAGCATCCGTTGATGGTGCGACTTCTTAAAAAACGCTCTGCTTATTTCTTCTGTAGAAGATGAAACCTGTAGAAGAAAAGCGGAACACTTGGGGTATCAGGACAAGGTGGTCAGGGGAAAATGTGGGAGAAAGGGGCAGAGGGGTGACTTGTTCATGTTTAAACAGCGAGTTATTCATTTTTGCAACTGCTGAATGCATTATACTGTAAGTAAATGTCATATGCAGCAATAAGACATATCTAGTCAATAAAACAATCTGAGTTTCCAAACATCTGGGATCCCAGATTGTTTGAATACTCACTATTCAAAGCAGGCCCGTCTTTAATACTGATCGGACAAACAGCACACATAGATCATAGACTTCTCTCAAAAAAACTTTGACTGCAGGATTTCAAACCGATTGCAAGCTCAGCCGTTTATATTAGGGATGCACCGATATATCGGCCGCCGAAAACATATCGGGGGCCTCACCAGGGTAGCAGGCGTGTGGGGCTGTACGGACACCTTGCCGATCCCTGCGCTACACGGGCGATCCGATCGGCAAGTTTCTGCTGGCAGCGGGCTCAAGGGGCAGCTGCTTTGGGCCCCACAGCCATGAATGGGCCCGGGGCAAGCGCCCTCTTTGCCCCGCGTTAAAGACGGCCCTGATTCAAAGGACAGTTAAAGCATGCCCTGAAATCCAAAATATCAATAATTGCATGCATTACATTGTGCATACTAAATAAATCAAGTCCTAATGGTACATGCAAAGGCTATCACTAGCCACTGCAGTTGACAGGTAAAACAAAATCATAATGTATGCAGGTACTACCAAAGGGCCATTAGGTATGATTTACAAGAAAATCAATCACAGTAGTGTGCGCTACAAAAACAGAGTGTCTGCACTATGCCATATTCTAAATCCATCTCACAAGAAGAGTGGCAGATTTTCTAGTAATTCATACCAATAAGCAACTGGCAGTGCCTAGTATTACATTCTGAGAGTATTTCTAAGTGTCAGCTATGGTGACTGGTGTACTTTACTATCACTATAGTACACGGAGCAACTACTATGATTTCCAGAAGCCTTAGACGTCTAGATTAAACATCACTTAATCAGATTTCTTGTTGGTGTTGTATCCCGAAGAGAGGTACAGTTTCTGTATATAATGTTAAAAGACCCGTTGGAAAGAGCAGCACTCTAATAGGTAGAAATGTAAAGCTTAAAGAAGAACTCCGGGCAATTAAATCTTAACCCTTGCAGTGGGGCTACCCCCACACTGCAAAGGTTCAGTACTTGTTTTGTCTAGGGATCTAAAATAACAGAGATATACTCACCCTGCACCCTCTCTACTCCTCTGTTTCCTTGGCGTCTTCATGTCCAATACACAGTATTGGGCATGATGACCCACAGGAGCTTAGAAGCTGGAGCAGAGGGGGAGAGAGGGTGCGGTGATCGGGTGAGTTCAGTTGGGTATATCTCTATTATTTTAGCTCCCTATAAAACAAACAAACACTTAACCCTTGCAATGCAGGGGTAGCCCCACTTCATGGGTTAAGATTTAATTTGCCCGGAGTTCTTCATTAATGGAAAAAAAACCGAGATATAGTACATTACCATAATCCTTCCATGTGTAAATGACATCACTTTATCTTGTGATTAATATCATTGATTAACACTTTCAAGTCATACAGCTGTGGAGAGATACAATGCAGGCAGGTCAAAGAGAAAACCGGAACAGATATGACACTTTATACATTCAAGGGGAAAGATGCTTAGTTTACCTTTGCCTCCATTTGCTTGAATCTGTTTTCTGCCCTAAAAGGAAACAAAGCAATTTGAGTTCTGAGAGACCTGGTTGTGTTGCTTTCTTGGCAACCAGATGGCCGTTGCCGCCCGGGCCTCGGTGGCCTTGTGGGGAATCCGGGCCTGCACACGCACGATGAACTAGATGAACCTGTGTCTGTATTCAACCTCAAATACTGTGTAACTATGGACTGCTTGACCTACAAGGATCAGCACATCACTGGAGCTTTGAGTGCTTCTTCCAAGAATGATATACTCTGTGCTCTTCCCTAGATAAATAAATAAAATAACATAAATTTAAGCTCTTATTTAAAACACTATCAATGCAATAACACTTACAAACAAGTGTGCTCTGACAGCCTTGCAGATCAAGCATTTAGCAAACTGCACAAGTAAGCACTACCATCCACTTCTCTGTGTACGTGCCCAGGGGCGTCCCGAGACCGGGTGTCACCCGGAGCGGAGACCGGGCGACACCCCACCGTGATGTCATCACGCACGCTCGGTCATCTCATTGATGCCTGCTGAAGGCCATCTTGGTGATGGGCGCCCGCAGAGAGAGGTCGCGTTCACGGTTTGCCGCTGGGTCCCCTCCTCTCTCCTGAAACAGGGTGTCACCCGGGTGCGGGCCGCACCCCCCTTGTGACGCCACTGTACGTGCCTAATTTGTGTGATAACCAGAGGCTTCACAAGGGAGGTGCAGCCCGCACTGGACGACACCAAAATTCATAAACCGAGAGCCTGACAATTGCACGGAGAGGAGGGGACCCAGCGGCGTACACTATCCCACCGGATTAACATCCTCTCCTTTCTTTGCCGGCAACCGTCAGCAAGATAGCAGCTGGCTGTAAAGTGCGCGTGGCATCATTACGCACATGTGTGGTGACCTCACGTGAGTGTGTGGTGACATCCCAGTGGCTGAGACTCAGCGGCCACACTGGGTGACACCCAGCCTGGGTACCCCTCTGGTGATAAGACCACTCAACGCGTGTTGTTATATGCCAGATTATATCAGGAGTGGACCACCTCCAATTAAGTACAATAAATACATTGCGATATGACCATGTTTCGTGTTACACCCTGAACAGGAGTTCAGGGTGTAACATGAAACATGGTCCAAACGGTAAACATAGCCTTTAAAAGAGAACTATAGCCAAATCTTTTTTTTTTTGGCTATAGCGCTGACTTTGGGTCACAAGAGTACACTAGCAAATGTCCTACTGTGACCCAAAGTCAGCATATAGCGGGCTATTGCTGCAGAACCGCGCTGCAGCCAGGAGAGATCCCAACAATATTTAAATCCTGCTGCCTGATTGACAGCTGGCTCTGCCTCTCTAGAACCAGAGCTAGCTTTGCCCGCCCCCTCCCTGTCCATCCCTCCAGTCAGTGCTGGAGGAATGGAGAAATGGAGAGGGAAAGGGGAGAGGGAAAGGGGAGAGGGAAAGGGGAGAGGGAAAGGGGAGAGGGAAAGGCTGACAGTCACTACTCTCTGCCATGAGCCGAGCGATCAGTGGTTTGTGATAGCTCAGTTCTCCAGCTATAGACCCGGCATGTGACAGCTGCAGTGTCACATGCCGCTCAAAGTATTGGGAAGAGTACATTTTGCTCTCCCAATAGTTCTCCTATATATAGAGAATTTCTATTTTTTAAAATATACTAGGGGGGAATTCATCAAAACTGGAGCAGACAGAATCTGGAGCACTTGCCCACGGCAACCAATCAGCTTCTCTCTTCAGTTTGTTCAGGTAAGATTTGAAAATGAAACAGAGAAGCTGATTGGTTGCCATGCACAGCTGCTCCAGATTCTGTCTGCTCCAGTTTTTATAAATTCCCCTCACAGTATTTGTATAGGAAGTGCTAGTCACGTGTAAAGTATGAATTATCAACATTCTTTTTTAATTTTGTTTAAATCTCTATTATAAAAGGTGCCCACAGGCAACTGATTATCCACCAAGTTAAATCATTTCAAGGAGAAAGGCTCCCAGAGCGCCCGGGAGATTTTTTCTTTTTTTTTTTGACGGCAGCAGAGAACCGCCGGACAATAGAAAACTGTTGGCCGGAGCTGGCTGTCACTGCTAGCTCCGCACAATCGTTTTCTATTTACTTTTTTTACAATTTTTCTGTTCTGCTCAGTCCCTCTGAGCCGTACCAGCCTGAAGTGAATAGCCCAACAGTGTTCGGCTCAATTCACTTCAGGTCGGTCATTCCATCGGCTGCCTACGGCAGCTTAGTGAATAGACCCCTATAGATTGGATAGGATGACAAAATATGGTCATATAATAATGCATTTGCCCATAAATGAGGATTTTGTATGGCTTCTGCTGTGCCACCAAAATGATCCACTGGGCAGAGTTGCTCAAGAAGCGGATAATTGACATGTATTGTCAAACTGAACTGACAGCACACTTTTAGGTTTCATTAGAGTAAATCCACTCATTCTTTACATGTATAACCCATAGAAAGTACCCAGATAGCAAGAATAACTTGCCAGAAACTTGTGGCAGGGTTAAATTGTAATTCTTTCTAACTTGCTGCACACATTCCTGGCAAGTTGCTGACTTGCAGAACACTCGCAGCACAAGTTCTAGATGACACTTTTTTAATTTGTAGCAAATTTGCTTGGCAAGTCTACAGCAAGAGTCCTGCAGGTCTTAGCAAAGCTCTGCAAGTGTACAGCACTTTTGCAAAGCTCGCTGGTCTGGAGACTTTCAATGCAGACTTGCTGTAATTGTCTGCAAGTCTGCAATACTTTAGCAAGTCATTTTCAAACTTGCAGCTCAATTGCTTGCTATCTGGGAATCAGGCAAACTGGGCAAATCTGAGACTATCTGGCAAATCATAGTTCTACTCCTAAAAATGTGCATTTTATTTCCCCCTATCCACTAATAATATTGCAACTTGTGAATCCTCACAGACAGGAAAACTTTCCATGCACATACAGTAAAACCGCAGAACTCAGATTCACTGGAAATTTGAATTTATGCCAGATCAACCCGATCTGCAGCTTACGTGGCTCAATTATATAAAAAATGTTCCTGTAGTTTGTTTTTTTCACAGGCCTGCTCCATCCCTGAGCACCAGAGGATACTCACTCTGTGTTATTGTGATTCTGGCTAATCAGTTTCACCAGATAATTATCTTTCATCACAGCTTCCCAGGCCAAGGTCTCAACATCCTCCTTAGTGTAACCTGCAGAGGCAAAGAAGAATTTATTTATTAGTTAAAGAACTTTCAGCAGCGTGGGGGAAGGGGAGGGGGTAACCTCACTGCGAGGGTTAACTTTTAAAATTCCTGGAGATGTTCTTTTAAGAAAATCAATTCTCTTTTGAAAATAATTTATTTAAATTTATTTAACTTTAATAATTTAGGGAAAACAATGAAAGTTGTCAACCTACAGTGATGGAGAAATCCTGATCTTTTACCTGCACCTTTCACATCATAAAAAAACTTTTTTTTTTCACTGCAGTAATGTTTACATACCTTGACTAAAAGATGTTTATCATCATAGAGGGACATAATCTATTGATGATATGATTATTAGGGTGCCTGAAACATCACAGCACCCTACTTCGCTACTTCTCTCAGCTGTGGCTCTTGGGAGGAATTCTGCAAATTTTCAAAATGCCTTGATGGGTTGATGGCAGTCTGGGGGAGTGGGCATTCCTAGGCAGGTTGCCCCTAGGTGATGCCTATTAGTGATGCTGAGCCTCTATGATTGAATGAAAGGGGTGGCACAGGGACAGTCAGGCTGGGGAAAAAAGGACTATATAATGCTGGGTGTTCTCCAGCCTGGAAATGAGATGGGCTCTATCTGACTTAGGCCAGCTTCTAATGCAGTGGAGTAAAATTAGAGTAAGCAGTTTCAGTACACGATAGGAGCCTGTAAAACTGTGGTAAGGTGGAGCTCAGCTTTAATTGCGTTGACAGTACCAGAGAAGAGCATGAATTTATTTATCATGGTTCAACAAAAAGCCATTTGGTCTGAAAAGATGTTGCTTCACTTCTGACATGATGTAATAATTAGAGAATATCATGGGTGTAGAAGAAAGCTTCTAAGATTTTCTAACAGATCAAGCAGCTATTTTTGAAATAATCCCAAGATTGTCACTTGCAATCATAAACATATGCCTGACCTATGGACTTGTGTAGGAAAGCCATTCCAACAAGTATATTTTTTCTTGTACATAACAACCAATTATCTATTAGCTGCCCTTTGCGCAGTGAAAAGTGAAATCAGAAACAAGGATTTTAATTAATTCCCAAGGGGAACAAGGCATGTTTTTGTTAGAATACTTTTTCATAAATCGTGTCCATCACATATAAGACAATTCAGAGCACTAATGGAGGACTTCAAGTACCTTCAAGAAAACAAAATAATTTTGAGCTCTGTATGTTTTTGGCTGCATTACTAGACTAATGGTTAAAGCTGAACTTCAGCAGTCCCTTTAGTCTTGCACTTCTGTACAGGCTTCTCCCCTGTATTTAAATAGCTTTCTCTGATTTCCCTGCACACTGAGAGCTTCTCATGGTGTGCATTAGAAGTTGCATTGAGTCAGATAGAGCTCGCCTCATTTCCTGGTTGGAGGATGTTCCTTTCCTCCATAGCTTTACTGTCTCTGTCCTGCCCCTTTCATTCACTGGAATTCAGGTCTTCCAGTCATGGAGACTTAGCATCACATTTGGGTGTTGCCTGGTTTGCATGCCATTACAGCTTGCCTAGGAATGCTCACTCCTCCAGACTGACCCATCTAAGCATTTTGATATGTGCATAAAGTCTTCCAAGAGCCAACCCACTGGAAAATTAGGCTAGTCTTACATGCCTAGATTTCTCTCGTTCAGACTTATGTACTGAAAAAAAGAAATTAGTTGATTTCCCCATCCACACTAAACAGCATGGATGGAGGACTCCTCTGCAGATCTACTGTATTCAGTCAGCAGCAGTAGCAGCAGCACCTGCGGCTGTCTGAATGCCCAAATAGTGACTGCATCTGATTGGATTCAGACACTGTTCGGCCAACAATTTTCCCCCCAGCCCATTTAATCTTTCCATCTCATTGTTTTTATTCAATTTTCAATAGAAACAAACATTAACACTGTAAAGCGTAACAGCAATCACAAAATAGGAATTAGGAAATAAGTACAACATCATATACATGTAACTGAAAAATGTTTAGTAACTTGATCCAAAGGACTCCCACATTTACAGTATAGGCATGATAAGAGTAATAGGTCCATAGCACATTTTTCACTTCAATTTTGTTAGGCTGGATGGTTCCGACAGTGTCACCATGGCCAACTTTACTGAGACAGGGTGCTGTGATATTTTCAGGAAGCTATGTACAGCACCCTACCGGCCCCTCCCACCAGCTGTGATTTGCCCGCATTTCATAGAGAAGCACAAAGAACCAGTGATAATGTCACTGGGTCTAATATAAAGTATGTAATAAAAACATGGAAAAAGTTTTTTGTTTAAAAATTTCATTAGAATGTTGATGAGGGTGGAGGGAACCAGAGAAGGCAAAATATAAACAGATTAATCTTTAGCGTTAATGTTTAATCACTAAAAGTGAATATAATTACTATACAGAAATTGTAAGTAGCAAATGTAGGGTGACATATTCACTTACAGCAAGGTGCAGGCGGAGGCTCCTGCTTTTTGCAGCAGCAACTTAACATTTTCCGCAGGACCATATAGAAGTAAGCAAAAATGACAAATGGGAATGGAATGGTCAATCTGCTGCAATATTCCTGGACCAAAAAATAGCGCTGAAACTTCCATACTTGATCATTGTTTTCCTGAACCGTGCCCACTGTGTATCTAATAAAGAGTGGTAATAATAAATCAAAGAAGAACTCCGAGACTGGGTACCTATTAAAAATAGCAATAGTGGCAACTCAAAACAAGTTTACTAATCTATACAATTTAATTGTCATGCTTTACACTAACCACAAGGAATAATATACAAATTAGGGATTGCATATCTTCTGACACATAGCTGCTATGAGTGCTAACAAACGTCACTGCCTTTATTTATTTCAGCGGCTGGACAGTATGTAAGCAGCTTGGTTAGGCTGCAATATAAGAGGGAGAGATGAGACAGGCTTTATCTTGAATCAACACTAGAGTGTATTATTTGAAAGACAATAGCCACAAAATTGTACAGTCACTGGACAGTGCAACTGCAGAAGGCAATGGGCATTAGCTGCCATCTGGAGTGGCAAAAAAGCTACATTGTAATCACTCCCAGGGACATAACTAGAAGTCACATGGTCCCTACCCTACAATTGAACAATACATTACTATAGTCATGTGGTCCAGGGCCTGAGCTACAGCATATATTATTTTTAACCAGCAAAAATGTTTTTTAATAGCCATATAATAAAAGGAATACAAGAAAAGTGACATGCACTGCATCAAGACAGCCTTTAATTTTGAATAAGCTGTCAACAAACCACAATGCAGCCAATAACAGACATGACCCTTTTTTAAACATCGAACCACAACACATGCATTTTTGTACTACTGTATTAGTGCACTGGGGTGACATTTAACATTATTTCTAATTGAATACAATCTAAACTCTTTGTGGTGTATTTTATTGTTTTAACATGTCCCCACGGTTCTAAAATCTTGTGAGGAACCAGGAGTTTGAACATAGAGAAATATTCACATCCATTCTGCAAATCTCTGAGAACATTCGTTATATGCGACTAGAGGCAAAAACAAACATACTAAGGGGTCTATTCACGAAGCTGCCGAGGGCAGCCGAGTGAATGACCGATCTGAAGTGAAGTGAGCCGAACACTGTTCGGCTATTCACTTCAGGCTGGTACGGCTAATTTCAGCCGTACATCGGCTGAAATCAGCCATACATCGGCTTGCTTCGTGTGGCTTCGGGTCGGCCGAACATGCTCAGCATGTTCGGCCGACCCGAAGTGCAGAAGGAGTTCGATAAAATAAAAAAAAATAAAAAACTCTGCCGGGCGCTCTGGGTGCCTTCCGCTCCCGGCCGCCAAGGGGAGAAACAGGGCTGTGTCTTTTTTTCTTTATTCTGACACGCGATGTTAGAATAGTTAGATGTTAGATGTTAGAATAGGAAAAAAAAAAAAAAGAATTTTCCCATTGAAAAGCATTGGGACGGGGCGTGGCTAGATCCTCTCAGGCCTCCTCCTCGCGGCCTGTAGCTCACACGGATCGCGCACATCATTCGGCCGAAGCTACGGCCAGATCCTTCGGCAGCTTCGTGAATAGTATATTTACTTTCCAAGTCAAATGTAATATTAAGAAAATACCACTTTATGATCACTTGATGGAGCTGAGGAGCATAGGAAAGAATTTGCTATTTCCTAAGCTCTTCCTCTTCTTTCAGTTTGTTCTTGCATTTGCAGTAATTGTTCCTCCCAGTCTCATTGGTGGCAGTGTAATTATAACCCCCTTTTTTCCAGGGGCACTGGATGCCCCAGCGGCAGCGCATCTAATGTGAACAGGCCCCTAAAAGGGAGGATATTTTATTTTAATAGCTAGCTTTCATGAAAATAACAACTGGTAATACAGAAAGAAAGCCCTTGTTTGGCCACTTTTTTATGGGACGACAATGCTTTGCCCGTCTCCCACAATCTCTTGTCACCTGGTCTCTAAAAGAAAATGATACGCTTCTGTGCTGAAAAAGGCCTGTTAAAAATATTGCAGCCAGCAACAACTTGAAAATATGCCCTGTGGAAAAAAAATGTGCAGTCTGTTATGACTGTAGGGCTTGTGGACAGGGGCAGGCTGTACAGAAGCTACAGCATTAGGATATAAAACCCCTTTACTCCCCCAAAATACACAGCATTTTGCTACCTACAGGACATTCAGTAAGGGTTTTATATCTACTTTAAGAGACCAGCCAGTGCCTAAAAGCCCTACATTAATCTGCCCTTATGCAGTTTGTCAGCAGCACTTCCTATGCTTTCCCTATCATAGCTTGTCAATATGGCTGCTGGGAACCCAACCTTTTATTATTACAGGTATTTATATAGCGCCGACAATTTACGCAGCGCTTTTACATAGTGTACATTTACATCAGTCCCTACCCTCAAGGAGCTTACAATATAAGGTCCCTATATCACATGCATTCATACAGGGCCAATTTAGACATGAGCCAATTTACCTTCCATTTCAAAGGCAAGGAAGTGCATTATGTTTAGTTGGATACTTTGGCAGTGAAATTTCACATTACTTCCGGGTGTCCACGAACAACAAATGGTCTGAGTTCATCTGAAACGCATGATAGACCTAAACCCAAATCTCATCCCTAGACACTACTGTAGCAACACAGGAAAGGGATTCTCTTTTTATCCAGTGTCCATATGTGCCAATCCAACTTTAAGGAGCTTTGATTGGCCTGAAACACCTGCTGATATGAAAACTCCTGAGAACTCAGTGATCCAATCAGCAGTGAGGGATTAAAATACACCATTAGTTGCTGCTACTAGCTGATACTGTTTAAAATGCAGTTCTGTTTGATTTTGCCAATTCGTAATGGTATTCATCCATTTATATGCCTACTATTTATACCTATAATTCTGTGACGTGATGCATCCATTGACAGTACTCTGGACTTTGAGTGTTTTTACTGGCTTTAAAAACTCATCTAAACCTTAACCTAAACTAAAATGGGTAGTTATATTATAGACAAGAAAGGCTAAAATCCAATAGACCCGAAAATTGTGGCAATAGACTCTTATAACAAATTGGTTCTTACAGGCAACACCCCAATAGAGGTATCAACTCACCCAAACATGGCAATAAGCAAGTTTACAAGCAGGATGTTGGTGGAGAGCATGTAGATACAGACAAGTGGGATTGTGATCCACTCTGGGAATCTGGGAATGTTGTTATTGTCCATTTCCACACACAGCTGTTTGGATTCATTCCCAGTAATAGTGCAGTGACTAAAATCAATAGTTGTCCCTAGGAGCAAAAATATATAATTTTAAATGATAATAATATAAATTATAAGTTGTAGAACTACCTCTGAACGCTAAATGGTCTCAAACATTGGGGGAAGGAAATTATAATTTCTTAAAGTGGACCTGTACTAAACGCCACCACCACAAAGCCACCGTCCTGCTGTACAACCAGCCATCTGGTGGACATACTTGCCATCATTGCTTCCATTCACTGTTCCAGGTGCTGCTGATTCCCTTGCAAATATTTTTGCTAAAACAGTCTTTTCCCAAAAGGCAGTCCTTACAATCTGCTATGTGAGTTCTCACCCCCACTATGGCAGCATTTAAGCCTATCATGTGGCTGCTAGGGCACAGCGCACTGCATTGTGGGAGGGTAGGGGAGTGTGTATGTGTGTTCATACTTAGAAGTACTGGTATTTTTAAAAAGGGCATCAGTGAAACTCTAAATGGTGGACAGCAGCAGAATCACTGACCATAGACACTAAAGGGTGCCAACTATACAGTACAAGGTCTGGAGGGAATTTGTTATGTAACAGGCATGTGTTAAGTGTCAATCAAACAGGCTTAGGGCCATGACACACACACACACAATTTTGTAGCAGCCACAGAATTTTCCTTTAAGTGTTTCGTTGATAAGGAAATTTGCTTATTCACTGAGCCATAGAATGTTTGCACTTAGCTGCAGGATTGCCAGCTTCAGTAGCCACTCATGTTAACCAATGCAGGTCTTGATGGCCATGAAACACCATGGGTATTGAGCAATCTCTTCCCTTAATTTAGTATAGTCCAAAAGAGAGCCTTTATGTCTTAATGACATAGTGTACTAAATAAAGTCCTTTCGATCTTTTATGTTGGCTCTATACAACATATTAAACTCAGCAAGCACAATATAATCATTCTATGGAGACCATAATAAGGTAATGATTGTTGCAGACCTTGCAGTTCAAGTACGCAGCTTCTTTACTTATATCATTTGTATATAAAGTAATGGAAGAGGATTACCATCCACATCAGTAATGTATTGCCCAAACACGGCTAGATATGGCTCATATATAACAGAGCGGAAAATCCATTCCCAGCGATGTTCATTCCATCTCAGGATTCCCTGACGAGCAACTCCAAATGCAATCACCCAAACGGCAAACAGGAAGAGGAAAAAGAAGACATCAATGAGCTGAAGAAAGAGAACAGAATGATTATAACCAGCTTTTCAATCATTTTCCATACATGTATCCTAAGGAGAATCACAAATCAAGGCAAACAGAATTCTAAATCTATTTGCAGATGATACTGGTTTGTGTATATGTATTAATGTGTGCATGAGGCAGAGAGTGAAGATGATATAATCCAGGCAGAAAATAACCATTCCATTGTACAGAGACCTGGAGCTGTCCATGTGCAGTCTAAGCAGAAAAGAAGAAGCTTAGGCAGGGTAACATTTTACCACTGATAGCTAAATATTTATTTTTATATTACAGGGTCAGTCCACCTAAAGTCCGAAGTAGATCAGCGTTCCCGCAAAGTAAAATTACGCTTTTATTTCAATAAAAGCACAAAAAACGCTCTGTCAGGGGGGCATCAAATGGCCACAGAGCAGAGCAACCAATGAGAGATTGCTATGAGTGTGTATGTCTCCCCAGCCAATCACTGGGAGGTTAATGGTTGGTGGTGCATGCTGGGAGAGGAAATAAATACTTGGGGTGGACCATGTGAGCTCCCTCGGACCCTGCCTGGGGGGAGGCTGCTATGGACTGTCTGATTTGGCTAGGCCTAAAGCGTAAGGACTAGTCATGTGCCTACACTGAGGCCTGAGTCTGGGGGCCCAGTGGCTACTATTGATACCAAGGATGAAAATGACCAATTACTTCTGATTCAAGTACTGCTTGGCCAGGTGCTCTACACACAGATTGCCATGCCTGGCTTAAAGGTCCTAGTCTGTGATGGCAGCAGTTACTGTGTCCTATTGCTTAAAGGAGTCTTTAAGCAGTCTACACCAGCCTGGATGATCCTGACCCTCAACCTCTCTCCCTGAAGTTCATCAATAAAGTTCCTCAGCATCATACCTATGGCCTGGACCTTGCTGTTATCGGTCACCATGGAGGGTGGTAAGTGCTAATGGGCAGCCAGAAATTGAGTTCCCTAGAAATGGCTATCATTGATAGATGATCTATTCTACTATTCTCTGCGTACTTGGGGTGCACTACAAGTACATAAACCTTATTAGTGGGATTGAGGTTGGGGAATCTATAACCATTTTGCCACAGGCCGCCATCAAAATTACACCCCTATAACTGGGCACTTTGATTACACATTTTTTCCTTTCACAAGCATGCAAGCAATAGACAATATGAATTATGCTTCAAGTTACAGCATACTCTATTTTATTTTGTATAAATGGGCTGGGAGACCACAAAGCAAGGCACTGCAAGGGAAGAACATTGTTGCTAATCTTAGCCTACATTCTATTTGATCTGACAAAGCAAGCTTTTAGTGATAATTCCTTTAGACAAATTGCACCACAAAATACTTCTCTCACCATCCTCTGCAGCATAATGATCTTTGGTCCTAGGTTCCGGCTAACGGTGAAGATGTGAATGAGGCGGACAGTGAAAATGATATAATCCAGGCAGAAAATAACCCGTCCAGTGTACAGTGAGCTTGAGTTGTCTTTGTGCAGTCTAAGCAGAAAAGAAGATGTTTAGACATTTTCTGCAGGGCAACTTTTTATTATTATTAGTCAAATGCTTATTTTTATATTATAGGCTCAATCCATTCAAACTGCTTTTTTACTTTCTAGTAGTTGCATTAGAGTTATATCACTTTCTTATGTATCTTAGGGACAATGGCAGTGATATAGTTAAGGTTGAGTTTCAAGGCCCGCAAGCTGACTTTTACAAGTAACATTCATTTTCCATGTTGTCGTTTAATTTATTGTGTTATATACAGAAAGTGGATAGGAATAAGTAAAATTCTAAGGTGGGTGGCAACAGAACCAGGAACTGTGGTAGCAGGACCTCACAACTGGAGTCTCCCCCCAAAAAATTAGAAGCCAGTAGATGTGTCTACCCACCATGCTTCACCTATAATATCCACTTTGTGTGGGCTGTCCCATTAATGTCACCAATTCAAATTGTCTCAAGTATCAGACCCCATTCACACCAGGGCGACAGCGTTTTAGCGCTTTTTTTGTGCGTTTTTATGCGCATTTCACAGCTGTTTTCTGTTCATAGAAAGAGTTTTTTAAGTTGTCCAATGAAAAGCAGTGAAAGCGCAAAAACACGCTGATCAACGTGTTTCCATTGAAGTCTATTGAGCAAAACGAGCTAATAAGCGCCACAAAAGAAGCTCATGGACTATTTTAAACAATGATTAAGCGTGTTTGCATGAATGGCCCTGATAGTAATACATGGGATTTTGATTTGCATGCATTTCAGCGCGGAAGAAAACGTGCGACGAAATGCCCTGGTGTGATCGGGGCCTTGGTATGTTAATGGTCAAAAACACAAATGTCCAAAGACAAGAAATATTTCTCCAGCTACAATCAAAAATGAATATGTTGTTTCCAAAGGTACCTGTAGACAATATATGACAATGGTGATTGGAGTGTCAATGGGGACACTTAAGGTGGTGAAAACGGGTGTAAATACAACACATATGTAAGCACACCAATAAAATGAATCAATTAATAAAATATACTCTAAGTGATATAGGAACTAGAGTAATTCTATAGCTGGCATTTGACATTACAGAGGGTGGGGATCAGATCTTACCCCCTGCATCACTGTGCGCCCATAGAGTAATTACAAGGACAAGAAAGGTTGTATGTGCTTGTGGTGGGAGATAAGAAGATGTAAGCACTTGCTTGTTTCTTTCTTCCATATGCTTATGGCCACACGACACCTGGCTGCAGGGCTCCCTTATGTGGAGTTATGTGGATTGCTAGTCATTGTCCGCATTATTTGTAAGTGTTACGGTCTGTGCATCTACCTGCCGCTGAACAGCACATTACATCGGGCACCCTAGTCCTAGGGGGAGACTATATACGGAATGTATGGGCATTCATTACTACATGGGTGATACTTTTGCCATTTTTCCTTGTCTCTTTTTGGGGAGGACAATTATATAGCATGGGACTGAAGTATTTCGTACATGTGATCCACATTTGTGGGGGGAAGCAGCTATGACCATGCAATAATTTAATATGTTATATTTTAACATCTGCATTGTGTCTATGCTACTGTTTATGTTGAATTTTACATTGTTCTTTGTTCTCTGAAAGCATATAATTAGTGGACATAAAACAGATATATGTTTCTCTGAAGAAGTACTGTGGATGTTTAGCCAAGAACAGCAAACAATTTCCATGTACAATATTATGTGTGAGTTAAATATTTACTGCTAAGCTGCTGTACTATATTGCTTTTAAAATAAATTTTTATACATAACCCCATGGGGGATATTTAATTATGCTAAATAAAATGTTTTAATAATACAATTGTTCTTTGAGAACATTGTTGTTATTCCAAGAAAGTCCCTATGTTCATTCTAGCTTTCATCTACTTTTGGTTTGTTGCAGGACGAGTGTATGTTAAAAAGCTACATTTGTCATATGCATTTTCTTTACTACTTGTTAAGTAATGTTATAGTGGTGAACTGATATCACAGAGGATCTTGCCCTCTTTCAGTATTAAGAGTGATATTCCCATTGGTACCCACTCGATTGATGATCAGGCTGACTGTAAATGGTGCCAAGAATGTGATCTTTCAAAGAGATCAGTTATCCATGGGAACATCCGCACAACTTAAAAACAGTTTTTCTTCATGGGAATCCATAGTAATAGGCTAAAAACATCCAACAGTAAAAACAGTAATAGGCTAAACACTTTCCACTAGATGGGCCTCCAAAGTTGTGCTGGATATTAGGATCGTCACCTTGACTGGATTGGACAATGATGATCTCAAATTGATGGGTATTTTAAGACTCATGAAGACACCCTCAACAAATCTTTGCAGAAGGCAGGCTATCACCCATGCATGTTTAAGCGCCTATTATGTATAATAAACTAAAGCAAAGTATTTATTAGCCCATAACATTTGAAAAGAGACTCACCTGAACATAATTCCTGCAAAGAAATATAAGATGGCCAAGATATCCATAATGTTCCACAGATCAGTAAAATACTTTATTCCACTCATGTACATCTATAGAGATAAGCAGGCATTAGCATACGTGTGTGAACAATATATATGAGACAAAATAATCATATATACCTGGTGTATAAAACTGGAGAAAGGAAAACATTGCACACATTAGCAACCAATCACATATTATGTAGAAACTGATATTTACCCATGTAAATCCAGTCTGTTTCCACCAATTCATTGTATTAAAGTGCATTGAAAATGCAATGCATGTTGTGGTGGGAAAGAGTTAAACTTCCTGAAGTGAAAGGGCTGTTCACAATTCACAACCTTCAGCATATTAAGTTCCAGTGTAGAACCAAAAGCTCAATGAAAAGTCAACAGTGCTTAAACAGACTATTTGTCTGGCCTTAAACCACCAGACATTCTGAAAGAGCTGTGAAAAGGGGTGTTGACGCCGCCAAACAGATATAGATATGACAGCAACTCTTCTAACTACCAGTCCACTTTGATATTAATAATTCCAGAGCTGGTCTTAACCTTCAAATACACCTTGATCGCAAGGTGTATGGGCAGCCTTAGGCAACACTTTGTCTGTAGCTGTGATCCATACTGAACCACCCCGGAATTATTACACTTAGAGGGGACAATCTTCTGCCACAAAGGACACTTTCTGGTACATCACATAGCATAGTTTCAACGCTGATGGAATTATCAACAAGCAGTACAAACACATGAGCACCAACAAGTATCCTAAACTTCCTTCAGCCAGATAAAAAAACATATTTACATGTCTACCAAACCCTCAAATTGACACTAAACTCAGGAGTTAAATCTTAAAAAAACATTCAAGTACCTTAACTATTAACAAAAATGTATCTTATATGTGTATCACTCGGCTGACGATTCCTAAAATCATCTCTGAATTCATGCTGACACTGTCCTTCTTTCTGCAGGAGGGCTACTTTTGTTCCCCATGGTCCCTGTGTATGTTGTAAAGTAGCCACCACTCTAAGCTGGCTCCCATGATGGACTACGAACTTACGTTTAATTAACTAATTTGTATTGAGCTTGTATGGACTACAAGCTCAATACAAATTAGTTAATTAAACGTAAGTTCGAAGGAAGGACAGTGTCAGCATGAATTCAGAGATGATTTGTGGATCTACAGCCAAGTGATACACAAATAAAAAACATTTGTATTAAATAGTTAAGGTGCTTCAATTCATTTTTAAGATTTAACTCCTGAGTTTAGTGTCCCTTTAGGGCTAACAGCTCTCCCTCAGATTTAAAACAGCCTAGATAGAACTATGTAATAGTTTATGCTTTGCTTGTAACTAAATCTGGCACATTGGCCACAAACAACCAAGAAAGACAGGTGTTGGGCCATACAGTTTGGGTCTTATTTTAGGGAGTGTTGTTACTTTAACTCACATGGTTACACTGATTTGTATAATGTTGCTCAGCAATATCGCACGGTATATAAAGCTGCTAAACAAAACTACCAGTATTACCCATATTCACCAAATCAAATTCTCTTTCTGACAGCTGCAATATTTATTTTATTTATTACAGGTATTTATATAGTGCCGACAATTTACGCAGCGCTTTACATAGTTCCACATTCACATCAGTCCCTTCCCCATAAGGAGCTTACAATCTAAGGTCCCCATCTCACATACAGGGCCAATTTAGACAGGAGCCAATTAACCTACCAGCATGTCTTTGGAGTGTGGGAGGAAACCGGAGAACATACGCAAGCACAGGGAAAACATGCAAACTCCTTTGCAGATAGTGACCTGGCCAAGATTCGAACCAGGGACCCCCAGTGCTACAAGGTAGAAGCGCTAACCACGACACCACTGTGCTGCCCAGAGTGAGAGTAATAATCTGATGGGTGGCTGTGGTTAACACAGACAGTTTTTATTTTTATAATTTTATTAACTAGGACTCCTGTGGGAATACATTAATTATGTATCATCAGTTTTGGTATCATACCTGCCTGATCTCATCACACAGTAGGATAAAAACCAGTATATAGACAGCAATCTCAAGTCCTGTAGGGTATATCTGAAAATCCATAAGAAGAACATATGCAAAAAGAAGTAGAAATCCAATGTAGAAAATGACTGTCCAGGAGAAGACAACAAAAGGTGAGGTGAAGAAAGCCAAGTAATTCAAAAAGATGGGTCTTTTTGGTTCTGTTGGTTTTTTCCTGCAAGAACCCAAATATGAATGGGTAAGTACACAATACAGTTACATGTAGACTGTATTAGGGCTAGCATATATGGCCTTTTAAGATCAGTTATCGCCATTATAAAAGTAAAAGTGATTGTATGAAAAACGCATGGTAAACACATGTAGATGTAGGGCAAATGCAATGCGTGGTGAACACATTTTAAATGCCTGTGCACACTAGCCCTAAGCTACCCTTTGTTCTGTGTTCTAGTGTGAAGTAATTCTGAAGCAGTTTGACTTAAATCCCAACAGCTGAGCTTTTTTTCTAGTTTGGGATAGTGTGGGGAAGAGTCAGGTTTTTAGTGCTGTCCATTTGCTCCTTGAGGGGAATTCCCCTCACATCCTGTCTATTTGATGGGAGTCAGACACTATCAAAAGTGATGGGAAAATCTTCCTAATGGAGACACAGACAGCAATAAAACAAATACACTGCTGTCTGTGACTCCGTTAGCGAGATTATTCCCTTTCACTTCCTGTCCAGCTGATGAGTCACAAAGAGAACAGGATGTGAAGGAAAATGTCCTCAACATGAATGTAGACAAGATTTAAAACCTGGCAGTGTTTCTAACTTTTCCCTCACTTGATTCAAAGCTAGAGAAAAGTTTGACTAGAGATAATTGTTAAGATAATTACCTGAATGATATAAATCCACAGCTGATGAGAGGAAACAAGAACAGTGACAAAAGAATCTTCCAGTTTTTTGTATCTCTGGAAATCTCCCCATACCATTGCTTGGAAAGAAAGTTCTGTGGTAGAAATAAAGAGAGAAAATGAGCTGCAAGGGGAGACCAGATGTAGTATGGGAGATGGATTGGGTCAAAAGGAAAGCTGAGAATGGAAACTGTTGGGCATGTCTATACATATGCTGTAAATCATGACAAAGGTAATGCTATGAGAAAAATTATTAAAATCATAACAAGCAGAGAACATACCTTTGGGTTGATTTACTAAAGCAAATAGGCTTTTCACTATGCAAGGGGGTTTTCCATTAACTTAGTGAATGAGAAGCTCTGCTGACTTCCATTATCCAATCACAGGTAAGTAAAAACACTGTTTTGTTTAAATTTTCCTTGCAAGCAATCAGGCATTCTTTGCAAAGTGGACTTTCACCACATTCACTAAGCTAAGTGAAAATCCCCTTGCAAAATGAACAGTCTACTTGCCTTTAATAAATCAACCCCAACGGTTCAGAAAAAGGAAAGATATGAAATGAAGCAGAGTACAGACTTAGATCCTTACTCCTGGCAAAAGTTTGCTATAGTGAAACCAGTAGCTCATCCCTATTCAGGATTATTAGGAAAATTAAGATTCTGGCAGCCATAGGAACTCAGTGAACTGGCCAATTTACTGCATAAGATGAATGTCAGGATCTAAATTAGAGCTATGGAGTAGATTCTGGGACTTAAGATGCAAAATGTTTACTGTTTGATTTACTTTTCTATGTATTTTGTATGCTTGTGTCTTACCTGTACACCTGGCTGAGCTATAAACTGCTGGTCCTTTGCCTCTACAGCCATCTCAAGGCAATTACTATTTCCCCAGGCCTCACAGGAATGCACGAGCAGCATCTCTGCCAAATCCTCATCATTGCTGTAGCACTCTGAGAATAGCTCTAGACCAGTAACAGGATTATGGATATGTGGTAAATGCATCATACAAATGGCTTTATTTTTTAGCAAAGCACAGTAACAAGATATGAGACGCATCAACACAAAGCAAAGAATATCAAATTAGTGCAGCTAAAGTAAACTCTCATTTCAAGTTGGCTGCCATAAGTTAAGCACATGTTTATTTTATCATTAACATGCTCTCTCCCACTGGTTCTTTGTCCAAGTTGATCCAAAACACAACCATGTCCAGCACAGGAAATAGAGAGTAATATCAGGATGGCTTAAATGAGCCAATGCATACCAAGTGCTTTCACCCAATGCTGAATATGTGTTGTTTGTGGAATCCTTTTGTAATCTTAATGACAATGGCATGCAAGGCCATAGTAGCCTAATACATTTTTCTGCTACAATGAAATTCTGTTACAAACGTGCATATCTTTCAATGTACTCCGGCTTATTTAATGAGACAAAGAACAATGCTGAAAGCGCAGTGACCCATTACACCCATGATCATTTTTCATTTTATAACAGCTCTAAACCAATTAAACACAATATCTGAGAGGCTGATACAGCTTTATCCCTATTATTATTTAGCCAACACTCGCCTAATGCACCACTAACTTCATTCTATTTTTCTCACTTGCCAGCTTCTGCATGTTATTGGACTCTGCTACACAAGAGTGGGCATATACAGACCATGTTAGAGAAGTGTAAAGTACAAATCACAAATAAATGGTGGTGCAGCATGGTTGTTTGTGACAAAAAAAATGGTAGCTGTGCATGTGCTGTGATAATTATCTATCTGTTATTTTTAAAATTCTGCAGCTTTTAAAATCAGTCTATTAAACATGATGCCCCCCCCCCCGCGGCTTCCCCGCTGTATATTTAGCCCTGCTTGCCCAAAGCAGGGCTAAATGTAAAAAACAAAACTGCTTGTCGGGACATAGGAATTCCACGCCCCTGCTGCCCCTCTGCTCCCTGCTGCCCCAAGGTACTCTTAGCATTACCATCATAATACCAAATTAACCATTCAAGAATTGTACACATATTTGCAAGTTTACAGAAAGAGAGGTACTTTTTTAAAGTGTTATTATTGTGTTTTGGTAATGCTTACATCCTACATATTTATGCATTTTATTGACAGGTCCACTTTAATGGGCTCCAGTATTCATTTTCATTATAACCATGCAAGTTTATATTTTCAGTGTGTTAAAAATAGAAACCAAGCTAAGTTTAATAATTGTTATTAATAAAATATAAGCAGCTTATTGTTCTGAGAACACCCAGTGTCTAGCCTATAAAGCTTCACCTTATGCAGAACAAATGGCATAAAATATTAATCTAAATCCATTACACATAAATACTCTTCTGGCCAGGGAGCAATTTTATGAACTCTGTATAGACAGAGCTTAAATGATCCTTGGGGCATCAGGTATATTAGCAATGATTAAATGCAAGCTTCTATGTGGTTATACATACACGCCAACTTTTATTTATACAGAGAATACATTTCTAAATGACTATGGACAGGCCTCAATCAATTGGAAGGCCAGAGACAATGGCCTAAAGCAGTCATACAAACTAGGGCCTTTGGGTGTAAAATAAAAAGAGGAGAATTTATCAAAACTGGAGCAGACAAAATCTGGAGCAGCTGTGGATCATTGTCAAATCTTAACTGAACAAACTGAAGAGAGAAGCTGATTAGTTGCCATGCACAGCTGCTCCAGATTCTGTCTGTCCCAGTTTTGATACATTTCCCCCAAAGTCTTTCTACCAACATCTATCAGGCTGCCTAAAGAAAGCACGAAAAAAAACCCCAGGCAATCCTTGGAAAAAAATACTACATGCCATGTCTGGTGGGATCTGAACCCAGGACATGTAGACTGCAAGGCCACTGTGCTAATCACTGTTACATTGTTCTGCTCAGCTTCTTAGCTGCCATGTTGGTAATTGAAGTGACACCAAACCCAGGAGTTAAATCTTAAAAATGCATTCAAGTATCTTACCTAGTAACAAAAATGTAGGTTATTTGTGTATCACTCAGCTCCAGAACCTCAAATCATCTCTGGATTCATGTTGACACTGTCCTTCCTTCTGGAGGATGGCTACTTTTGTTACCCATAGTCCCTGTGTGTGTTGTAAAGTAGCCACCACTATAAGCTCTCTCCCGTGATGGACTTCAAGTTCATGTTTAGTTTACCATTTGTATTGAGATTGTAGTCCTTCACGCAAATGAGCTTGGAGCGGTGACTATTTTACAACACAGACAGGGACCATGGGGGACAAAAGTAGACACCCTGCAGAAGGAAGGACAGTGTCAACATGAATTCAGAGATGATTTGAGGATCTACAGCCAAGTGATACACAAATAAGGAACAGTTTTGTTATCAGTTAAGGTACAAAATGCATTTGTAAGGTTTAACTCCTGAGTTTAGTCTCTCTTTAATACACATTGCACATTGTAAACTCAAATTAGGTGCATCCCAGTTTGATTTTTAAGAAAACCCAAATTTTACTAAACCAAGGAGGAGCAGAGAAGGGACGCAAATTGCGTAAATGATATTAGCTACATGGTCTTCATTTTCTTATGCAAGTGGTTTCAATTCTGGTCCAAATCCACTTCCAACTTCTGTCCCTCTCTCCCACAGACTTGTATGAGACAAGCCCAAATACTCGGATTTGCAGCCAATTATTTAGGGGATAGGTACTACATAATAAACTACCATTTAAACAAACACTCAGCTCCTCCTCATCGACTATGACTTCACTAATGTGTGGGTCTTTATAAATTGTTATGAGGCTGTAATAAACATTACATTTTTAGTCTGATCAGCAAAAAATACATGTTAACTCAAAGCCCTCTATGATTCTTGCACACTTGTTAATGCATTCTTGTTAACCTTTTTACAGTCTAATTATCGCTAGCACCACTAGCACCTGTCAGGCCATGAGTGCCTATCAGTGATGACAGCTTATATTACCTCTTACCTACTGCTTTGTTTTCATATTCATTTGCAATCTCCTCTGATTCCCCCGCAGCATTGATGTCATTTTTTACTTTAGCCAGGCTCTTAAGCAGTTTGCTAGCACCCAGAGCAGCCAGGGTACATCCCCTTATCTTGGGAAAAATAATAGGTAAGACATTATAGGTATTCAAAGATCATTTAAACTAAATAGTGTTAGAAATAGATGGAGAATGATGAAAGGCATTTTCATGTGATTCAGTGAACACAATCCTAGACCTTTATACATTTATACAATTGAACAGTAAACCTTGATTTCCCTGGAGAGCCGATTTGGAAACATTCACAGTAAGAATTAGAAAATTTCTGCTGATACATTCCCTAGAGGCATGATAACTTGGACATTTGTTTCTTAGAAGCAATAAAGCACAGCATTAACAATACACTAACAGAAATTGGTGCAAATGGTGGCAAAACCCATTATGGGCTGAGTAATTGGCTACAACAAAGCATTAGCAGACACACAAGACCATGTTTTCAGGACCTTTCATGGGTCAACCCAGGGCTCTTTTTGATGTTGTTCCTATGATCCCACAGGACTTGACACATTTTAGCAATATTTTACATGTCCCAAGGTTGTTTCTTCTGTAATAGAAGACTGCAAGAAAATAAGCACTATGAGTTTCCATGTTTCAAAAAGTACAAAACTAAATCAGACCTAAATTATAGATCCAATGGTATCCTAACATTTTTTAGTTTTAGATGAAGAGGGGTTGGAACCTCTGTCCACTTTTTATAGCCGTGATCTGATCTAGGAGAAATATCCTTACTTACTCTGTGTCAGAAAGGACAGGAATTTCAGGAATATCAACAGACCTTGGGGGCAAATTCAGTAAAGCATTTATGACATTTTTCTGGTGGCACAATGTGTGCCTAGTTCATGAAAACCTTGCAACAGTTTTGCTTGTAGTTCCAACACTTGTGATAGATTTAGGTAGCTTTTATTACCACCACTTTAAGAACCTATCACTATGGCTGCGACAGATGCAAACAGAATTACTGCCCGTTTATTGTTTAGTAAATTGGCGGTAATTTAGAACCTCTGAGCTGGTATACAGAAAGGCTCCATGCTCAGAGTAGGGCATGTATGTGCTAATTCCCCAGCCAGCAGCTGAATGTAAACCAATGGGGCAAGGCATGCTGGCTGGACATCATTACCCAAATATCGCAATGGGGCTATAGAATCTGCCCACAACCATTTACTGTCAGTCACAATGGAGGAAGACCTGATGGGGAACTAGTCTCTCAGAGTCCACCATCTGGCTTTGTTCACCCTCGGCAACACTCCTCGGCTGCTGCGCCTCTCTGCGTGATAGGTAGAGTAGCCAGGTAGGGAGTTCAGTGATGCTAAGACTGTGATTTTATCAGACTCAGTGTTACTGAGCTGCACTGAGGAGAGAGTGTCTGGTATGTGTTTGGTATTTCTATAATGTCTTTTATTAATATAATTGTCAGCCTCAGTGACCAACAGTAATCTGAAGGAGATAAGAAGTGGAAGGCAAGCTTCAGCATGTGCTGATGCTTTGTCTGTCAGAATGGCCCAAGATTCAACTGTGATGGGAAGTTTAGAAAACTGGTTGCAGGTAAAACTGTCTGCCTCACACCTGCAGCATTCTCCCCTCCCTATCAAAGTCTCTTTATTGTGATCATAATGTAAAGTCTTTAGAGTGAGGCTTGACTGGGACTCTTCACAGGGCAAAAGAGACCTGAAAGCTTCAGCAGGGAAAGCTCACCAATGAAGGTCCAAAGTGACATGGAGGATTAGGCCTTTCTGAGCATGCCAATATCATAATTACCAATTACAGGTAGAATGGCCCTTTATTGCAGTGTTCACAAAGTAGTTTGTGTTACTGTAAAGCAACGCTATGTTACCTGCTCCCATATTACTTTAGACAGCTCTCTCTTGTTCTGCAGGATGGTCCATATGAACAAAACCTGGATGGGATGTTTGATTATTGGTGTGAGATCCTGATTGAAGTAAAAAGTTAATATGTTAAATTATTGATCTTTACAACACTTATTTTTTGTCAATCATTCAAAATGTGAGTTAGCTCTTCAGTTATGCATTGTGTTTATTTTTCCATGGCATGCACTAACAGTTATGAGTAATGGAGATAAAAATATGAATATGGAAAAAACTGGAGACAAATCGTCATTAACCAGTAGTAGGTGCTCACAGACAATGATCGGGGTGGAGCTTTGTAAATGGTCAGCAGATATGAAAAGCAGGCATCCAAATAATGACTGCAATGAATGGAACATAGAATTTTCTCTTACCAGATTTTGAAATGTAGAACAAGGTCAAGCATTGACTAAAATTGAGGTAAGCAAAATGTTCAGCTTTATATTTTATCTGTTACATTTTTATGTTTGCATTTTTTTATTTCCATAACCAAAACACTACAGTTATTAATTATATTAAAGCAAACCTGTATTTTCAAACTGATCATTTAACTAAAAACAACAAAAGACGAGGTTTTGTGGCCCAACAGTCCGACACTGTGACTACTAGGATCTGTATTATCCAATCTGTGTGCCAGTCAGCTACTTGATGGAAGTATTTTCATTAATCCCATCTTGAACCCAGTAGCTGCCTAACAGGTCCTTACTCTAACTGATTATTTCTGACAGTTAGGGGGTTAAAGCCACTTGAGGGAAATGTCCTCCTAGTTGCTTGTTTAGTTTTTTATGCAGCTAGCATCTGAATTACTATTTTAATGGAAAAAAAAGAAAATTAATCCATGTTGGATCACAAAACTCCATAAATCAAATATATGCAAATCTGGACTTTCTGCAAAAGTTGAGATTGGACTTGCCCTCCAGCATCCTGAGCTTCTTATAGGTCAAAGAGACCAACCTTCTCTCATTTAGGGATCAATAGGTAGGTGGGATTTATGCTGTCTGGTCTACAACACATTGAGCATTAGGGCAGGGCTCAAAATTTCAGGTCCTGAGCTACTAGCCAGGCCTTAAAAGTTACTCGTCACCAGTTGCCCTACCTGACCCCACTCCATCCTATTCTTCTTGTGCACAGATACACCGAGTGTACCTGGGAACAAACTAATAATTCTCTTGCTGGACCAATACCGGCCATTGCACAAACACACACACACATGACACAACACGCGCAGCACAACACGCAGGGCATACGCGCAGCATTACACGCAGGGCATTACACATGGCATACACGCAGCATTACACGCAGCACATACACGCAGCATTACACGCAGGGCATACACGCAGCATTAAACGCAGGGCATACACGCAGGGCATACACGCAGCATTACACGCAGGGCATACACGCAGCATTACACGCAGGGCATACACGCAGCATTACACGCAGGCCATACCAGCAGCATTACACGCAGGCCATACCAGCAGCATTACACGCAGGGCATACCAACAGCATTACACGCAGGGCATACCAACAGCATTACACGCAGGGCATACCAACAGCATTACACGCAAGGCATTACAAGCAGGGCATTACACAAACACATTTGCTCATATTAATCAATACATTTGTGTGTCCAAACTGTATAGATCCTGTGGCACAGTAGGGGTTAATCACTGCTCTAACTTCTGCAGAGTTTACTCACAGTTGCACAGAAAGATCGGGTTTCAGAGCCAGGGCCGGCCGGGTTGCCCTGGGAACACTGACACTCTCTGAGAAAGAAAACTTGCATTGAGCATGTGCAATGCAAACAGCCAGGACTTCCCCTAGTCAGCTCCGTGCTCTGAGCTGAGGAGGAGCTGCTGATCGATGATCTATGGCTGGACGAGCAGCTGCCTCTGTCCATGACAGTGCCAGACACGATAGCTTTATTTCCACCCGCCCCCACGCAATTTTCACTCACAATTTGCGAGGGGGCGAGTGGAAATTTTGAGCCCTGGCGGCTATACTATAAGGTTTACTTTAACACTAAACCTGTGATGGTTCACTATGGATTTGTCCATCCATTTTTCTTTGCAGATCCTTGAAAGGTCAGTATATGCATAATGGCGTCACTCAAATGTGATCTTACCTGTATCTCTGATTCATCACAGCTGTTCCTCTCTTCTTTGCGGTTTCTTTGATAGTTCAATACCATTTTCCAGACAAAGGTGAGTAAGGTGTCATTGTAAGAGTTTTTGGCAATTTGCAAATTACGAAATACTAGGGTACTAAAATGCTGAGAAAAAAGTTCACTAAGGATTTCACTGGTCAGAAACTTGCGTAGATTTAGACCATTCTCCAGCAAAAGACGAACAAACTTTGGACGGTCCTTTACCAGTGCGGCAAACATAGCATCCTCTAGGTCAGCTGACTAATAAAAACAAGAGAACAGTACATCTGAGTAGAATTATACAGTCAGGGGACTAAATAGGTTGGCATTTGGCCATGTGATTAACTGCGATTAGGTTGCAAAGCAGCAGTCTACTCTGAAGGCAAGTGTTTTGTGGCTTCTGAATCCTTTTATGGCTTTAAGGGAGGGGGCTGGACAAGATAATGGGGTAGGTAATCTTTTGAAGGTAGGTCCTCTTTTGGTCAAACTAATTTTTTTTTACAAACCTCCAATAATTAGCATGAGCCCAAATCAGTGACCACCATTAAAGTTAGTCATGAGCCATCATCTCAGCAGTCTCCTTCATTATTAGTTCAGGTGCAATGCCAGTTGTATGTATCTATTGTCATTAGTGATAAGGGAGAATCTTAAATAATGTATTGGTTTCAGGGCTGATTGAAGCAGAACATAGAAGCCTGCAGGCAGTCTAGGCCTGTTGTTGCCCATAATTACTGAAAAAGTATTCATATTTAAATGGTAGGTATGAGCCAAGTACAATATATTTTACCAAAAGATGCCACAAACATGTGTTGTGCAAAATGACAGCCTAATGAACCATACCTCCCATCGCCGATCATTTGTAAAGATTTCTTCACTAGCAAGATCCAACTGGTTCCACTCTAGCAGCAATTTCAGCTGTGCGTTCCAGTTGTCCCTATCCTGCTCGTTGGTGCTGAAAGCTGTAATCAAAAGAAATAACTGCAGAAAAATATCCTAAAATCCTTGTAAAGTAAAAGTTCAGTTGCTTTTGTGAATGAAACAAAGGGTAAACAGTTTGAAACAATGTTATATCAACATTTTTTTAGAAATAGATGGTAACCTAGCAGACCTTTGGTCTCTTGGCTAACAGACCCACCACAAAGGTTGTAAACGGCTACATGTTTAGCAACTTCTAACGAATTAGAAGTTAGAACTGTTGTGCGCTATGGGAAAACTTATTTACAACCAGCAGCATTATGTATAATAAGTGTAAGTGTTTACAACCTTATGAATGTTAATCTTACGTGTGGATTACAGTGAATACTAAAAAGTGTGTTAAAATCTGTGTATGTACAAAGATCAGTGACCTCGTTTAAGAAGTTATAAGAACTCCATGTATATTGAGCACATATTCTTGTAACAAATATAAATTTGAAGCATTGCTGGAACCCCTATAAGTAGCCCAGGGGCATAAATCATGACTGGTAATAATCTGATTGCTGAAATCTCTTTTCCCTGCTTAATACTATTGTGCAAATGCTTACTCCTATCTCACAAGTATGCATTTGTGTGTAACAGAAAGTAGAGAAACCAGAATTTTGTAAATTGGGCACACTTTCTGATTTGCAGCATTTATTTAATATAGCTAAACAGCATTGGTAGCTCTATTAGTGGTTTAAAGTATTGTTCAAAATTGTTGCCTTATAGATAGTTCCTTGTCAATAAAACCATAGCAAAGGGTTTGTAAGGATAACTCGTGGAACTTAAAAAAAGAGTCATAAACATTACAGCATCATTAGTAGATAAGGTATTCTAAAGTCAGACATTTTCATTTCCAGATAGAAATGCAACATATTTATATGTGATATCAAAGTACAACTAAAGGCTCCTATATGACACATGCCATATCCAGTTACTATTGATACACAAGCCTTATAAAGCACAAACAAGGAAGCGCTGTCAATCCAGAAAGCACCGGGCAGGGCTAGATGTGGCCAGGTGATGACTGACAAGCTGCAGGCTTATGAAACAGCAGTGATAATGCTACTGGCCATGCTGCAACATCTTTTCATCCCAGTGTAGTGCAAGCATGTGGCAACAATGCAGTGGAATTCAAGAGCAGTGATGCATTGTTGCCACACTCAGGACTGTCCCTAAAATGAGGCAGCATAAGCCTGTTGCCTCAGATGGCATCTCTTTGGGTCACATGGGCCTTTCCTGTCCTTTCTGGGCAGAGCGTCCCAGGTGTCTAAGAACTCTTAGCAACCTGTGATGCTCTAGCTGGCGTCCTGCCCAGCTCCTGGCAGCCAGTGACATCAGTGAGCTGGGCAGGATGCATGCCAGAGCCAAAGGTAACATGCACGACCTACCCTGCCCCCATCCCCTCTGGTAATGTGTACCACCAGTGCCATCCTCCGCAATCGCCCCCCAAATGTCCACCACAGGCACACCACAACCGCTCCCCCACCGGGCCTCAGGTGACGAAAAGTCTAGGGACGTACCTTGCCACACTATCACAGAAAGCTGCATTACCTGGGCTTTAAGTGCTACAGTACATTTTTTTAATAGGAGGCCATAGTTCTACTTTAAGACAATCCAAAAATAAAAGGAGTAAATTTAGTATCTTGCTTTAACTAGAGTGGTAGACAATGTGTAAAATAGTGCCTAAAAGGACCAGTAGCATACCGTAAATCATGGTGTTGCCCACTTACCTTTATACAGAGCATAACAGATAGCATTGCTTACTATTTCATCGCCAGCCTGTTCAATTTTAATTATAGTCAGAAGATGGAATTGTTCCATTATTTCTTTAATCTGCAAAAATATAGCATTAATCCATAACACATTTCTATTATTTTTAATCAAACAGTAGTGGGTAAGTTGCTTGACTGTCTACTTCTATGGCGCAATTCACAAAAATGTGTTTTCAGTTTTCCATGTAAGATAATTGTTTTGTTTAAACAGCATAATGTAATTATAAGCCAATCGTAGTTGTCAGCAGTTCAGTATAGTAATCAGACTAATACCAGTGAATTGTGGGCCATTAACTATGAGATATTGTGTAAAGTGGTTGTTTGCACTGTGTTTGCTGATGAATAGACATTCTCTTAAATTCACAATAGCCCGTACAGCTGCCGAAGGCGGCCGAGTGGTTCAGCCGAGCCAAATGCATATGCTTTGGCTCGACTGAGCCAAATTGACAGCCGAAGTGCGGCAAATGGCCTGCCGAAAGGCCGGCTGTTCTCCCCCCAAATGACAGCTGGGCGGAGCCAGCCGTGATCTCACAGCTGGCTCCGCCCAGGTGGAATGACAGATTAGCGTCCTGAAATGACCTGGGGACTCTGATCTTTAATTAAACAATAACAACTGGGCTAAGCCGGCCGTGACGTCACAGCCGGCTCCGCCCAGTTGTTATTCATTGGCCGGGACCTGCTAGAAGACTCTAACAGGTGCTGGCCAATAGGAAACAGTTGGAGGAAGCTAGCTGTCAGTGTTAGCTCCGCCCACTACTTTTTCTTTTGCCGACATTTTTGCAGGCTTTTTTTTTAAATTATTTTTCATTTTATCTGTTTTTAATTTTCTTTAAACTATTTTAATTTCTTTTTTAATTTTCATACATTTTAAAACAACTTTTCTTTTCTTTATTTCACTTATTTTCTATTCTGCTTGGTAACTCTCATAGGGGCGGACAGCAGCGAGTGAAGTGCCAGTACTTCGGCTCAGCCGATCCAGATGTTGGACTCCTCCTGCACTTCGGCTCAGCCGACCGAAGGCAGCCATTGTACAGCTGATTTTAGCCGATATACGGCAGCTGAAGTCAGCTGAGCAGAAGTGAATAGCCGAACAACATTCGGCTCACTTCACTTCGGTTGGGTTATTCACTTGACTGCCTTTGGCAGCTATGTGAATAACCCTCTAAGTCTAACGTTGTTTCATGATTCCTCTGAAGTGTTTTGATAGTGTTAAATGGCATATTAATTTAACAGAGACTTAACTGTTCTTAAAAAGGGATCTGTCAGTGATATTGGTCAGTGGGCTGTTCAATGCATAATGGCTATTGGTCCATTATAAAGCATACTGGCCAGCAAGATGCCAGCAGATGGCTATTTGTTAGCTGTTCCCAATCCCAGTTCAATACGCACTGATGATACACTTGATAATAGGGCCATAGCTACCATGAGGCGAGTGAGGGACTCGCCTCAGGTGCAGCTGAGAGGGGGCGGAGCCAGGACCCGCCTGGCTGCATCCCCTCACCCCTGTTGCCATGGCCAGCACAGGGCGCCATGGGAACAGGGGCGCCAGGGCTCGGTAGGGAGAAGAGGGGCGGTACAGGCTCCAGCTTCTCCTCGGATCCCTGCTGCTCTCCCCCACCTGTATGGGTAGAGGCAGTGGGGATCGGATGAAAAATGGAATACTGCAGCCAGGGCGGAGGAGGGAGCTGTCATTCAGGATAGCCGAGCGGTGAGGAGAGAGCAGCCCGGCCAGGATCTGACAGCCGGCGGCTCTTTCTCTCCTCACTGCTTGGCCATCCTGAAGTGTCAGTACTCCCTCTTCCCACCCCCATCCCCCCCTCCACTCCTCCGACTCCAGCGCTCTCTCCTTGCGCCAAACCCGCTGGCTTCAGTGAATAAGACGGCAGGGTGGAGGATCGGTGAATATCAGTGATATTTACTGATCCTTTGTGGGCAGCACAAACACAATTAGTTTCCTCAAACAAAACAAATTTTTATGCTATTTTTAATTTGGCCACCAGTGCATTCTGTGCATGCACGCCGCCATCCTGGAGGCAGGGCGCATGACGTTAGCGGCGTCGAGTCATATCACACGCCTGTGGGGGTGGGGGCACAATTTTCTGTTCTTGCCTCGGGTGTAAAAGGAGCAAGCTATGGCTCTGGTTGATAATAAAAGTAGCTAACAATTAAATGCATGCTAATACATATAATCTTTGCAATAGCTATTTAGTTCTACACTAACAGCACAGGGATGATTAAAACATATGACCATTGTAGATACAGGGTAATGCCTTAGAGTGCTATACATAGTAAAATGGAATATTGGACTCTTATTAGGCACACAGAGTGGTGTGTCTGTCCTTTAAAAGCATCATGCGCCATCCTAATAGAGGAAGTATGCGTACTATAACAAGAACACAAGCATCTTCTCTTTGGACAATAAAACCTTAATTACAAATTCATCCATTTATAACAATGATTATTAGAAGCACTTCATGTACACAGTTGTTATTGGGACCTGCAGTACAGCTTTCGCCCAGGTCTGGAGAAAAAGAGACATCTGAGGATATGGGGAGATAAAAGCTAATGTACATCTGACCTATAAAATGACTTTTTCCATCATGTAATGTTTTCCAGGAGCAGCATGAGAGAACCCATATAATTAACAGGTTAAATCTTGGTCAGACAGCAATGCAAATTGCTAGCCCAGAGTTTTAGATTCTCCATTGATCTCTACTTGAAACACTAAATATAATCCTGCTTTTAGAGAAAGATTGCAAATTGATGATTAATCTGATGCGAACCATACATACCGTAGCACAATTTTGTTTGCAACTCAACCAATCCAAAGATCAAAAACAAAATAATAGGTAATGCAGATAAGGGATAAATAAAGACTGGATGCATCATGGCACCATCAATCACAGAAACCCTTCAGCAAGATTTACACTGTTGCGTTGGAGTAACACGCACGTTACCTCAAAATAAGGCAATGCACATTTTTGCATTAGTCACTCACTGCACTTTCCCAACACACTTCTGCATTGCAAAACACAGCAAATAATGGTAATGCACTGGCACATTTTTTGTGCTTTCTGATGCATTAGGCATCCCATTCAAATAAATGCCCCCATAACCCTTGCTATAATGCATGTTAATGTGCCCCAAACATGCTGGTTAATGTCTTAGACCAATTGAGGTTATTTCCCTTTTTTACAGAAAAAAATGGATTCTCCTTTCACTTTTAATGCACCAAGAAATGTTTCGAAAATCATAGGCAAAAGTTAAGGTGGGTGAAGTACACAATCTACTCCATAAAGTATAGGACACTCAATTCCTGGGCTTCTCTATAGCTTTTTGTCATCTAAATCACCTGACAGTTGAGACGACCGTTTGCAAGTCCATTGGACACCACCATTCACTGCTTCATTAATATGCTCCATAAGGTCCCCACACACCTTACGATAATCGTACGATAATCGCTGGAAATCCCGCGATCGTACGATTATCGTAAGGTGTGTGGAAGCCGTGCGACCTCTACTACTGTAAGGTCGCACGACTTTTAACTTACGGACACGTTCGAAAACCCGCCGAGCATCGTACGACGTTCGGCGGGTTTGTGGCATGTCCGTACGATAAAAGCCTTACGGGCCGGTGTGCGCAAGCGCACACTGCCCGTTCGGCATTGCAGTCATCGGAAGCCCGCCCCTCAGGGGGCATGGCTTGCGATCATCGCAAGTACGATCTGCCTATGCAAGATAGGCAGATTGTACGTTTTTTTAAGTACCTTACAACCATCGCAAGAAAAGTCTTGCGATGGTTGTAAGGTGCGTGCCCAGCCTTAGGTTTATGTACACATCATTCAGTAATCAATATCTGCACAATTTATAACTGGATAGTCTATAATAAACTCATGGAAATACCCAATGACCCTTGGTCAAGATCTTCAGATATTCCTTAACATACATTCTACACTTAAAGGAGAACTATGGGGTGAGTGAATTACACTCATTCCTATTGTTAGAGCTGACATGTGACATTGAAATTGCCATACATCGGCTCTATTGATCGGGAAGTGAGGGAAAACATACCGCCATTCGCTCACTTGCCGATCATCTGCCTGCAGAGAATGGTGACCATCAGTCACTGCTCCCCACAGGGATTCCCCCCTTCCCCCCTGCGATCCTCCAGCACTGACTGGAAAGACAGATGGGGAGAGGACGGGCACAGCTGCCTCTGCCCCTAGATAGGCAGAGCCCACTGTCAATCAGCCAGTGGGGTGGATCTTAACAGTCTTGTCAGGATCCGTCCCAGCTGTTGCGCTCTCAGCATATAGCGGGCATAACCCTGCTATATACGGAGTTTTGAGTCATGGAAGGAGATTAGTATATGTCCTCCCATGACCCTAAAGAGAACCGTTGGATAGAAAAGGTTACCCCATAGTTCTCTTTTAACAAAAGGATGAGTAGATTGATCTATCATATCAAATAGAATCCTCCCTGACCACACAAAATATTGCCTAGTACACATTATGTCCCACCATGCAACAAACCTCTGCCCCATGAGTATACTGTGAAATGCCGGATTTCATCAGAGACTCTGATATTTAAAAGTTTATTACAAAGATGGGCTTAACAAGGAGTAGGAGGTCTGACTTGAGCAGAGGCCCATTAGGCACATGTACAGTCTGGGTGCAAGGATACAAGGAGCCCCAAGGGAATTGCTTAGAAGAATAACACAGGTGCTTGCAGGCCTACTTTAGGCACTATTTTTACATTTTAGACCAAGCCAACGCACTTAGCATTGTAATTGGGATCTATATTTGGGGCATGGTTTAGAGTAAAACAAAACCAAATCCTTACTATCTTTGACTATTCAAACAGCTGGGTCCTTGTCCCACCACTGCATGTGAATAATTGGTGTCCACTTATCCTGAACAAATAAAGTTCTGTGTCCCACCACCCTTAGGGCCTATTAAAATACAATTTGTTGTTTTGATTATATTTAAAAATTATAATAAATCATTAATTCACATCCAAGATCATTGACAAATGTATATATTAAAAAAACTGCATACCAGACCTGCAAGTATAAAATAACGCTCACAGAGTTCACAGAGTAGTATTGGATCACAAAGCACCTGAACATATATGCCTCAAAATTGAAATTTTATCTGTAGTAAAAATGAATTGTAGGATGTACCCATCTTATCCATGTCTCCATCTCATCTTCTGCCAGTCGAGCTATAGTGCGAGGCAAGAATCTCACCAGCCTCTCTTTAATGACAGATGATGCTAGAGAAGAAGTGCCCTCAGATTCCACTAAGCTGGCAATGACATCAGCAGTCTGCCCGGATCCCTCCACCACTACACATGGGATTTTACTCTTGACTGCTGTATTTATTGCCTGTTTGAAAGCAAGAAGGAGTTAGGTGTAGAGATAAGCAAGCTCTCAGTGGAATTATATTACCAAATATGTAGAAATCATTTATGGATGGGAAATATATAAAACACAAAGACCATGCTTGTGGAGCAGCATTAACATTTAACAAAGTACATCATCTTTAGTCAATTAATGTAAACCTGTGACAAGAGAGGTATGGGAGCTGCTAACACTGCATTTATTTCTCTAGTTCGGACTTTCGCTATAAAACAGTAATGCTGTAGCCAACCATTATCCCAGAACAAATATGCGGATGAGGAAAGTGGGCAAAAAAAGATTTTCTTATCTATGTTCTTGTTCAAGATTAGTAGCTGAAGGTATTGAAGCAACAGGCTCAGCATAACAGTCAGGAAACTAGCACTTTCAGAAAAAGAAGTCAGCAATGACATCCTTCCTGTTTCTGTCACCAGACAGTATTGGGCCCCTCTGCTGCTGGGCCCCCTATAGCCGTTGTGTGGTTTGCTATAGCTGCATATGGTTGAATTGACACTAAACTCAGAAGTTAAATCTTAATACATCCTAAATACATTCAAGTACCCTAACTAATAACACAAATGTATTTTATTTTTAATAAGAATACAGGACAATGATGATTTGTGATAGATCCCTAAACTTTCTTATAGTGCAAGCAAGTAAACATTTAGTGCAATGTTTGTACAATCTGAACTCACCTTCAGTGTGTCCTTTCCACCCCCCTGAGCAAAACATACAATAGGGATTTTTCCACCATAATTGGAATCTGCAGATAGCCAAGCACAAAAACAAATTTAAATTACATAATTAAATGATATATTTGCATTTAGCTCATCTCACAGTACAGATGTATGTGTATGTAATCAATTGTATTCTATCTAATTAGGAATTTTGTAACTTGTCTATGTAAAAAGGTTCTGAATGTCACTGTTTCAATGTAATTCCAGTTTGGAACTTTCAGGAATATTCTGTAACCCCAGTGGCAAATCAGATTGCCTTTGAATTAAGGTGGTTTGGGAAGTCATTATCAAATGACCAAGATGATCAACCACATCTATGCCCAAAAGTCGACAGAGATGAAGTTTAGCATTCATCAGAAAGTTCAGCGACTTCATATGCAAATGTATTGATGTCATAACCTGCATTTGCTACAAAAAAGTTTTGGAAATTATTAATTATAATTGTATCTGGCATTGATTTTAGCTCTGTCTAGAGCAGACAGTAATTACTGATGAATATTAATTTAAATAATGACAGGACAACTAGCTCAGAAGATTGTCACAGAGAACAATGGTTGCTGTGAGATCCACTTATCCTTTCTGGTATCACACATCATCACCACAACAAAATCTTATCCACAGCCAGCCCAGGGTAAGAATGTAGTGTTTATGTGCTAAAGGGTTTTTTTTGTTTTTTTTATTGTAGAAAGAATAAATCTTATCAGAACAAAACAAAACAAGGTAGATATCATTCTTTAATTACTCTCTAAATGACTCCTATAATGTGGTACTTTTTTCTGTTGTGTCCTTTGTGTTGCCATTTTAATAGACCTATTGTCATAAAAACCTGCTTAAACAAATATGGCCACTCCTTATTTTTTGTCTAGGAATAGCCATTCAAGCCCTAAAAGCTTCATTTTTCATGAATAATTTTACCTCCTGAATCATGGTTTGATCACCACCTCCAATGGCCTCCTTTTCTGCTCTCTTGACCGGCTGCCTTATTGAATCTTAAAGTGACACTAAGCTCAGGCGTTAAATCTTAAAAATGCATTCAAGTACCGTAACTATTAACAAAAATGTATCGTATGTGGATATCACTTGGCTGTAGATCCTCAAATCATCCCTGAATTGGTGCTGACACTGTCCTTCCTTCTAGAGGGTGGTTACTTTTGTTTCCGATGGTCCCTGTGTGTTGTAAAGAAGCCACTGCTCCAAGCTTGCTCACATGATGGACTACAATCTCAATAGAAATTAGTAAACTAAATGTGAGATTGTAGTCCATCATGGGACTGAGCTTGGAGTGGTAGCTACTTTACAACACACACAGGGACCATGGGGAAGAAAAGTAGCCACACTCCAGAAGGAAGGACAGAGTCAGGATGAATTCAGAGATGATTTGAGGATCTACAGCCAAGTGATACACACGATCATTTTTTGTTAATAGTTAAGGTACTTGAATGCATTTTTAAGCTTTAACTCCTGAGTTTAGTGTCACTTTAAAGTAATCACCAGCCTGTAGTTACAAAGCTTAAGCAGCAATAACCTGCCCAATTATTTTTGTGAACTGACTTTTACACCTAAAATAACAAAGACATTTATAAATATGGTGCTTACAGTAAAGTCAGCTGATCTGTGCAATAAAGGAGAATTGAAAAATATATATTTTTGTCATTAAAAGTTGCAAATAATGCACAGTAATGAAAATACCACATGTGTTATATTCTAGTGAATCAACCCTTAGGTAGATGAATCCTGTACCAGGCACATTTAACTCAGAGATATACTTCTCCAACGAAGCTCTAAGATCAGCCTCAACAGCTGGATGTCCATTGGTGCCATTATCCACCAGAATGAGATGTGTATGATTGCTGTCTAGGAAGTAGAGGGGATCTCGCTTCTGTTCATCCATCATGTAGTGAGCCACATAATTTCCCTGTCACAGAGGATACAAGGTTCCCCTAAGTATTTAATACAAATACAGTCAAGCATCATAATAACAACACAAAAGCCTGCCTCTTTTAATGGAGATACACAGGGGAGAATTGATCAAACCTGGTGCAGACAGAATCTGGAGCAGTTGTCTATAGTAACTAATCAGCTCCTCTGTTCAGTTTGTTCAGTTAAGCTGTGAAAATGAAAGATAGATGCTGATTGGTTACCATGCACAGCTGCTCCAGATTCTGTCTGCTCCAGTTTTGATAAATTCCCCTCACAGAGATTTCACCAGAATTCAGACCAAAGCTGCTACAATGGGGAATCCATTTAAAAAATAAAAGCAGGAAAATAATGTTGACTTTACACACAGCAGCTACTGAACTCTCTACAGGAAATCAAGAGTTGATATGTTAGCACCACTAGATATAAAATAATTTAAAATATAGCCAATTTAAATTCACATACCTCTGTTGTGGAAGTCCGGATCAGTGTGTCCCGATTAGAGATCATGCCCCAGGCTGCGATACCAATAGCTACCACTTTTTCTTCTGAGCTCCGGCTGATGGTGTTATCTCTAACCACTTCTCCGATGTACTTCATAAGGCCATAGTGAGTTCCGCCTGTAAATATCCAGGCTCCTGAGTGTGTGAAAAGGAAAACAATTTCATTTATCCACCTGCAGCTGAAAGTAAACCACCTCTACCAACTCTTTAAAAATATGTTTTAATACCTCCAAATGTTTAAATTATATTCAACCTTATGTTTTCAGACTCATTTTTGTATGTGCAGGGTGGAAATAACTGAAAGAACTAGTATTGGGGTCTCCCGAATTACCTTTGGTCTGTGCAATGTAAATTAGACGGCTGAAGATCTTGCGCATTCTTGGCTTCAGAGAGAAGTTCTTGGCACCTCCTGTCACAGAGATGATGAGGTTTGGTGTTTTAAGCTGCCAGTATTTGGTCATGAGCTCATACAATGTGTCTGGTGTTGTGTCCCGGGACAAGCGAATGTACTGAAATGAGACGATAAAAAGGGAATAACTATGCAGAACAGTACCTGCAAAAACATCTGATATCTGTAAACCTTCAATATAATTAATATTATTATTATTATAATACAGTATTAATATAGCGCCAACAGTTTGCACAGCATTTTACAACATATGGGGAGACATATTGCAATTACAATACAATGCCATACAAAAGGATTAGAAGGACCCTGCTTGTGAGAGTTTACAATCTACAAATACCTTCAGAATAATAACAAAACTTGCAACAGAAATAATAGGGATACATTATAACAGCCTTTCTCTGCTTAAGGAAGGAACTTTGATGTACAGGGGGAACCCCTACTTTTATTGTGTTTTTCCGTGGGGTCCCCTTAAAATCCATTACATTTTAGATTGGGGTGCATAATTTTAAACGGTGCCGTGACTGAAAAACGGTTGAGAAATGCTGCATTATAATTAATAAGTAGCGTCTTTTATAAATATATATTTCATGCTAAAAAAAATTTAAAAGATGATGATGCATTGTTTTGATTACAGATGTTAAAGAATGCGAGGAACATAGAGATGCACAGAACTGGATTATCTGCATACATGTCCTTTAATTTACACATTGCTCAGAAAATTAGCTTCAGTTTTGAACTATGGTAATATGCAGACTGCTCTGTGCAGTAATTATGCTGTACCACACTGGGAAGATACAATCATTTAACATGCAGGCAATAAAATCACTTTCGTTATAGATTTAGTTATTGACTACTCATAATTATAGTAGACTGCTAGACTACACTTAGCCAACAGTGAAAATTCAAACTGGGATATTTGTTACATAAATGTTATTTAGTAGTGCCCCATACTGTACATTTAAGACAATATGATCTTATCCAAAAGTGTCCTGAACTTGTCTTTCTTATAAATTACATGTTTGTTTTCCAACAACCAAAATATATATTTTTTTATCTGAGTAGTTGTTACACTAATATTATCCTAGATTAAAGCAGTACAAATGATTTTACATGTTTCCTTAAATACATCCAGGCAACTTCCCCATACTTCACCATTCTACTAAACAAGGTGGCCCGCTCAAGGAAGCTTTAAGATGAGGGCTCAGGCACAAGCGCAGGCTAATGCCATAGCCAAATTTTTTTACAATTTTTTAAACAAATATATTTAATTTTTTCATTACAGTGGAATGCTAAACACAGCACAAAGCACACTGTTTTTGTGTGTGCGTTTGAGCAATTTCGCCATGTGTTTCCTATTGTGTTTCTTTGTACAAGATGGTTGCCTTTTAAAATTGTGTCTGTATTCTTGAGCCAGATAATAACATACCTTTCCTTTTTTTCCAAATGCATCAAACTGAATATCTCCATATGCATCTGTAGGCAGCTCTTTTGTGTGCTTCTTGTAGTTCCACTTATCATTCTGGTTGGTCTGAGCCCCTTCAACATGTTGCATCTTGGAGTACCCACATTTGCACATGCCATCTCTACAATAAGGAGACACAGCTTGCTATAGTGTACAGGTTGTCAACATATATGCATTTTTATGCTGAACCACTATACATCTCAGTATGAACAGGGGATATCACCTGTCTACATAAAAGGGACACTTAAAATTAGCATAAAAAGCAAGTGTTGGCTCTATTACAGATTGTTAAGAGGTCTAAGTAGAATTATCTGACCCAAAGCTGGCATCCACTGCATTTTCCCACAGACTTGTGATGGTTGATAAAAACAGAGAAAATGGCAATCAACAAGAAACGACTCTATATACAGATCTACAGGCATACACTGATCTAGCTTTGTCCAGAGGGTTCCCCGATTAACCCAGTCTTTAGATCAGTAGCAGATCCACAAGTATCTGCAGGAGGTTTGGGTATTTTGAAAGTACACAAACAATTGCAGTTAATGACTATATGCTATAAAGTAATTTTCTGCATTTTTCCAAAGAAAACGTAACACTTCAAAGATGCATTATGCATTTACTAGAATCCAAGGCTGTACCTGTCATGTGGCTGTGATCTTCTTTAGGGTCAAGTATACTTACTTCTTCCTCCTTAAACTGTGGCCATCTCCTGTAGACCCTTGGGAAACAGTACAGTGGTGTATAATCTGGACCACTGTACTGTACAGAAGATTTAAAGATTTCCGAGCTTTGGAGTTGGATTGGATGGGGGGGGGGGGGTTTTAAGTACCACCACAGGGACATTAAGGAGCCAATTGTATCAGCATATTGTTCCGTCCAATACTTACTGTGATTTTGAATCCTTGGTGTATGTTATGCACTCTCTCTTCTTAAAGTTCTCCTGAATAAATTTGACAGCATCCTGTAATAAGAGAATCAAATGCAGCATCAAAGAAAGAAACCTTTTTCTTAGGCTTAGGTCAGTGTTCAGGAGTGAACTTACTAACTCATCCAGTGACAACTCAATACTGCGGGACATGCTGGAGTACAATGTGCGGGAGCTCTCCATCATCCCACTTCTGCGACTCTTCATCTTGGCCAAATCTGTGGAATTCTCTAGCAATCTAGGGAGAAAGAAGACAAAAAAATGTAGGCCAGATTGCTTTTTTTAAAGCTTGTGCATTTAGGACTTTTCATATAACCATTACAAAGAGCAATGATTGTGTGCTCTTAAAAAATAATCAAACCTTATCCCTTAAAGCCAAACTCCAGACAGACATTAAAAACACTGCTCAGGCTACTTATCAGTCCACTCAAAATAATTAAATATATTTCCACCTACAGCTTTCATAAATACCTGAATCTGGATATCATGCGTCTTTAATCCAATGTACAGCAGGATGTAGACTGGGAGAGGAAGGGTCAGTAATCTGAGCCAATTATGCTCACTGTACTGCACAGTTCTTACACAGAATATACAGACAGGATGAGAAGGGACAGATTGATGACCTCACCAGCATACTGCGGCTCCTTCACGTTCCAGTAACAGCCTCAGATGGGTTCTAGACAAAACTGTATTTTAAATCTGCAGTGAGTCTAAAAAGAGGTCTCATGGCATATTTTAATACTGAAAATAAAAGGGAAAGATTAGAACTCCTATCAGGTTTTCACTGCAGTGTGGGACCCCACTGCGTGAATTTCCTTTCACGTTTTATTCTTATGATACCATGACAAGTAATGTTGGGGACAGTGGTCATCAGAACAGGAAAGCCCAGGCAGAAATTAAAACCTGGCAAAGTTTCTAACCCTTCCCCACCCTATTAAAAAATAATCTGTCCCAATTGCAATGATGTCTCATTACTTCCAGACATCCTATCACAAGGACAGAAAGTGTGCAAAAAGTTCCCCAAGGGGAACATAGACAACTCAGACTGACAATGTAAGGCTTCCACACTCTATCCAACACAACAAGAGAAGTTTTAGCCGGAGTTCAGTTTTTATTAAATCAAGCTTGTTAATGGAATGCTAACAATTATGACAGTTTAGGAATTTTAATATTAAATCATGCTCATGCAGTGTTGTTGTGTCTTCATAATAGGCCTTACTATAGTGATCAGTAACTGCAAAGATTACTGCATGAGAAAGATGTTGTGCGTACAATAAAATAGAAAAACAAAGTGATACACACCCCTCAGTTTATAACAGTAAATGAACGACTTGGAAACATCAATTTCATGTAATAGAATGAGATTTTGATGTCGCTAATAACAGACAGTGTAATGTTTAACTAAATCACAAAGATGTAATAGTGATTACAAAATATTTAGTAGAAAAATAATGATAATATTATTGTTATTATTACTACAACAACACACATGCTCTATTTTATTATAAATGTACCTGCTTCTAAATTATAATATGTCAATTAAGAAATACATTTTGACTTCAGAAAGAACCTTATATACTGATCCAGACCTAATTTTTTTTTTTAATTGTTACAAAGACAAACTAATGTCCTTTTTTGTAAACAACACAGGCTAAGGAAAGATTAAACATTAAAAGTATATAAATGATTTAAACAGTTACTAAAACTATTACCAACAATTAAAAATATATATATAAATAAAATGAATAAATCATATACCTTACAATACAGCAAATCTTGGTTTTCTCCCAGCAGTAATTTAGTGATTTTTATATGTCTTTTCATTATTATAAGAATAAGCACATATTTCCAAACTTGGGGAATATAATGATAACATGCAATACCATATATGTTATCACAAACATGTCAACACCTATGTAAGCTAAGAAATAACTAAGATATTGCACATCAATATTGCAGTATGCATGCAAAGACCAGAGATACAAACCCTGCCAAAGCAATTACCTGAGGCATGTGAATGGTAGCTTCTGTAAGTGTACAAGTTCTGTGCTATGGGCTCAGGTAGGATGTTATAACTTGAGTAAAGTCTCCACCTCCAGCACAGCCTCCACTCATTAGATGGTGTGGTATGATGGAGAGAGATGTAGGGCTGTACAATACCATATAAAACCCACAGAAAAGATATTAGTTTCAGAAGCCTCTAATTATTATCTTGCTGTACCACTTTGAATTACTGCAAGGGGATCACTTAGTTTAAAAGGCACAGAAAAAATGGTTGTGCATACTTGCAGTTCGGTTAGGGTCACATTTAACTTTAAAGTGTATTTCCACTTTTGCAGCCAAATTGGTATACCTACTTTATATCTGTTTCATGTTCCCATTCACAGTGCATGCCTCTAAAATGAATATTTTAAAATTGCTGCTAATATTTGACTTGCTATTTTCAGAAAACTCAAAAACTGAAGCTTTCCCATGCTATGTAATGTTAAGGAGGGGGTTGGGGAGTTAATGTTTACCATACTCTTCTATGTGTGTACTGTGCATTCATATCTCATTATCAGGTGTAAATTAGATTTAAACACTGTCTTCCATGACAAAGAGTTAAAGATCGTAAGGCTTGGGTTCTGCATTGTATCTTAATGGGAGAAAAGTGAGTCTGTCCCTATTTTGTCCTCCATTTTCACTGTGCAGTCCAGCCAAAGCCCTGCTCCACAAAGCGTTTGTACTTACCTTTCTCAAGCTCCATTGACTCCCAGATCTGTTGCTGCAGTCTATGAAATTTAATTTGCAATTTCCAACTAACAAACAATTCACTGTCCTTTACACTACCACCCATCCCAATTGAAACAGCTTTGCGGCATGCCTGTTGTTGTATGTGTTCCACCAATACATGGAAGTACCATGATTTTTACTAGTTCCAGCAGAAGATCAGGTCAGTGAGTAATTCAGTGGAAATGCAAAGCATATTAGTATGAACCCTGTCATGAGAAAAACAAGGCAGCTGCAATTGCTAACCTTTCTTCCAAAAATGAAAGCTGCTGGGCTGTTATGCTGATTGTCTTCTGTAGATAGAGCACGCTTTTAGTCAATGGCCCAAAACAAGTATGCAAATAAAGACTTCATTTTGACTTGGACAGCAAGAGAAGATGAGAGAGCACCAAAACTGGCCACCTGCGGACACTTATATCCAGAAAAAAAGTCTGGTACTAAAGAAAATGCAACTATTTTCCTCTGTCGCTGAAGACCCATTATACAGGTTAGGAAATAAGGACAGTGAACACAGAAAACTGACTACTCATAAAACCAAAAGGACTGCCAGAGTCTCCCAAGGTAGATGTTGTGGAGGCAAGGAAAGAAAAACCTGGAAAAGCACCCAACCCTATAAATAGGGGTGCTCTGCCAGTCTTCAGAAGAGAAGTTAAATTGAAGTGTATATACCCTCTTTTACATTGCTGGTCCGTGTGAATACCTCTGTTACATTGATGATCAGTGTATATACCTCCTTTACATTGCTGGTCAGTTTATATACCTCCTTTACATTGCTGGTCAGTGTGAACACCTCCGTTAAATTGGCGGTCAATGTATATACCTCCTTTTTATTGGTAGTCAGTGTGAAATCCCCTGTTACATTGGTGGTCAGTGTATATACCTCCATTACATTGGTGGTGACTGACAATTACCGCACTCTGCAGGGAGAAGACCGTGAGCTGAGTGATCGCTCAGCTCTTGGTATTGAGCCAGTGTGTGATAGCTGTCCCATGCAGCTCCAAGTATTGGGAAGAGTATATATTACTCTCCCAATACTCCTCCTTTAGCCATAGATTTGTTACCATTATACATATTATGTATCTAGGGAGCAAATAGTCAGTGAATGAAAGAGAATGGCAGCTCCAATGTCCTTTATTTGCCTGAATTTATAAGTATGTTTCTAAGAAATGCTTATTACAAATATTTTTTGTTTATTTTTATTGTTTTAAAAGCAAGATTTATATAGTAATAGGTAGTAATAGTAATAGGTACAACAAGTAAGTAAATATATATAATAAGTAAATAATATATAATAAACACAGAGGTTAAGCCCTCATTCACACACAACGCAAGAGCAAAATGGTATATTGCTTATATATGCGTATATGCATGTATGTACGTGCGTATATGCGCGTATTTATACGCATATACGTGCGTATATGCATATATGCGTGCACTATATGCAATCCCAGAATGCATCACTCGTAATGGAATTTTTAATGTGCTGTACGCATCTACACGCATATGTTCACGTAAATATGCAGCAATACGCTGCCCGGACGCATCTCTGTTCCATTCTGTTTTTGCGCATATATACGCTACGCAAATATACGGCTCCATACGCGGCTATGTGTATGGAGCCATTTATTTGCATGTGTTGCATATGGTACAATATGCACATATGCGCGTATATGCGCGGCAGTGTGAATGGGGCCTACATAGAACAAAAATACATGAAGTAACTACTTCTCAGACATATATCTAAACCAATATGTGTGAGATAATAGAGTACTGAGCATTGATCTCACCAGAAAAACATACAAAATGAACATGCATAACACCATATATCCCGACTGCCCCTCATTTGAAACCAAATCCATCTGTCCCTCTTTCCTCCTCACTTGTCCCTCTTTTTGGGGTACAGATGTCTACAAGAATGTTCTATCTAACTACCAAAAGTGTTATTGTGCACAAAACCCTTTATTTTGACTGTTTGCTATTCTGAAAAGCCAGTATAATGGAAAAGTAATTGTGAAAAAAAAACACTATTCTGGGTTTAACCAATCATTTTTGGCATATTATTTCTTAATGGTCCGCATAACTGGGGGCATAGCAGGGTTGAGTCTATTGCCTAAATACATTGTGCTTAGGGTGTGCCTCTTTCTTCTATCAGAATGTTGTAGCACAGCAGTGAACTTTATCCAATAACTTAACCTTACTCTAAACCTCAATCTAAAATCTTAACCCTATCCCTAACTGTTAAAGGCGAACTATGGGGTCAGGGCTTTTCCCCATAGTTCTCCTAAGGGTAACGGGAGGACACAAACTAGCGTCCTCCAGTCACCCAAAGCTCAGTATTCCGCGAGCTACCGCTCGCGTTATACTGAAACGCTGCAGCCGGGACGGATCCCGACATTACTGTCGAGATCCACCCAGCTGCGTGAGTGACAGCTGGCTCTGCCTATCTGGAGGCAGAGCTAGCTGTACCCGCCCCCTCCCCGTCCATTCCGCCAGTCAGCGCTGGAGGATCGGGCAGGGGAGGGGGGAGTCCCTGCAGGGAGCCGTGAGTGACAGTCACGGCTCTCTGCAGGGACAGGATCGAGAATTGAGCTAGCGACGGTATGTGTTAGCTCACTTCCCGATCTATTGAGCCGACGTGTGACAGTTTCATTGTCACAGGTCGGCTAGAACTATGAGGCTGAGTGATTTTCAATTAAACTAATTTCTAAGCCTATACTAATGCCAGTACATCAGACACAGACAAAGACAAAGACTGTGAGAAAGCTGTTAGCTGACCCTGGTCTCACATTAGACAAAACGGCATCAATCAGCAGAATTAAAGGAGAACTATGGGGTTAAGGCTTTTCCCCATAGTTCTCCTTAGGGTAACGGGAGGACACAAACTAGCGTCCTCCCGTCACCCTAGGCTCAGTATACCGCGAGCTATAGTGAGACGCTGCAGCTGAAGCGGATCCCGATAATTATGTCTGGATCCACCCAGCTGCTTGACTGACAGCTGGCTCTGCCTATCTAGAGGCAGAGCCAGCTGTACCCGCCCCCTCCCCCGTCCGTTCCGCCTGTCAGCGCTGGCGGATCGGGGAGCGGGGAGGAGGGAATCCAGTCCCTCCCCTGTCACGGCAGAGAGCCGTAACAGGATCGAGAGGTGAGCGAACGCCGGTATGTGTTCGCTCACCTCCCGATCTACTAAGCCTACCTGTGACAGTCTCATTGTCACAGGTCGGCTAGAACTATGAGGTGAGTGAAAAGCACTCACCTCATAGTTCTCCTTTAAAAGAATGACCACTAAAGCATAAGCTACTTTTGAAAGGTCATTGCAGATTGTCTTTCAAAGTCAAGAATAGAAAAACCAAAAGCAATGTTTGAGGACAGCTAGTTCATAGTTTGAAACTGCAGACAGATAGAAATCGTAACTGTGGACACAGGTCTCAATTTCTGCACAGCCAACATAGACCTTAGCCTAGGGTTACAGAGCTGTCAGGAATGGTACAGACCATCCCACAAATTACACTAACTGTCAGTAACCCATGTACATGTACAGTGTAATAAAAGGTTCTAGACTGCCCTGCTGGCCAGGGCAATCCCCATGAGCCTTTTTTGTTTCTGTTCCTACATAGTTTGTGTATTTTAGTATGTAATTACATAGTACGTAATAGAGGGATGTATAGGGTGCCACATCCCACATATACTAGTGTGTAATTATAGTTCACCCACTTGTGGTGTCTTCACCCACTTTGTGGGCACTTTCAACATCTCCATTCCTACTCCCAGCCTCAGACTATAACATCTAATTGTATTATTATGATAGTATGGCACTCCAGGCAACTGGTGTGTAAAGGCAGTTGGCCTAGGGAGCAGGAAATATAAATCTATCCTTGTTTGGACCAATGTACAAACTAAATATGGTGCCAAGCTTGGACATCAATATATTCATTCTACACAGTCTTGCAGGATCAGAATTACCAAATCAAATCTAAAAACATTTCCCTATTCTATTTTCAGCTAAAAATAAAAAGGCCTGGGCAAAAATTTCGCAATAATTCACTACTCCTTTCCATCATTCACCAAACCCATAAACATCATCCTTCTGCAACTACTAACAAACTCAGTCAAATTATTGACTCAGAGTTATGATACAACACCAGTTCCCTATTTAACCATCAGCTTGTCCATTTAGCCTCCACCCTTGCGTGTGTTCACATCTACCAAGTGCTCTGCTGCTTTTCCTGTTCTCCGTGTATGACCCTGGCTCTTGCTGATTGATCTCCTGGTTCCTGACTCTGGCCATTGTTTCTGTTCATCCTACTCTGTGTTTCCTGACCTGGTTCAGCTGACTACCCACTTTGACATCTGATCTCTGGCTGGTGATTGACAACGTCCTGGACTTCCTCCATTGTTTTTTGCCATTTTTGTTAATTGTTATTTTCAATAAACTCCTTTTATTTTTAACCTGCACTTTAGTTTCTGTCTGGTTTCTAGGTTCCCTAACAGTCATGTTTTATCTGGGGGGATTTAATATTATTTTGCACAAAAAGTTATATAACCAAGCACTAGTTCTAGTGCTAGGCCTTTAACGTTTGCTACATCTGAGACCATTCAGCAATTTGCTGGTAGATGTTCTAAGAAGCATTGAGATGGGAAAATGTGGCCTCTGATGCAAATAAGCTATAATGTTGGAAAAAGAAAATTCAGTTTTTGCATATTTTATTTCTGGAAAGCCACAGTAATTACTGAGAATGGTGAAATGTAGGTGTTCTGTTCTTAAAGGACAACATTTATTGTGGCACACACAAGTCACAAAGGAAGTTAATGCTGGATGACTTCTTTCTGCCAGGTGCTATGATTACAGGTCCGTTCAGGTAGCAGGCAGCTATATGTTGCCCACCATGTGTCAATAACTGCACCTCCCACAGTAATCAATGTGCTAACGGTGACAGCTTCAATCACATTGTGAGGGGCAGGCTTCCGACGACTTCAATGCCGCACGGGCAGTGTGCGCTTGCGCACACCGTCCCGTGCAGCATTTGTCTCCCGAGAACGCCACTAACCCGCCGACAATCGTACGATTCTCGGTGGGTTTTCAAGCCTGCTCGGGAGACAAAAGACATGCGACCATACAGTAGAAACGGTCGCACGCCTTCCATACACCTGCCGATTATCGTACGATCGCGGCATTTCCCTAGCTGTTCCTAGGAAAGAAAATAATCTGTTAGTGAAAATCATTAGGGTAACAATAAGATTTATTTTGGGACTGTGCAGACAGTAAGTGCTGAAACTGCTATTTTCACATGTAATATTACCACAAAACAATGCAGGATGATAAGTCTACCTTAATGTAATTGCATACAGCACAGAATGCCATTAGTTATGTGTTCACAGATCCAAAAATACATTGCACAATGTTTCAGGCAATGTGCAAATCTTCCTCTGCTGCTTCTCCAATATCATATACATTCCTTTGAAAAATTGTAGCTAGTAAGAATGTGCGCAAGACAGTAGGTTGGAGGTAAACTGCGAAGCATGCTTAAATGTGGGAGGACCTTAAAGGATGAGTCCAGAGTTAATAAAATACAAAGCTGTCCTCTTTCTATAGTAACAAGCAACCTTGCAAAATTGGCATACTCTACATTACATTAGAGGTACATTATTTAAATTATGCTCTTTAGAAAAAAAAAAACACGAACTTCCGGTTCCGGATGAATTAGTCGGTGTAAACTGGAGCTCCGTCCCCGCGACATCCAGCCCACACATAAAGCAGCTAAATTGCGGCATACCGAGTGCCCGACTCGATTGACACTCTCCACTAACCATGGACAAGTTTGTGGCTCGTTCGCAGCCGGTCCGCCGCAACCTCTCTGCTCCGTCCAGCCCTGCGGACGCACAGCTCAAATCCGCGGCCATGGAGGACACAGACGCTGATGACGTCAGGCCGCTGGGTGAGTCTGCTGTTACATCTCCCCATGCCCCCCTGGATTACCAGCAACTGGCAGCCACTGTTACATAGTTACATAGTATTTGAGGTTGAATAAAAACATTAGTACATCAAGTCCAACCTATTAGGATCTCATACTTGTACCCCTGCATATTACGGTCCCTTAAGAAATCGTCCAAAAGTTTCTTGAACAATTCCACATTCTTTGCTGAAATCACCGCCTGTGGCAGTGAGTTCCAGACCCAAACTGATCTTACTGTGAAGAACCCCCTTCGCCCCTTGTGCTGGAATTTTTTTTCCACCAATTTTAGGTGGTGGCCTCTAGTTTTTGTAATGGAGTTAATTTTAAACAGTTTATCGCTAATGTTGCTACCACCATTGAACATTTTGTACATGGAGATCATATCCCCCCTAAA
>NW_017306597.1:977791-1015482 GCF_000935625.1 Nanorana parkeri | reverse complement strand
TAATCACTGGGGATCCTACCAGTCATTAAGGAGTCCTTAAAAATGAGGATTAATGGTCTAGTTATAACCTGGCTTAATTCCTTAAGTACCTTGGGGTGCAGGTTATCCGGACCCACTGCTTTGTTTGCATTGAGCATTTTAAGTCTTTGTTGTATCCCGGTTTCCGTCAACCACTGGGGTATATTTTGAGTTAAACTGGGAGTTTTATCATGTGTGTCAAACCCGTTTCCCTCCTGAGTGTATGTAGCATCCTTCCCACTGTAGCATCTCATTTGAGACTGGACATTAGCTCCATCATAGCGGACTCCCTGAAACAGCACATGGGGCCTATAACAGCTGCCCTAGAGGCACAAGCATCCAGAATTCAGGCCCTAGAGGCACATGTCAGTGACATGGAAGACCAGGCCTCAGGCACAGCCAGATCCCTCACTGAGGATAAAAAAAACGCTGCAGTATTTACAGGAAAAGGTCGACGACCTTGAAAACAGATCACGCAGAAATCATATTAGGATCATAGGGATCCCTGAATCAGTTCTGCCTAATGATCTCCATCGCTTCTGTTCCTCTATACTACCGCAAGCCATGGGCATCACATCCACCTGCGCAGTGGAACGGGCACACAGAATAGGCCCCCCCAAAGACCAGGAGAGACCCAGATCGGTCATTGCCAGATACCTTGATTATTCATATAAGCACCATATCCTGCAAACCTACAGGAGGCAGCGCCAATTGGTGGCGGATGGTCATAAATTGCTGCTTTTCGCAGATTATTCCGCGGATCTGTCTAAACAACGCCGCTCCTTCCACGAGGTCTGTCAGACCTTGGTGCACAAGCGAATCAAGTTTGTCTTGGCATACCCGGCTGTGTTGCGTATATATGATCCTGACGGAAATCAACACCGCTTCATGTCTTCTGCTCAGGCCCAAGGCTACGTTGACCGCCATCTGTCCAATTATACTGCACGATTGGACTCCCCACTCAAGAGCCCACCGCGAAAGAAGAAGGCCTGAACCACCGGTGGCCTCACAGTCCTTTTACTCACACTGAGTGATTTAGTGCAAGGGGCGATCGCACTGCACAGCTTGCTCACATTGTTATGTGGATGACGGGAGTTCCTAAGTCATTAACAGAATGGCTTTCTTTTGGTTCATGTTTTATTTCTTTTCACATCTATGTTACGAGACTTTTTTTTTCATTAGTGGCGGGGCGCGGCATCCGGGAGTTGTCGACCCCATGCTCACCGTGGCTATCCGAGGGGTTCACATCCCCTCCACCGCTGATGGCTAGGCCATCATACACCACCATCCGGAAAAAAGGAAGTCCTTGACAGGTATCTCTTCCTACCTACTTGTTTGCATATATGTTATGCTTCTGACCTTTACTGTTTTTATCGCTCTGCTAGTTAAGAGCAGTTGCACCTACCCAGCCGTGTGGACATCGACCTTTCTCGTCATCATTTTCCAAACCGTAGTGACACATGGGTCACACCTCTTCTCACCGGGCACCATGGGCCCTATGATTCGGAGCCGTTCCTGGAGCACTGGGACACAGGTAACGACTCACCTCTTTCTATTCCTGGTCTACCATGACCTTATCACCTTCTCATCATATCGACTGTTATGGGAAGCGCCCTAAAATTGTCTTCATGGAATGTCAAGGGACTTAGGACACCACAAAAGCGGAGGCAAGTGTTACGTCACCTTAAAAAACACAATGTGGATATTGCATTGTTGCAAGAAACCCACCTACTTCAAAAAGATATCACCCGCCTTAAGCAATCGTGGTTGTGTACAGCAGTGGGGGCCCCCTCCAAGGGCCGCGGGGACCTCAATACTTATTAACAAAAATTTGCACCACACTCTACTCTCCCAACAACACGACACGGAGGGGGGACGGGGGGAGGGGGGACCTCTATCCAAGTAGGGCAGGCAACATTTGAGATCTGGAATATCTATGGCCCCAACGCAGATAACAACTCGAGGAGTTGCTGTCTCAGCAAGCTCCCCCGGCCCCCGATACCTTTGTCATACTTGGGGGCGACTATAATGCAGTCCCGCTCACCCTGGAGGATTGCTCCTGGACCAGGGGACGCCACTCAGGAGCTACCCTGGCCCAAGATGGAAACTTTGCGGCAATGATCCAAGCGGGAGGGTTCATAGACATCTGGCGATATCTACACCCCTTAACTTGGGAGTTCACCCACTTCTCCCATGCGCATGACTCTCTATCCCGTCTGGACTTGTTCCTCATATCGCCCAACTTGCTGCCAAAAGTGTCCGCAGTGACTATTGAAGATATGGTCATTTCGGACCATTCTCCGGTGATGATTGACATTCAACATGTGGGCCTGCCCTCCAGACCCGTGGTATGGCGATTTCCGGCATACCTGGCTACTGATGATACATTCCAGGCGCATCTCATCTCTTGGTGGGGGGATTATGTTTCTGATAATGCATCACACATCGGGGGTCCGATCCTGTTTTGGGAGGCGGCAAAGGCTGTTCTGAGAGGCAGGATTCTAGCCTATGTCTCTTCCCAATAGAGGAGGACCAAACAGAGTTATGTAGAGGCATGCACAGTGGCCAGGACTGCATACTTAAATTATAGACAAGACCCTTCCCCTCAAGCCAGATCCGAATGGATCCAGGCTAAACAAACGTGTGATCACTGGATAGCCCAATATGATCTCCAAATCCGACCTCGCAAAGAGGTGGAATTCTTTAAGTTCGGCAATAAATCTGGGAAATTGTTGGCTAACTTAATCCTGGGACAACAGGCCCCGACCCACATAATGAGCCTTGTCCAAGACAACGGTGAGTTATCCCGTGACCCCGAGAGTGTTTGTGAGACTTTTCGTTCATTCTATCAGTCCTTATATGCTTTGGACGGTGGAGACCTGGCGGCATGGTCTTCCTTTTTGGGCTCCGTAGCCTTGCCATCGCTGTCCGATGCAGACCTAGATCATCTGAATGCGACAGTCATGCTTCGCCCCATTTCTCTACTTAACTTCGATGCCAAACTGCTTTCCAAGATTATGGCCAACAGACTGGCCGCTGTGCTGCCTCATCTTGTCTCGCCAGACCAGGCGGGTTTTGTGTCAGGTCGTTCAGCTGTATTGAATGTCAGAAAAATACTTACTGCACTGGAGGGTATACAGTTGTCGGGGTCCTCTTCCGGTCCAATGGCACTGTTGGCTTTGGACGTGGAGAAGGCCTGCGACAACGTTAACTGGTCATGGCTCTCAAAGGTTATGGAGCGTTTTGGATTCTAGGGGTTGTCTTTGAAGTACATTTCCACTATGTATAGCTCCTCTTCTGCGCAGATATACACCTCTTCGGCCCTATCCACATTCTTTCGCTTGTACAAGGGAACCCGCCAGGGCTGTCCTCTCTCCCCACTATTATTTAATTTAGCTATAGAACCCCTGTCCGATCCTTGGCTTCCCCTCACATTTTTACTGGCTACCAATCTGGCCCCATACGACACTAAATTAGCGTTATTTGCAGACGATATCCTACTACTCCTTTCTGACGCGCTGACCCAAATCTCGAAAATCCTTGACCACATTAAACATTATGGCTCATTCTCTGGTCTTAGAATCAATGTTAACAAAAGTGAGCTTCTTCCTCTTACCTTGGATAAAAAGTTTGTAGCAGCCCTTTCCCGCACATACCCAACCCTGCTAATACAGCCACGCTGCATCACCTATCTAGGAGTCTCCATTCCCCGTTCTGACAGGGACTTGTATGCATTAAACTACAAACCGATTATATCTAAAATAGTCCAAGAATTACGTACGTGGAGGGACTATCCTATCTCCCTTCTGGGCAGATGTCACCTTATAAAAATGGTTAGCTTTGCCAGATTACTCTACCCCCTTCAGACTATACCCCTATTGCTGAAGCACAAAGATATCCAAACCCTTCAGGGTGCCTTTTCGGGGTTTCTCTGGAGTGGGAAAAGGACGAGAATAGCCTTCAAAAAACTCCAAAAAACAGTGAGCCAGCTGGGTGCTAATTTACCGAACATCAGGGCATATAATCTGGCCAGTCTGTTCCACCATATACGGAATTGGATACATGACACCACGTTTTTTTACCAACACCCCACTGGAGTCCCATTTGATGAAACCTTGGTCACCAGCGGGAATCCTGAATTCTCCACTGAGGCTTCTCCCCAAGTACATTAGGGACAACGTCCTCTTAAGGGACACAGTGATAGCATGGAGAGAGATCAGGAAAATCTACAGTTTATCCACGGTGATCTCCCCGTCGATGCCCCTCAGATCCTCACCGGGGTATGCCCCTGGCATTGCCTCTCAGGCCTTCCGCACATGGGAGGTGAAGGGTATCGGGGTCATGGTGGATGTATTCACTTCCCAAGGGCATCTCAAGACATTTCAGGACCTCCGCACCCAATACCACCTCCCGTCCACCCATGGGTACCCATATATGCAACTAAGCCATTTTATATCCAGCCACCTCACTCTGCCTTGGCGAGAAATGATTTGCCCACCACTTGACCTCTTGCTCTCCTCCCCCCAGGTAAAGATGCCCTTGTCCCTTATCGCCCGCCAGGTAATGACCTCTATTCTGGAATCCTCCTCCTCCGTTCCATCCCATATTAGACGCTGGGCAGAATATTTGAATATGTCCACGGAAGACACACTCTTGATGGTGATGCAGGGTTGGCAACAAATCAGGAAAGCTATAATAAACAAAGCCTGGCGCGAGATATACTTCAAAACTGTCCATAGGGCATATCACGCCTTTAATATTCCGGCCAGGAACACCTTCTCCAAATGGTTGACGGCTTGCCCAAAATGTTTTCTCCCCCTACCTGACCTTCTCATACAATCCTTTTGGTCCACAATGTTAAATTTCATGAACTCTCACTCCCGCAAGACGAGAACGCTGTCCCCTGCCTTCTGCCTACTACACGCCCCTCCCTTGCACACAGGGGCTACTCCCTCCCACCCGACCGCTGGGAGCATCTTTGCCTACTGACAGCAAAAAAGGCGATTCTGTGCAACTGGATCGTACCTGAACCCACATCCATGGCCACCTTCCGCCCCCTGCTCAATCGCCTGTTACTACTGGATAAACTAGATACGAAATGTAACCAATTGCGCACTAAAAACTTCTTCGACACTTGGACATCTTATGTTACAGCGGAATATTCACTGCAGCAATTGCAGGATTTGATGTCCATTTTTCGATTTTCTAAATGGTATCTGGAGGCCCAACTGACTGGCAACCTGGGTTCACTAGATGTCCTCAGTCCCTAACATCCCCTAACTTATGTTCTACAGTTCTCACCTACCGTACATATGGAGGCTAGACCCTCCTGATATGCCCACGAGTTCCCACGCCATAGAGATATGGTCCCCTACTCACAGTCCTGACCTTCACAGCCTTAGGGTTAACTGGTTGTAGTTATTTAAGTATTCACACCCGCAATACAGAGTCGCTCAAATGTGTTTCACCATATTGTTATTTGGGTTCCTCTTTAGTATTGCTTGAATGTATTCGTTAAGCATGTCTGGATCGCAGTCTGCGTACTGGTGCACGATCCATATTTCATGTCACTTTGGATTAAGTATGTATTGCTTTTTATTTCTGTTCAATAAAAATTTTACATGCTAAAAAAAACACCCATGTACACACAAGCATGCACACCAGAGGGCATCCCCACACTTTGTCCTCCTCTTGCTCCAGGTCCAACCTGTCCCCCGCTTTATGCAGCCAATACAGACAGTGTCCCCTGTGACATCATTCACAGGCTCCTCCTCCAGTACTCCCCTTGCAGCGCAGCAACTGGCATCTTGTATTATCCGGCTGCGTGACTCACAAGATTAAGTCATTCACGCAGTTTAGCAGGCCATAGATTACATTAATTCCAGTAATGATCCCCAACTAGATCTAAATTCCAGTATTGCCGGGTAATTTCCAGTAAGTTTCCCAGCTATGCACAAATGCCCATTAGCTCACATGTACAGTATACAATTAACAAACCCACAACATCTCATGCTGCAGCACCAGATTAGTTAGATTAACCCCATCAGGGTATCGATAACCTGTGCAAGCTCCAGCTATCTACCGTAATATCACGTATTTTATGTTGACACCCAAAAACATGCCAACCTACCTAGGAATCCTGTCCGCTCTCTGGTTCTTTGACTACTCTCACATACTGGGGCACACGTTACCTGGGAGGAGGTGGTACCCAGTTTGCCCCCTACTGGGGAGTCAGGTAGAACGTACGTAAATGAAGATACTACCTACTGGGTACTAGTGAAGTCAATGAGCCCAGTACATATTTTAACTGGACACAAGGATAAACCCTCACAAAGCACTCCATTGTCTCAAATGATGAAGGGCATATGAACATGTATTTCTTTTAATAAAAAAGTAAAATAATAAAAAACAGGATCAGTAACATGAGCAAAGGGTGCCTAAAGAGAATATTTGTTTTTTCATGGTAAAATGCAATGATTGCCTGCTTTAGTCTATCATATGTGCAAAATAAAGCCTTTCAGCAAATGTCGACATTCCTTGGGTTATAAATAAGTTGATTAATACAGTAAGCACCATTGATTTTTGAAGAATACATGCTGGTGAATGTTGCTTGTTCCGACATATCTACAGGTAATGTCCAAACATCCAGAGACTTAATCCTCCTGTCCCATCGCACTCCTGACCGGACAAAAACCCAAATCCAACTAGGTGGGTGCGGTAGTGACAACTGACGCCTCCGTGAAATGTAGATAGATGAAAGTAGTCACTCGCACTCCATGATATTAAAGTCACTGCTGTTTATTGACTGAGATAACACACATCTCCTTAGCTAAAGGACGGAAAGGCTGCCGTCCTTAAAGCCACTAAGAAGTATCCTCACACGACACGTAAAACAAATGAAGCAGACAGTGCCTTCTCCTAGCGTAATAATGTTTAATAAACAGAGTAATAAAAAATGGCATGAAAAACTACTCACATATTGGTATAAGTAATGAGCAATAAGATGCAAAGCAGGTCCCAGAGAAGACGAACTAGCTGACATGTTTCGGGGGGGATTCCCCTTTCCTCATGCCATTTTTTAATTACTCTATTTAATAAATGTTATTACACCAAGAGAAGACACTATCTGCTTTATCTGTTTTACATATCTACAGGTACATTAATGTGCTTTATAAATGCAATGAATAATTTGGCAGTGAATATGCAGCAAATGTTTTTACAGATACTCCCCTGCATTTCATGCAATGGAGCATTGTGGTGCAATTTATTTTGAATGGCACCCACTGCACTTTCTCAGTACACTTACGTTGCAGCGGAGCACAAGGCAATCAGGTGCACTGCAATGAATGATGTGATCCAACACAATGCAGCGGCCATGTGAATGGGCCCTCAGAACCCTAGTCCTCTTCTAGGTCCTTGAGTGGGAAAAAGCCTCCAATCCTACATCCACATCTTACCTGAAAGCCAGAACTCATTATTATTCTCAGTTGTCCACAGGCCTTTATATATGTAAGCTGACTGATGATCAGGACTCTCCCTTTCGCTGTCCCTGCTGAGGGAGCCTGCTGCTGTGTGAAAAGGCTGACTGCTGACATAATACTAAAAAGGAACACATGCTGTCCGTTTTGGGAAACACTTAAAGGATAATTATGAGGTGAGTGATTTTCATTTTGTCATTAACATACATAAAATACAGAAATGATAAGAAAACAGAGTTCAAGTTTGTAACAGCTATTATTTCTCAAGGTTTATCTATGTACTTCTAAACATGTATCAAGCCACACATCTTTATGATAGTCTAATGACATCTGAATCATAAATAATTTCACATATTTAAAAATAAGATTTTGAGCTGCAGGTTTTTTCTAAGTTCAATACCTAGTGGAACATTTTTTGTTGCCACATAAATCAGCAATTACATAGTTACAGAGTATTTGAGGTTGAATAAAGACACATTCCCATCAAGTTCAACCTATTGAATTGCGTGTAATAAATTGAAATCAAATCTTTCATGCGATAAGTATAACATGCAGTTGCATAGAACTTTATATGGTCCCTCAAGAATACACAAGAAGAGGGAATACTTGCCTTTGCCTGGATCTCTCCCTGGAATGGGACCTCTCCCGGGAGGCGGAACCAGACCGGACCTCTGTGTGTGGCACAAACTCCCGGCTCCATCTTCTAGTGCTTGGCCTGACAGTCATTACACAGACAGAGGCAGATAAAATGTTCTAGCCTAAGAAACACCAATGAAAGATTGACATTATGTAAGGACTTTGATTTTTGGAAAAAAAAAGTGGTAAAAAAGGTAATTTAATGTTTGTAGCATCTTATTGGTAGGAATAAAAAAAAGCTGACACAGCACTTGTTATTTCTTCTCACAACTCGACATTCATAACTAATTAACCCTTATTTAATTATATGGAGTGCTAGTGAGGGCAGTGACAGCTGTAATATATATATTAGAGGTATTTATATTTATTACAGCTATTTTTATAGCACCAACAATTTATGCATTGCTTTACATACCAGGCATTCACATCAGTCCTTGCCCTCAAGGAGCTTACAATCTAAGGTACCTATCTCACATGCGTAGAGGGCCAATTTAAACAGGAGCCGATTAACCAAACAGCATGTGTTTAGAGTGTGGGAGGAAACCAGAGTACCTGGAGGAAACCCACGCAAGCACAGGGAGAACATGCAAATATTCATATACAGTATGTCCAGTCATGTTAAATGCAAAACCTTCAGCCATTTCATGTAACTGTAATCATCTCTTATTCATAATTCATAACTCCTCCAGCAATATCATCAAATTCTGTTCCTGGAAATGAGATGTCACATTTTGCTGAAAGCAGAGAACATTATGCTTTTAGGTAAAGATTGTAAACGTCAGCCATGAAATCTATTAGAACACAGATAAAAAATCATATAGTATGTTACTGTGGTCCTTAAAGTAATAAAGAAAGAAGGACACTCACCCTTTAATCAGCAGCAGTACAACCCCATAGCAGCATCTGTCACTGAATCATGATGAACTTTTCCTTCAGTCTTGATCAATCCAAGCTTGCTGTAAGCTCAGAGAACCTGTCTCATCAAAGCTTTTCTGATATGATCCAACTAGCTTCCCTATATCGTTCTGCACTTCTTCCTTCCTTCCTTCCTTCCTTCCTGGCACTTCATACTCCCTATGGCCCCATCTCTCCCGCTGGCAGATACACAGTGTTGGCACTGCTTCAGGCACAGTACCCTGTGATACACACAGAATGAAGATTGTGTAGGCAATGTAAAAAAAGTAAAAAAACAAAAATGTAAGTTACAAATACAATTTCTCATTCAAATTTATAGCACTTGATAAACTCAGTATATATTATGGATATTTGTGGTACAGGGGCACTTTAGATCCGAGACGTCCATATTTCTGCCACACTAGCTACCTGGTCATAATAGGAGAGGATTATGGGTGAGAATGCAGAAATAGCTAACTTTGAAGACTCAGCATATTTACCATCCTGGGTACTTATATACCTTACTATTTCCTCTTCTTACCAATTGGATTTACATCTCAAAATTGATAGTTTACATGCATGGACAGGATAGGATTTACCATCAGGCACAGTACGATGTGTGTACGCTGCAAAAGGCAAAGAGGAGGCTTTTCCTTGTGCAGTTAATGCCTACACATCTTCTCCATCATCAGTCATCTCATATAACACACTGTCACAATATTATGAACCAGATTAAGACCAGAAAAATGCTCAATATATAAAGTATTCACAGCAGAGGGCTGTGACTTTGGGTACAGGCTCGAGTGGTGGGATAGCCCTTCTATCTAGGTGCTATGTATCATGATCATTCACTGCTGCATTGGCTAAGTAGATTCAGGAATGAAGGGGGCTCTCTCACCCCTCTAGTGCTAGCCCTCATTTTTTTAAAAACTTGCCGTCTTGCCTCCATCTAGATTTGCCAGCCCAGGTACAGCTGCACTCCTTACACCTTCAGCAGTTTTGCATTGCAACTGAATATGAATGTATTTTCCACCAGCGATGTAGTTCATACAAATGTGGAAGTTTATCAATCCATCCCACTATGGAGCCCCACTCTACCTGTTGCTTTCTGTGTAATGCACAATAAGTTAAACTTTCAACAGAGAGTGTAATTGTGTAATTGTCACAATATTATTATTATTATACAGGATTTACAATAGCTGTGGACTTAGGAACGCTAGGGCAGAGACCTCAGCTTTGGAGATTATGAATATGATTCAACATGCTGGCACCTAGTCAAATGTAAAATATCAACAACTTACCCTTCAGAAGTAGACCCAAAGCAGTGTAGATGGATTGGATGTAAAAACAGGAGAATAAAATTACATTTTCTTTAGCATAGTCGAACATGCTCCCTTCCCAATCTTGTCCCTCTCTCCCGTTAAACACCAATAACATTATGACCACTGAGAGGTGAAGTAAATAACATGATATATCTTGTTACAATAGCAACTGGAAGTGGGTAAGATATATTAGGTAGCAACTGAACATTTTGTTGATATGTTGGAAGCAGAAAAGAATGGGCAAGCATAATGATGTGAGCGACTTTGACAAGGGCCAAATTGTGATGGCTACAAAACTGGGCCAGAGCAATGCCAAAACTGCAGCTCTTGTGAGATGTTCCCAGGCTGCAGTGGTCTGAAACCCACCAATAAGTTGTCCAAGGAAGGAAAAACAGTACACCTGCAACAATCTCATTGATGCACGTGGGGAGCAAGCCAGGCCTGTGTATTTCGATCTGTGAATATTAAATGTGTGATTTAAATGGGTGATGAGTGATTCTAAGTGTAAAAAATTGAATAAATATATATGTTGTCGTGTGAAAGGAGTTATACTATAAGAGGATGAGTGTATAAGAATCTATAAAATCTGGTTAAAACGAGTGAATTGATTACGTCTGACGTTCAATGATGCTAATCACTTGTTTAAACAGCCGAGGCTACAAGACAGTGTACAAAAAATCCTTATAACCACATCTACTGATAAGAGTGAATATAATCATGCATATATAAAAATATAAATATATGAAATATGTATAAAAAGGGGGGTTCTGAACAACAAGAATCTAATATCCTCCAAACGGCGTTGGAGATCCAGGGGATGAAAAAAGAAAGAAAAAAGAACTCAGAAGAAAAGAGGGGATGTGCTCCCTCTATATTCCAAAGTGCGTTTTAGGTGTAAAGAAATGGCATAAACCTCCTAATCCTGAGGCCACTTTGTATTACAGAGTCTATACATCAACAGTATCTTTATGTAGACCAAGTTCTACAAAGAAACAAGGGTCTTAGGATCAAAGGGCAAAGGAGTTCAAGAAGCAAAAATTATACGAATGATACCAAGTGTCTTTTACTTGTGGTTCCGTCGGTGAGTCCGCAGAGGGAAAACACACTTCTATGATAGTCTCTCTCCCCTCTCCTGCCGTCGGCCTGCACTTTCCTCTCAGCGGCGGTATTTGGACAGCCTCTAGTTGTGGATGGGAGACCCTCCGGAGAGATCAGCCAGGAAGACGGGGGGGAAGCAAACCATAGAAGAAAAGCAGAATTTAAGTGCAGATGCAAGATCCTTTATTTCAAAAGTATTAAATGATTGCACTTACAAAATTTCCGTTAGTAAACAGCATATGAAATCTGTGTGGAGGATATTCCCAGGGTGTCAGCGAGGAAACTAAGGACTCCCTTTACGCGTTTCGTCCTACAGACTTTTTCAAAAGTACCACACCAGCCCACATTTGATCACGTTGAGAGATATTGCTGCAGCTGGTTAATTTCTGTAGCACTAGATCCTAGCGCAACTACTCTGGTTAGAATCTGTACCTCCTCCCCGTCTCACGCTCGCCGTTGCCAGGCCTGCCCGCATCTACACGCCTTCTCCCCGCCTCACGCTCATAGGAGTTTGCATGTTCTCCCTTTGCTTGCGTGGGTTTCCTCCGGGTACTCCGGTTTCCTCCCACACTCCAAAGACATGCTGTTTGGTTTATTGGCTCCTCTCTAAATTGGCCCTGTGCATGTGAGATAGGGACCTTAGATTGTAAGCTCCTTGAGCGCAGGGACTGATGTGAATGTGCAACTATGTAAAGTGCTGCGTAAATTGTCCCGTAATAAATAAAATAGAAGAGCTACTGTAGCTCAAATTGCTGAACAAGTTAATGCTGGTTCCTATAGAAGGGTTTCTGAACACACAGTGAATTGCATCTTGTTGCGTATGGGGCTGCGTAGCCGCAGACCAGTCAGAGTACCCATGATGACCTGTACCCACCTCCAAAAGTGCCTACAATGGGCATGTGAGCATGAGAATTAGACCATGGGTCAATGGAAGAAGGTGGCCTGGTCTGATTAATCACGTTTTCTTTTACATCATGTGGATGGTCTGGTGCTTGTGCATTGCTTAACTGGGGAAGAGATGGCATCAGGTTGCACTATAGGAAGAAGGCAAGCTGGAGGAGACCTACATTGTTGCTGACCAAGTATACCCCTTCATGGAAACGGTATTCCCTGACGGCTGTGGCCTCTTTCAGCAGGATAATGTGCCCTACCACAGTGCATAAATGGTTCAAGAAAAACAACAACGAGTTTGAGGTGTTGACTTGGCCTCCACATTCTCCAGATCTCAATCCAATTGAGCATCTGTGGGATGTGCTGGAAATACAAGTTTATTCTAGGGAGCCCCCATCTCACAACTTACAGGACTTAAGGGATCTGCTACTGATGGCTACGTGCCAGATACCACAGCATAGCTTCAGAGGTCTAGTGGAGTCCATGTCTCGACGGGTCAGGGCTGTTTTGGTGGCAAAAGGGGAACCTACTTAATATTAGGCTGTTGGTCATAATGTTATAGCTGATTGGTGTGTGTATATATATATGTATATATATATATACACACACACTATATTGTCAAAAGTATTGGGACGCCTGCCTTTACACGCACATGAACTTTAATGGCATCCCAGTCTTAGTCCATAGGGTTCAATATTGAGTTGGCCCGCCCTCTGCAGCTATAACAGCTTTAACTCTTCTGGGAAGGCGTCCACAAGGTTAAGGAGTGTGTCTATGGGAATGTTTGAACATTCTTCCAGAAGCGCATCTGTGAGGTTAGGTAGTGATGTTGGACAAGAAGGCCTGGCTTGCAGTCTCTGCTCTAAATCATCCAAAAGGTGTTCTGTCGGGTTGAGGTCAGAAACTCGCGCATCCATGTCTTTATTACCTTGCTTTGTGCACTGGTGCGCAGTCCAAAATGTTGTAGCATGCTGATGCCTTAAGAGTTTCCTTCACTGGAACTAAGGGGCCAAGCCCCACCCCTGAAAAACAACCCCAGACCATAATCCCCCCTCCACCAAAATTTACACTTGGCACAATGCAGTCAGACAAGTACCGTTCTCCTGGAAACCGCCAAACCCAGGCACGTCTATCCTGATTGCCAGACAGAGAAGCGTGATTTGTCACTCCAGAGAACACGTCTCCACTTCTCTAGAGTCAAGTGGCGGCGTGCTTTACACCACTGCATCCCACGCTTTGCATTGCACTTGGTGATGTAAGGCTTGGATGCAGCTGCACGACCATGGAAACCCATTCCATGAAGCTCTCTGTGCACTGTTGTGCCAATCTGAAGGCCACACGAAGTTTGGAGGTCTGTAGCTATTGACTCTGCAGACAGTTGGCGACTTCTGCGCACTGTGCGCTTCAGCATGTGTTGACCCGCTCTGCCATTTTACGTTGCCTACCACTTTGTGGCTGAGTTGCTGTTGTTCCCAGTTGCTTCCAGTTTGTTATAATAGCACTAACAGTTGACCGTGGAATATTTAGTAGCATGGAAATTTCACAGATGGACTTATTGCACAGGTGGCAACCTATCACCGTACCACGCTTGAGTTCACTGAGCTCCTGAGAGCGACCCATTCTTTCACAAATGTTTGTAGAAGCGTCTGCATGCCTAGGTGCTTGATTGTATACACCTGTGGCCATGGAGGTGATTGGAACATCTGAATCCAATGATTTGGAGGGGTGTCCCAATACTTTTGGTAATATAGTGTACATATACTGTACACACACACACACACACATCTACCAGTATCTCCAGAATATTTTGGGTGTAAGCAGAATAGCCAGATCTACAAAGTATAGGCACTGATCATTTTGTGAACTGGTATTTAATGCCTAACTCCAGGCAAAGCTTTCTTACCTTTTTTTTGGGGATGAAGTGAAGAAGGATTAGATCCTATATCTGGTCCTTATAGTAATTTTCATTACTTCCTATGTGGTCACTAACAAAGGTGATAAAAAGAAAAGAATACAGACAGCAATAAGAAGCTGACACAAGATCTAACCCCTTCATATTCTACCCACTACTGGAGTGGTTGAAGTTGGGTTTTAGTATTAGTGTAGCCTACACAATAGATTCACGGCATATGCTCTAATGCAGGTGTAGGCAAACCTTGGCACTCCAGCTCTGGTGAAACTACGAATTCCATCATGCCTTTGCATCTTAGAGTCATACTTGCGACTGTCAGTCTTACATGAAACATGTAGTTTGACGACAGCTGGAGTGCCAAGGTTGTATAAACCCTGCTCTAATGGCATAAGATATTTAGAGACACAACTTAACAAAAATGCTTTCATCAGTACAGAAATACTCAACATGCTAATACAGAATCAATACAGGAATAAACAACATTATCAGTTAGGATGTCAACCACATCCAGTCCTAATGAGTAAGGTACAATTGCCCCCCAACAAACATGCAAATGTAGCTCACACAAACCGTTTGCTTACTTTAAAAGGTTGCTCAAGGCCAAGGATGATATTATGCAGCCAGTGGAACTGTGGTTGCAGATCCAATTCAATTTCAAAGTGTAATTAATTGATACATGGGTGATCCTGAGGTTGTGTTAATCCACTGCCCTGGCTACATTTCCCTTTTGTCGAGAAAGCCACAGCCCATAAACAGCTTTATGCTAGAATCCCTGTTTCACTGTTACATTTACTTGTCCAGCATGTGGGTTTTTTTGTTAAATGGGCATTCAGGTAGTGTGAAAGAATGTTTTAGGGCACGATCATGTGTTTCCAGGTATAGTCATTCCTAAAGCATGTGGTAGGTACAGAAATTAACCATCATCAATCTTTCAGCTGTGCACCTAAAATTGAGGAATCTTTCATAATGATTCAACCAACGATTCCCAAGCTCAGATTTGGAAACAGAAGTAGCAGCAGGGCTGTAATGATTATAACAGCACTTCTGGGCCAGTGCCTAAGTCAGGAGGTGTATTGGGGGCAGCACAAAGCCTCAAAATGTACAAACTGTGATAACTTTTTGGGTTCCCTCTGCTAGATACCTCTGAATATTTGTGGCTAAATTCAGCAAAAGAACTGTAGGGACAAGGATGGGGGGGGGGGCAGGAAATGTAGAAGAATCAGAAAGATTGTTACTGTTCCGGAAACATCAAACCATTTCTCCTTTGGCCATACAGTGGTATATTTATTCGATCAAACTGCAGGCTGAACAAAAAAAAATATCACACTCCTCCATCCAACAGCGTAGATAGAGGACTCTCCCACTGGACTATTGTTTTCTGACAGAATACAGTGATGGCAGCTGATTGGCTGGAAAATGTTTAGACCAGTTTTCTGTCGGAATGCTGCCAGGCAGAAGAGTGCCAACAGGGCCACCCACTCACCCACTCGGCACCTCTGGTGACCGCTGCACTCTGTGCGTTACTTCCTTATGACTGCTGCACCCTGTGCGTTTCTTATCACTGACCTCTGCTCTCTGTGTGTTTCCCAATGCTGACCGCTGCACTCTGTGCGTTACTTCCTTAGGGTGAGGGTTTTGTGTATAGTTATTTGTAGAATTAGGGGTCTGTTCACTAAGCTGCCGAGGGCAGCCGAGTGAACAACCGACCCCAAGTGAAGTGATCCGAACACTGTTCAGCTATTCACTGCAGGCTGGTACGGCTGATTTCAGCCGTACATCGGCTTGCTTCACATGGCTTCGGGTCGGCCGAACATACTCAGCATGTTCGGCCGACCCGAAGTGCAGAAGGAGTTCGACTCATTTTTGGCTCTGCTGCCGTAAAAAAAAAAACGAGAAAACAAAAACTCTCCCGAGCGCTCTGGGAGCCTCCTGCTCCCGGCCGCCCAGGAGAGAAACACTGATGTGTCTTTCTTTTTCTTTATTCTGACACGGAGCGATGTCAGAATAGGAAAAAAAATAAAAAATTCCTATTGAAATGCATTGCTATTGGCTATTTCAATTTGCAATAGCCAATAGCAATGCATTTCAATAGGAATTTTTTATTTTTTTTCCTATTCTGACATCGCTCCGTGTCAGAATAAAGAAAAAAAGACACAGCACTGTTTCTCTCCTTGGCGGCCGGGAGCAGTGTCCCTGCTCCGCCCAGCTGTAAGAAGCAGGCTGTTGGCCGGCCAATGGCCGGCCGCTCGGCCAGCTTCGGCTTTCAGCGCGGCTCAGCCGAGCCGATGCATATGCGTTCGGCTCGACTTAGCCGCACGGCCAAGTTCGGGAGCTGTACGGTCTATTGTAAATAGCCTGTACAGCACCCCTTGGGTTCTACGGAACCGAAGGTGTCCTGGGGCCGAAGCTAGCCGAAGGATCGGCCGAAGCTACGGCTAGATCCTTCGGCAGCTTCGTGAATAGACCCCTTAGATATGAGACAGAAATTAAATTCTAGCTCTAGGAGCTGTAAATTCCTGGCTGCTGGAATAAAATGCTAGTCTTAAAATATGCAATTTAAACAGTTTAATTTTTAATTATTGTTTGCATTTTCTTTCATTATGGGTATAAGTGTGGGGCCTCACGTTTTGAGCTTCGCCTAAGGACTCACAAAGTCTAGAGCCGCCTCTCAAGGGCACCTCCCTGAAAGTACTTTTTTCAGATTGGGATCCCTGCTACTCGGGAGATTTCACTTCCGGTCTTGATGGGAAATCTCTCCAATGGGAAAACAGACTAATGCATAAATACATTTTTAGTAGAGCGAGGAAGAGTTAGAACTTTTGACAATAATTATTTTGTACTCTCCTGACCTTGCAATGATTGATTCAATGATTGTTTTTTCTACAAGCATCGAAAAGTAGCTCTGCCTGTTGGCCCCCAAGGGGCGTTCGGTTTTACTAAAATAATCATATGACACAAGGGAGCGGAGTTTGTACTAAATTAGGGCATCATTAAGGTCTACCTAAGGTAGCACGAAGTCTAGATACAGAACTGAGTAGCAGCACATATAAATTAGGTCACAACGACCGTTATCCATGTTTATGGGAGGCTATAAAGCAGAACTCCAGCAAAAATTATGAATAGCCCTTGTAGTGGGGCTACCCCTGCACTGCAAGGGTTAATTGCTTGTTTTGTTCCAGGGAGGAAAATAGCAAAGTTATACTCATCTGATCCTGAGAGGTGGCCAGTGATGCCTCTAGCTTGTCTTCCCCCCTCTGCTGCAGCAATGGAATGTCCCTCAGTGCCCACACGTCCTATACACTGTGTGCAGAACGTGATGACTTAGACTGCTGTAGTGGAAGTGGAGAGAGGCTCCAGGGACCGGTCTAAGAGCAAGCCAGCACGGAGGATCAGGTACTTTTTTTATTTTCCTCCCTAGACTAAAAGGAGCAGTTAACCCTTGCAGTGTGGTGTTAGCCCTACTGCAAGGGTTAATAAACATTTAAAGGAGAACTATGGGGTTAGGGCTTTTCCCCATAGTTCTCCTTAGAGTAACGGGAGAACACAAACTAGCGTCCTCCCATCACACTAAGCTCAGTATACCGCAAGATTCAGCTTGTGGTATACTGAGACGCCACAGTATACTGCGAGCTACTGCGAGCTGTATACTGAGACGCCGCAGCTGAATCGGATCCCGACAATTATGTCTGGATCCGCCCAGCTGCGTGAGGGACAGCTGCCTCTGCCTATCTAGAGGCAGAGCCAGCTGTACCCGCCCCTCCCCCGTCCGATCCACCAGTCAGCGCTGGAGGATCGGAGCGGGGAGGGGGGAATCCAGCCCCTCCCCTGTCACAGCAGAGAGCTGTGACAGGATCGAGAGGTGAGCGAACGCCGGAATGTGTTCGCTCACCTCCCGATCTACTGAGCCGACCTGTGACAGTCTCATTGTCACAGGGCGGCTAGAACTATGAGGTGAGTGAAAAGCACTCACCTCATAGTTCTCCTTTAACCTTTTCGCTGCCAAGGCATTTTTTTCTTTTGCGTTTTTTGCACACGTTATAATCCATATTTTAGACCTATAAATGCCTTAAAACCAAACATGATATATTTTCTAAAAGCAAAGACCTTATAGAATAAAATGGTGGCAGTTGCAAATGTTTACGTCGAGCAATATTAGCCCAACCTTTTATCAAAACGAAAAAGTTAGTAAAAAAATGCACTTAAGGTAGTTTTAGTGCCCAAAAACACAATATAATACCCCCGAGTAAATAGATACCCAACATGCCCAGGATAAAAATTACGTGCATCTCTGAAACGACGACAAAATATGATACCCCAATTTGTCCAAAGCTAATGTACAGGTCATTAGTTTAGAGAAATCCATGAATATTGGCCCTAGAATTATTGCTCTCACTCTGGCGCACGCGGTAATACCTAATATGTGTAGTATGATCATCGTTTTCGTACGTAGGCGCACCTGATGCCTGCTTACAGTAATACGTGCGCGCACTCGCGGGGGACTTTAAACATTTTCTTTTTCTCTTTACATTTATTTTTAAAAAAAAATATTTACTTAATTCCTATCACTTGAGGTGCTTACAAGCAAGTGATGACTGGTAGTCTTTAAGGTGACATTAGGGGTCATTAGACCCCTAATGTCACCTTTGTACTTCAAATGAGCTATTGGAGCGCACATCGCCCTGCTTCCTGCCGACACCCGAGATGCCAGTCCCGAGCCCACAGGAGGGGCTGTGGAGCCCGAGAAGCAAGGCCAGGGGGGCACACTGCACTGGCCCCTGGAAGCGATCTGGCGGCAGCGTAGCCTAAAGAAAGGCGGTCCGCACCAAGGAAAGGTGCTAACCACAAAGACGTTACTGCAGACCAAATATAGAGAATACTAAAATATTTTATTAATGTTTTTTTTTTAATTCTGGAGGCAGCTTAGCCTCCAGAATTGCTTCCATTTTAAAGCTGACAGTCGACTTTACACATATAAACAGCATCCTGGCGATCTGGTGCTGCTCTCTGATCCAGCGCAGACTCCTCTATTTTCCTGTGTTCCACGGAGTCTGTCCGGCATGCATGTTCCCGGCTGCGTGTATTCACTTACAGTCTCTCCTCCTCTCCCCTCCGGTGATATCTACTGTGCATGCGCGCGCGCACAATTCTCCCTGCCCGGCCGTTCAGGAAGCTGGATTCTACAGCCAGGACCGAGCGGTGCAGACACAAGTAAGTTTTTAACTATTTGGTAACTTTTTTATTTTTTATAAAGGTTTTTGCATATATCTACTGTTTGCTAGCAGTAGATATATGTAAAAAAAAAAATAAGAATTTAAAACACAAAGATGAGATACATATATGGAAGCTGTTTTACCTGCCGAAAGATTTGTATTTTTGTCCATGTTATCCTGAGATTTAAACAGATTTACCACACAGCACAGCTCTGTCTGGCAGGGCAGAAAATCTTGTTTTTCTCTGTTGCAGTTCAGTAACACTTAGGCCTCATGCACTCACAACGCAAGAGCAAAATTGTATATTGCGTATATACGCGTATGTATACGCACATACCCGCGCATATGCGTGCACTATATGCAATTTTAATGAACTGTACGTGCGTATATGCGCGTATATGCGCGTAGACAACGCAGAAATACGCTGCCCGGACGCATCTTGGGTCTATTCCGTTTTTGCGCATTTTTTTACGCTACACAAATATACGGCTCCATACGCAGCTTATCGCTGGCCATCCGATATGACAGCGCTCCCTCGTCCGCCCCCCCTCACTTCAGGGGGAGGGGGGCGCAGGAAGGAGCGCTGCCTGCTGTCAGGATGGCGGAGCGGCGAGGAGATCGGAGCCGCTGTCATCCTGTCAGTTTGAGGATGACAGCGGCTCTGTGCGTGGCAGAGAGGGGGGATCGGTAAATATCAATGATATTTACCGATCCTCTGTGTGAGAAGGACAAACACTGTAGCGATCGTCTGATTACTCCAGTGTTTGTAAATACCTGGGGACACATAGTACTATGTGCCCCCAGTTATGAATGAACAGGCTGTGATTTACATCACAGCCTGTTCATTCAAGATTTCCTGGGGCCAGTCAGTACAGAGGCTCCTCCCCTTTCAGAAACAGCTGATAGTAGATATTTCTCTATCATCGGTTTCTGAATGAATGGGAAGCCTCTGTACTGACTGCTTCCCATTCATTGAGTGCTGAGGATGCTGAGAAAGAAATTGAGAATTTTGTGTCCTCAATTTCTTTTCTATTTTAAAAGGCAAATGTCAGGGGTCTGTTTGGATCCCTAATATTTTCCAGAAGCCCCCCCAACAGTACAAAATAAATAAATAATTATGAAAAAAATAAAAAATTCAAAAAATTATTTTTAAAAAGTGAAAACTGCCCCCCCCCCCCCGCCAACTACCCCCCACGTTTTCATCAAACAAAACACCTTTTTATGCAATTTTGGATTCAGCCATTGGAGTGTTCTGGAGGCAGGGCGCATGACGTCATATAACACTGCACGTGTTGGGCGCCACCATCTTGGTGTATATCTAGGTATACACCAAGATGCCGGCGCCTATAGCGTAGTGTGAAGTTACCTGACGCCACGCATGCATGGCGTCATGTAATGTTATGCTCCCCACCTCCAAGATGGTGGCACGCATTCACAGAACACACCGGTTGCCTGAATACATTTCTTGTATATTCGGACATATAGTAATTCATTCATTTACATGTAGTCGGGTTTTGTGTTCTGTTTTCTATTTTTACTTTTCTAGATGCACTTACTTAAAAAAAGGGGTCGGCATGACAACCTGACACTTTATTTTTATAGACTCTATTGTAGTTTGACATTTATTGTTTACCTTCTGTTGTTTTATTTGATAAGAATACTTATATTGTGTCTACAAGTTTAACACCTTTGAATAAAAGTTTTATTTTTATCATACTTTTTAATATGTTTCTTTGCGGCTAACAAAATAGAAGTCTTTAAATGTTGCGGATATTGGGTATGGTTACGGGGGGGTGGCCACTAAAGGGTGTGGTCACTGAGGGGCGCTGAAAAGCTTTCTCGCACAGGGCGCCTAAAGGCCTAAGGCCGGCCCTGCTTGTACTACTTCTCCCTCTGCCAGTCTGAGCTCTGCCATACAGGGGATTACGAGAGGCCCATTCCGGATCAAATTCAATTACTTGCATTTAAAACATCAATTTCATAATGCGGTAATAGCTGGAGAATTGCAGTAATTTGTGACTTTTATACAGTATCAGCCTGGAGTCCAGCTGTCTGTCTTCTTATAACATTGCCTGGCAACTGACTGTTCTGTCTCTGGTCAGGTTCAGTTTATGTGGCCAAAGCATACAATGATCATCACTATACATTCAGACAATCTATTCAGCCAACAATACATTTTCTAATTATGAGCAGGTGATGAAAGTGTTATGAAAAATAAAAATGGAAGATCCTAACAAAATATTCCATGTATAACTGTATGATAAAACAAGGTTTCATATATTTACTTGTCTTATAAACAAAGTGCATATCATTATCATCAGCAATGAATTGGCTTTCATAACTAAATGTATACATAAGAAAAGAATAGATTAGTCACTAATAGACAGCACAGCCAGCCCGGGCTCGCCTGCTTTCAGGATGGCACTGTGCCTATAACTGCTGGCATTATTTAATCTATAAAAATGGCATAGTGGGTGGAGAAAGGCAGCGCATGAAATATTGATGATACTTCCCGTAAATACTCCTAGCTGAGGAGATGTCTCGTTTATTGCTCATTAATTTGGATAAATTATTTATGGATGCTCTCACTGTTTTCTGCCTCGTCCATTTTTTCATTGTCCTGGGATGCACAAATATCTGATTTCCAGCTGCTATTAGTGTGAGGGAGAGAAGCAGCAATGTCCCCGTGCCTTGTTCAAAAGACACAAATGTGACATGCCAGTATTCATAAACATCAGGGTTGGCACTATTTCAGTACCACTCAACCATGTTTTTTATTTCCACCAATATACAAGTTCATGAGCAGAGATGTACTTGGTACTTCCTACTCCTGTGTTTCAGAAAGGTTCCACTCTTACCCTTTACTATGCCAATATATGACTGTAGACTCAATTCACAAAGCTTTAACACATGGATAAAGATCTTTTGTTCACAAAAGAGTGAGATGGCTGTGGTGATGTAATTGATCTTTTATGGCCACGTGGTCACCAATTATAGCCTTGCAGCCATATAGGGTCAATGATGTCACTGCATTCCGCCCCATTGCTTACGTGCACCTTAGGATGGGAAATTCCTGGCAATGGAAGCAGTGGAGGAGTGGATTGGAGCAGTGGAAGGAGCTTCCTTCCAGGTTTTGGAGGAGCATCTTCTGTATTAGAAGGAGCACAAATGTGGTCTGTGTGACGACACGGTGATGAGTTTATAAGTTAAATGTGTATTGGTGTTGGGTTATGTTTGAGTGTGTTATGCTGTGTGACCTGGTTATGGAAAGACTATCAGCACCATCCCTCGTTATCTCCCATTGTTCTCTGAGGGAGCTCAGAACAATGACATTCTGGCCAGGCTCCTGCTATGGCTGTCTGGAGTTCGTTAGCAGGTGGACACCTGTGGTGTTGAGCAGACCGATGGTCTGGGAGGGGGGGGGGGGGATGTGATGGGATTATATTCTGATTTCATCACTTGCTGTATAAAAGTTTGTGCAGTTGCTCAATAAAGCAGAGTTTGTTTCACCTACACTCAAGCCTTGGCTAGTGACTGGGGAAACTGGGAGCTAAGGATCTTCAGGTTGCAATATCTCCTGAGCAAGGAAGAAGACAGCAGCGGACATACTCATCATGAGTACTGGGGTCCGTCACAGTCTGAACCTGAGCTCATCTCCTCTTATAACTTAGCACACCATGAGCTTATTAAATGACCCCTATTTTCCCCTAATTACAGTGATAGAATGATCCTGGAAACAAGGACCAACTTTTAGACTATAAAGAAGTGACCCATCTACTGTATATAGTGCTAACAGCCACAGGGCCACTGGGTCCTCAACCACAGGTGTAATTTGAAAATCCTGTACCCTCTGCACAATAAAATGACAAATGCAGTAGGGGATAGATATGCCGTTTTAACTGTTAACAATAACATTTTTGAAAAGCAAAAACCATATATTAAATTCATTAGCAAAAAAAAAAAAAAACCTTAATTAGTGGCCCTGTTTGATCTGGCTCTCCTTTGATATGGGAACCTGACTTTCCTTGGCTTTATGGCTAAGCTCCACCAGCTGTCATCCCCCTGTCTAATGAGAATGCCCTTACAGAACCTGAAGGCAATCTAACTGGATAGTGGAATGACCATCAGAAGGGCTTAGCAGTTAAGAAGGGTAAATCAGGGCCCATTAATAAAGTCAAGCTACATCAGAAAGAGGCACAGAAGAGGCTTTGCTTGATAGTAAAGAGAAGCTTGATATTAAAATAAAGCTTGTGAAAAAACCAGAACAAAAGCAGATCAAATGCTACGCACAGACTCATGTTGCCAGATCACACTTTGGAAGCATCTACATTTACAATTCAACTGGGGTAGCCTGCAAGCAACCAGACAGTGCTGGGCTTTCCTTTTTATAAAAACACAACACACTGTAAACTAAGTATCATGGATGCACACTGAATAAATATGTAAATGAAAGCTTATGAAAAATATATACAGCATCAGTTTATAAATGTGTACATTTTAAAAGGATTGTTTAAATATAATTGACAAAAAACATTATGGTATCCATTTAAAGACATCCAATCTAGTGGCTCAAACATACTGTAAGACAATTAATTTCATGGTGTGCAGGGTCGTAACTACAGATCATGTGGCCCCATTGCAAAAATGTGATGGGGCCACCTGATGACCTCTCCCTGAGCCGTGAGTAATGATGCCAAAATCCCAAAGACTGCTCTTGTGTATCTGTCTCTACACTGTAGACTTTACAGGGGATTAGAGTTGTCATCAATTGCAGCCACTCCAACCCTTAATCATACAGTACTGTATTATCTTCACATTTTGTTAAATTGCCTCAACAACCTAATGGAGCCCCCTTCTGCCCCCAGGCCCCATAGCAGCCGCCTGGGCTGCTATGGCTATAGTTACGCCACTGGTGTGCAGCAAGCGTCATAACAGTTAGAGTTCTCTATTCTGGTATTCTTTAAATAAGGGATTTAGCAATACTCATGACTGCAAGATGCAAAATATATGCATTGATCCTACAAAAATAAAATAAATTATATACAATAGATATGGGAGATCCATCCATCGAAATCTACAGATAAAATGCTGACAGTTCAGAATAGGATGAACATTTTATGGCTGAGCTATTTTTGCATGACCTTGTATTTGTATTCTTGTTGCTATGATTGGCAGGTACGTTGTGTCTTCTGTTCTAGACATAAAGCCACAATACTGATTCTGGCACAGGAAACAGGAATCTCCATGCTTTGTGTTCAGACAAGCGGCAGATCTCCCAAGGGGAATACACCTCACTGAAGCTTTCCGCTGAGTACAGATAAAAGCCGAGGAGAACACAAGCCAGAGATCAGAGCCAGCTCTTTAATAACCTAATGCATTATTGAAAATAGTAATGGAGATGCACCCTCATGCTATGGGGCGACAAGGGACACAGGGCTCCCATCATGAAAGTTGGCTCCTCTTAGGGACGCCACATATATGTCACCACTGAAAATCAATGTGGATAGATTTAAAAAAATAACAAACAGTACGAGCCCAAGGGAGGAGCTGGGTGATGGTTAGATTTTTTTCAAATATGAAGACAGGTCTCTTTGGAAATTAGCAGAACTCCAACCAAATGTTTTTTAGTCTTTGACAGTATGGGTGAGGGTCAGAGTCTATCTCTGGTTTTTATCGCTGTCCCTGGCCCCCTTAGGGAGCTTTCCTCTAACTTCAAGGACACGAAATGAGAACAGGTGTCACCAAGAGAGGATTACGCATACCGCCCTTCCCCAATCTACTTTATAAAGAAACCTTTGTGCTGATGTCTCTATCCAAAATGAAGGGACTTCCCATTCATTTCTTCAGCTGTGACACTCTATCATTGAAAAAGAGAGGAAACCTTTCTCCAAATCAACCATTACCCACTCTTTTTCAAAAATATTTTAAAAAACTTAAAAAATAACATTGAAAAAGAAGAAGATGAATACTTACCTATGATGGTGCGCATTCCTGGAAACTTGTCTATGTTGTAGAACAAATCCACTGTTGGTGTAGAAGATAGAAGGGTGGAACCACAGTGGGTGGTGGAGTACGCAGGCATCCGACACAACCGGAAGTGTGTCAGATGTGAAGATTCTGTCAACTGCTTTCCACTGCAAGAGAGCAAATATTCCAACAGGTAAGAATGAATTACCTTTTATACCATTTTTTTTAATGCACGCTACTTTCAAAGCAGACCTAAACCACATCCTATCCTAAAAAGTTAAATATCTGATAGGGTTTAGGTCCCATTTACCTACCCGACTGTAGTTCCAGTGCAGCACATGATGCACATTATTATTATTATACAGGATTTATATAGCGCCAACAGTTTGCGCAGCGCTTTACAATATAAGGTAGACATAACAATCACAAACAATCTAAGACAAGATGGTAAGGAGGGCCCTGCCGGTGAGGGCTTACAATCTAAAAGGGAGGGGGGGCAAATTAAATATATATACCCCTACTATATTTTATGAGAGCAAGAAATGTTTAAATACAAATTTAGAGTGAAAATCCAACTGCAACTGGAAACCTTTTCTCCTTAAATAGTATTAAGCAAAACACAATGGGATTTTCACCAAAGTTGTATGTACACTATGTTGTGTGCAATGCCAAATATCACAACTGTCATACAGGCATTTTTTTTTTTACTAACAGCTCTCCAAAGTGAAATAATTATTTCATTTTAGATTTTTAGCTCTGTAATGCTTCTGGAGGATCTAAGTATATAATAGTTTGGAAAATATTAGTCGTAACCAGAGTTTAAATAAAAGGTTTTGCCCCTGGTACCTAACACGCTGCTTGTCAGCTCTCTGCGTGCGACCTGCTATGTCCTGGCCTTGGTCCGCAATCTTTTGGGCACCATGGAAACAAAAGCATGATTCCTGCATTGGCCACATCTCTATACTGACCACATTTTCTAGCTAGCTGAGCCCATTGCAAATAGTTGGCAGCAGCTCCTGAAGTGGTGACTGCATCCCCTGCACTGGGTGAGTCAGTTTGCTGGAGTCCAGGAGTAGGGAGCCACTGTTTGCTTGTAAACAGACTCCTTTGGTGCATGGATGCGGCCAACACATCAGGAGCTGTGCCCACCATTTGTGGACCCCGTCATGGAGATGCTGTCAGAAAGGAGATGTGCCTGTGTGGGACTAGGACTGACAACTGGATTTATGGAACGGCATCTTCTAATGCCTGTTCGCCTAGGAGAGCATGATGTTTAAACACACTTCTGGTCTTACCTACAACCCTTAATTGTGTTAAATTATCTGTCATAAATGAGAAACCAAAGCTACATTTGTTCCCATATTATCTAAGTAGTAGAAGCACCACCGGAAATTGAAAAAATAAAGGGTTTTCTTGATATTTTTTAAACTATATCTAAAGCCAAATTGTTTTAGATAAAGTAAAGAATGGTTAAAACCCCCGTCAAGTTTTTGATAAGCTGTGTGTGTCCCACTGGGTCATTTTCCTTTTCTTCTGAAAATGCACAACAAAAGAGGTTCAGCATGCTTTTCCAACATTTTTCAACTGGTCTTTTTCTCCAAGCAACCACAGGCCTGAGGACAAAATGGAAAAATCAAGAGTGTCCCAACATGTGGAGACTTTTTTCTGCCTAGTGAAGGCCCACAATAACCTATATGATCCCAGTGATGCTCATTACAACAACCATGGCAAGAAAAAGAGGGCCTGGGAAGAAATTGGGTAGTTTTCCCAGATTGGGAGCTCCGATAGCACAAGACACCACAACACCACACAGAAAAACTAGGAAGCAGATAGAAGGATGATGATGTTACAGATGATACTTCTTTCCACTGGCCAAAACAAAAACTCCTGAAGCTTAAAAAACACATAGAAAACGCATGAAAAACACTTGGAGAACATACAAGGAATCCCCTTAAAAAGCTCACACTCAAGTGTGAATGGGAGCTTAGATTGATTTCTTCAGAACTGTTTAGTCTGAACGCAAATAGAGTTGAAAAAACTAGAAAATTATATAAGTTTGGAAGAGTAAGCACAGTGTAAATAGCAGTTTGAGACTCATGTGATACTTTTTAAATCTGGACAGCAATTTAAAAAAAAATACCTTTGCAGTGGGGCTCCCCCTGCACTGCAAGCCCTAAGTGCTCATTTTGTCTGAGGGGCTCAAATAAAGCAGTTTTACTTACCTGATCCTCAGTCCCCAGCAGTCAGCACTCACCTCTCTTCCCCTCCTCCCCGGTTATGGATTGATCGTTGGTATCCTCTCCTTTAATGCAAGTCAATGGCGTGCCCAGCCTACTGCATAGGGTGTGCATACAAAAGTACAAACATACACACATACATATATATATCTATACATACATACACAGACCTAAGGCATTCCAGATTCCCATCTCTTAGACTGCCCCTTACCTCTTCCAGCAGGGGTGCAGTAATGAAGCAAGGAGCCTGGCAAGTGGTCATGTGACCACCCACCTGGCTTCCAGATTGGATGGGAAGCCGCATCCACGCGCCTTCACAACTTCCTAGGCATGATGACTGTGGCTGTTATGTGAGGAATGAAAGTAGCAAGTTCTGCTGCATTCTGTATCGCTGAGCCAATCAGAGAGAGATCTTTGTGATCTCTCCATCGACTAAAAACACGGCGCCCGCAGCTGTGGTTTTAGTGTTACACTCGGGGTAATTAGGGTGTGCCCAGGCACAACCAGCACACCCTGTGTGCATGCCTATGACCTACATTAGACATGATAACATCAGTGGTCCATGGACTGCCAGAGCCCAGGGGAAAAGAGATTGCGGGACCAGTCTAGCAGCCTGGGCAGAGATGGCAGCTTGAGGATCGGGTAAGTATATCTTGCCTTTTTGACTCCCCTAGACAAAACAAGCCCTTGCAGTGCGAAGGTAGCCCCACAGCAAGTGTAAGTTTTTTACATTCCCAGAGTTCTTTTAAGAGCTGAACATTAAGGGAGGATTATAATATATTAATGTGCTGGTGCTGAACTTTGGTATTAGTAGCAGAAAATACTACTGGCTCTTTTTTTGCTATTGCATCTCTAGATTACACTGTCCCCAAATGGTGCTTTATGATACTGCAAGTCAATAGAAAATAATATAGTACATCATGTTTAATAGCTCTGAAAGGAAAATAAGAATGCCAGTTTGTGTACGCTTTGCTATATTACTAAAGGCCAAAAGTTTTAGTACTAAGAACTGGTGTTATTTTGCTTTGACTCCGGGTTTTAGCAGTCATATTTCAGCTGTTATATTTCAGTTGTCATTTTCCAGTACAGGTACAATTTTGAAAGCTGCAAAAAAAGATAGTCCTGCTAATGAAAGTTGATACACATGACCCCCTTCTTCTGGTAACTAAAAACAAACTATGCCTTAATGTTCTGTAGCAAAGTTTAGTCTTTAAAGGCCACACAGGAATTCCATCTTTGAAGATCCAGACAAATGTTGGTCTCTATAATTAGCCCACAAGAGATTAGCAAAGCACTAGTGAAATTATTTACCAAGGTCATTTTATTTTGTTAGAAGCTATTTATGAAGGTCTCTGTCTCGAAATCATTCACACATACACACACAATTTCTCTACTACTAGGAATGACAGAGTCATGTTGAAGTGGTCAGAGCAAAGCACACTAATGCTAGGCATACACAGGTGAATTTCAGCCAATTCCTGCCCAGCCAAAATTCGAGCCATAGGTGACCCTGATGACACCACCAGGTTCAATAAATTTCAGTTACAACATTTTTTTAGGATCAGGCCCCATGTCCCCTGTGGTGGACAAATGGACCAGGCCCCACCGTTTACCATTGTTGGCTCATGAATCAGTCCCACCCATGTGGTTGGTCAGCAGATCAACCCTCATTGCAACATCGCCCACCAATTCCATCGGTAACCAAGCAAGGTGGAAAAATGTTGGTCCAACTGTGACTGCATCCAATCAAATGCAGTCAGTGTTCAGGTAATCAGACAGCTGCAAGTTCTTCCAGTATCAGTGCCATTCATTACCGTACCATTGCCAGCCATAGCTGGTGTCATCCAGTACAAGTGCCAGCCAGAATCTGTGTCATCCAGTACTAGTGTCATCCAGTACTAGAGCAATCCATTATCAGTGTTATCCAGTACCAGTGTCATCCAGTACTAGAGCCATTCATTACCAGTGTCATCCAGTACCAGCCAGTATCAGTGTAATCCAGTACTAGTGCCAGGTAGAACCTGTGTCAGCCAGTACCAGTGTCATCCACTACTGGAACCATCCATTACCAGTGCCAGCCAGAATCAGTGCCAGCTGCTACCAGTGTCATCCAGTACCAGTGTCATCCAGTCAGAACCTATGCCTCTGCAGCCAGTAGCAGTGTTATCCAATCAGTTTTGCATCCAATCAGACAGGCCCCTGTACTACATACCGGTAGTTATTGACAGATCTAAAGGAGATTGCACAATCAGTGTGGTGAGCTGAAAAGGAACACAGACAGTGATAACAAATGCTCCATCCAAAATGAAAAGAAAAAGTTGGGGCTGGAGTTTGGCTTTCATTTTTAAAAGAAAAGTATAATGCACAAAGCATTGTTATTGAGCACATATTGTTTTTCCATTATTGTAGTGTTTATCTTAAAGTAATTATGACATAACGTTCACATTTTTGCATTTCGATATTTTGTTATTGTATTATTATTGTATTGCAGATTAGCCAATAAAATCACTCTGACTCCCTTCAAAACAGTCATTGAGATGCCATATCAGCTACACAGGCAATGCATTATTTCGAGTCAGTCAGCCAACTCATACACTTGTCATAGGACAAGCAGCAGGAAAGTGCAACCACTGTCCCTGTGTATGATGTGAATAAATATGGCTGTTTATTATGGAATATGGAAGCAGTATTGTAATGACTTATCAAGCAATACAGGATATTTTACAAAGTACTCTTGGTGTTGGGGAGGATGCATCTCTTGAGAGCATGCGCTGGAATTACATCATCAGTGGCCAACCAATGGCTGAAGAGGATGATTAGAAACCGGGAAGAATCGGTGTCAGAGATGGTGGCAGGGGGGGGGATTAATCGCACAGAGCTGGAGAAGGGCACACTTGTAAACGATAAACGCACACTGAACAAGATGTTATGTATCATGCTAATCTCCCTTACATTTCTATATAGAAAATATTGATTTCCTTCTTCATTCTGTAAGGGAAAAATAGGAAGCGACACGACCGGGGAGAAGAATTGTTGTGGACCAATCGATGACCTCAGGATCTTCACCATCACCCATGACATCGCATCTATCCTTACTAAACAGTGAGTCTTTACACTCCACACCTTGATCCAATCTTTTGTGTGATTTCTCACCTCTCCACCGTTCTCCGTTTGTGTTCCCAATGATCCCCAACCACCCAAACCGAGAAGGTCCACACCTGTTTGCTTCCACGTCACCTTCAAGTCAGTCGGACCACTCCAACAATCAACCAGGCTTCCTCAATTGGTCCACAACAATTCTTCTCCCCGGTCGTGGCGCTTCCTTTTTTCCCCTTTTTTTGTTCTACGATTACACGTGTCGGACACCCCAGTCCGACAGGTGTAAGGAAGCCGCACACCACTATCAACCCCTGCCCACACATATGTATGTGTGTGTTAACACCCCCTTCAGAGCGCTGGATATCTGGACTGCCCCTATAACTTTCCAGTGAAGATACAGCATACCTGAATTTAATGATCACTACGGGGTAATTAAAGTTTTTAACTGCAAGAGGTGGATTACTATAAACATATGGGATAAGGTACCTTCTGCTTTATATTATAGGGACACAAAAGGGTTATATGACCATATCAATGTACAAAACTGCAACAAATACAGAGCCAGTTGCACTGAACCTATTTGACAGCATGTTAACACTGTTACACTGTTCAAGCTAAATAACCCTCCGAGTATGTTTATACAGATATGTGCAGGACGTGCCAGCGGAACATAATTGGAGTATTATAATATAATAATAAAAACAGAAAGAAGTATTAGGAATCAGTGTACAGATGCTTGTATTAGACCTTTAGTCTTATGGGTTCTGTGATTTCTCCAGTAGACATGTAACCCTGCAAAAAAATTTGTTTCATTTGTTTCGCATTCGGACGCTTTCAAATTTGGAAAATCGGATGCATCCGAATTTAACAAAATTCATATGAATATCCATTTGAATGAAACAAAGTGTGTGTGTGTGTGTGTGTGTGTGTGTGTAAAATATCAACATACTATTTAAACAGAGACTTAAATCTAGACTACATGCAAACAGCTAAATTCACAAAGTCTCTGTAATGTTCAAAAGTTTTTTTGTTTTTGTTTAGCTATTTCAGATGCTGATGAAATCCCTTACAATGGGTGCTGCTCCTTAATGTTTAAACGTTTTAATTTCATTCAAAATCAGCTGAGTACTGGCTCTGATATCCTGTTTTATGTAGTTCCTTTCCTTTGCAGGGTCCTATGGAGCCACCCTTGCGTGTGCTAGTAAGTTGTGTTTGTCTCCACAAACAAAAGCAAATGTTTCCCAGCACACTCACCAGCCAGCCTGCAAAGAAATCGCAGTTTAACTATTAGGCCCCGTTCACACTGAGATATTTACCGCGCGATATCGCTCTCCAATGCATCTCAATGGGGCTCTGTCTGTCGCTGTCGCGGGTCGTGTTTCGCTACAGCAGTACCCTTTTTGGAGCGGATTTTGCCGCGATTCTAGGTTGCTCAATGCAACCATTTGCACGATATCGCGCAAAATGCAAATCGCGCGACAAACGCGCGATTTGCGAATCGCTCAGTGTGAATGGGGCCTTAGGGGTAAAAACTGAAATTTTAGTTGCACATCTTTTGCAAGATACGTGGAAGCCGCACTGCCTCGTCAAGGCCCCTCTGTATAGTGCGGTCCTAACTCTAATCTATGAGAGCCTCCATCTTGGAGCATATTTATGGCAAAGGATGAATTGGGTGCAAGTGCGCCAGGAGGTAGCCCAACCTCCTTAAAGGCACAGGGACACACAAAGAGCCCTGCACATCACAATGGCAGCTGAAGCCCCCCGTGTGTCCCCACTACTCCCCCTTCCCTCCTCCAAGCTAGTAGATGGATTGTTGCTAGAATCTGCTTTATCCCCTGTGATCTTGTACAGGACAGGCGGTTCAGGGAAACTGAGCTGAGAGAGTTGGAGCTGTTTGGAAACATGATGACTGTAAGTACTTGCACAAAAATGTAAAGAAATACTTTGCTGGGCAATATATATTTGTTTGATATGGATTCATTGTTGAGGAAAAAGCTTGATAATTGTATTCTTCCTTAAGGAATTCAGTGGTGCAATGTCTCCACCCCCAGGATGCTGATTGGACAATGAAGGAGCAGCAATGAAGAAGTCACCAGCTCTGCCCACTCTGCTCCTTCCTCCTGTCTGCATGCTCCCTGTCAGCACTTGCACAGGCAGCATTGCTTTTTGGCTCCTAATGCTGACCCTCCCTCTTGCAGTGTGAGTGCTGCGGTGTATGGAATGCCGGTAAGCTGATATCAACACAGATTCAGGTACTTATAGTATATTTAAAGGGATACATAACTACATTAAATAGTGTTTTGTTTATCTGCCTGAAGTTAGTTATTCATGTGATACAAATTTAACAGCACAAATAATTAACTAACAATATCAGAAATGTTTCTCTCCATAAAGAAACATGCAATGTCCTATAATGCTATCAAAATGAACATATAGCCATATTGATTTTTCTTAATGCCAGCCTTACAGGCACTGCTATATTGTTGCATTTCTCATGCAGAAGGTGAACTTTCCATCAATGGTGTTCATTCACCAGAAACCTCTCTGTACCCATCTGACATTCTCTTATCTGGAAGAGACCTTCGTCTGAAATTATCTAGCCTTGACAACACATGCATTGTTTTACTGCTTATACATTTTTGTTGCAGTACATAATTTTGTGATTCAGGTTAATGCTGATGTATTTTTGCTGATAGAACCAGCAAATGTTAAAAAAAACCAAAGCGAAATAGGCTGTTTCATTTTCTAGCTGAGTAGGGAAACTTATTTGTCTTCTTTATCCGACAGGATCAAACTGGAAGTATCTGAGCCAGACACCCTCTCTAGTAGCCTGCTTATATGTGATTTCACTATCTGGGTCAGCGGCATTATTGAGCTGCTGCAGTTCACAAATTATCCAGTAGGTGGCGCCAAAGTCTACAGCAGGAGCAGCAGAGGGTGCTCTTTTTAATACTTTCCTGCCTTGGAATATATTCGTGTATACACTGCCTGGCCAAAAGAAGTCAGACACTCTAGTATTGCATTGGACTGCATTTAGCTTTGATTACAGCATGCATTCGCCATGGTATCATTTCCATAAGCTTATGCAATGTCACAACATTTATCTCTTTCCAGAGTTGCATTAAAGTGACACTAAACCCAGGAGTTGAACCTTAAAAACGCATTTAAGTACCTTAACTAATAACAAAAATGTAGCTTATTTGTGCATCACTCAGCTGTAGATCCTCCAATCGTCTCTGAATGCTGACTCTATGCTTCCTTCCGAAGGGTGGCTGCTTTTGTCCCCGTGGTCCCTGTTAGGGTTGCCACCTGTCCCGAATTCACCTGGACAGTCCGGGTTTTGAGTCCGGTATGTGCTGTGTCTGGGTTTCAGCTGGCTTGAAACCTGGAAACAGCACATATAGGACTCAAAACCCGGACTGTCCAGGTGAATCCGGGACAGGTGGCAACCCTAGTGCCTGTGTACGCTGTAAAATAGGCACCGCTCCAAGCTCACTCCCATGATGGTCTACAATCTCAATATAAATTAGTAAACTTTACATGAGATTTTCATCCATCGCAGGAGCAAGCTTTGAGCGGTGGTTACTTTACAACACATCAAGGGACTGGTATGGCCTGAACCACTCTTTCACAATTTGAGACTGCTGAATCCTGGCATTGACATCTTGGAATATGTCCATGCATCAGGGAAGAGAAATGATGGAATAACCTGCTTAATCAGTATATTCAGGTAAGCAGCTGACCTCATTTTCTGGGGACATAACGTTGCTGAACCTAGGCCTATTATCCAATGGAAGGTTCTAACCTATTTGCATAGCTAAATCCAGGTGGTGACTTTTTTTTGCCATGCAGTGTACTTTAACCACTTGCCGTCCGCCCGTTGTAAAAAAACGGACGGACGGCACTGCAGCATTGGTGGGTTGCCGTCTCCAGATGGCATTTTTTTTCTGCGCGGGCGCGCACGGGCAGAAAAGACCTGACAAATGCAAACACCCGTTACCGGGTGTTTCACATATAGACGATCGGCGGCTCCATAGCCCGCCGATCGTCTATATGTGCTCGTTTACGCAGATATAAACGTGCCCCAGCGCGCAAAAACGACTATTGCGTTTCACACGTTACATATCGCCGCGAACGTCGCAGTGTGAGCAATCATTTTAGGGCCATCAATCACTGATAACACTAAACTGATGAGCGGTAAAAGCTTTTAAAGCGTCGCCTATGGCCAATTTTGGGTATTATCTTTTTTTGAGGTTTCGGACGCGCACGCAATTTTAAGGCTTGACATGTTCAGTGTCTTTTTACCCGACGTGACCCCGTCTTTTATATTTTACCAAAAAATTGGGTAATAATAAATGTTTTATCATTTAATATAGGGGAAACATGGACTGTCCAGGTGAATCCGGGACAGGTGGCAACCCTAGTGCCTGTGTACGCTGTAAAATAGGCACCGCTCCAAGCTCACTCCCATGATGGTCTACAATCTCAATATAAATTAGTAAACTTTACATGAGATTTTCATCCATCGCAGGAGCAAGCTTTGAGCGGTGGTTACTTTACAACACATCAAGGGACTGGTATGGCCTGAACCACTCTTTCACAATTTGAGACTGCTGAATCCTGGCATTGACATCTTGGAATATGTCCATGCATCAGGGAAGAGAAATGATGGAATAACCTGCTTAATCAGTATATTCAGGTAAGCAGCTGACCTCATTTTCTGGGGACATAACGTTGCTGAACCTAGGCCTATTATCCAATGGAAGGTTCTAACCTATTTGCATAGCTAAATCCAGGTGGTGACTTTTTTTTGCCATGCAGTGTACTTTAACCACTTGCCGTCCGCCCGTTGTAAAAAAACGGACGGACGGCACTGCAGCATTGGTGGGTTGCCGTCTCCAGATGGCATTTTTTTTCTGCGCGGGCGCGCACGGGCAGAAAAGACCTGACAAATGCAAACACCCGTTACCGGGTGTTTCACATATAGACGATCGGCGGCTCCATAGCCCGCCGATCGTCTATATGTGCTCGTTTACGCAGATATAAACGTAAATACGCGTCCGGTGCACCAGCGCGCGAAAACGACAATTGCGTTACACACGTTACATATCGCCGCGAACGTCGCAGTGTGAGCAATCATTTTAGGGCCATCAATCACTGATAACACTAAACTGATGAGCGGTAAAAGCTTTTAAAGCGTCGCCTATGGCCAATTTTGGGTATTATCTTTTTTTGAGGTTTCGGACGCGCACGCAATTTTAAGGCTTGACATGTTCAGTGTCTTTTTACCCGACGTGACCCCGTCTTTTATATTTTACCAAAAAATTGGGTAATAATAAATGTTTTATCATTTAATATAGGGGAAACAGTTTTTTTTTTATTATTTCGGTAATTTTTCCTTAATATAGTAAAAAATAAAACCCGTAGTGGTGAATAAATACCACCAAAAGAAAGCTCTATCTGTCCCTAAAAAATGGTATACAATTCATTTCAGTACAGCGTTGCATGACGGAATAAATGTCAGTCAAAGTACCGCAGCGCTGAATACTGAAAAATGGCCTGGAGGGGGGTTTAACACCGCAGATGTCAACTGGTTAAAAAGAGAACAGGTCACACTTTCAATTATTAAAGAAAACAAAAGTAAAATATGAATCATTGTGCTGCTTTCCCTATAAATATGCAATAAAAAGAGGATTTACAAAAAAACATTCACATATCTGTGATTTTCTTCAAGAAAACAAATAACACTGACAACAAGCCTCGCATTACTCATCAATGAAACTGATCTTTATAATAAGCATACAAGAGGGACATTTATTTCAATCCTGGAGAGGCAATGTTTCACAAAATGTAAAAATATACTTCTTTCAAATGCATGACTGTAAATCAATGCAAGGTCAACATGTCCCAGCATACTTACCAGCTATTTGGCAAACACCATTTTAACAAATTACATTCAAAACAGAGCTTTTAGTTGCGTATATTTGCAGTGGAAGCCACACTGCCTTATCAAGGCCCCTCTGTGAAGTGGGGCCTTGAGTAAGTAAGGTTGGACATACACTAGTAAAAAAAATTTCGTTCAGCCTATGTGCTAAACTAAAATATAAACCAGTTTCCGTGATCCACGCCAAACAGAGTGGATGAGGGTAATCCCCCTGCTGGGCTATTGTATTCTGACAATGGTAGGTGCTGCTGCAGATGATGGGCAGTAGTCAATGTTTAGCCAACAATAGTCCACCCAGTTTCTTCTATTTCCAGATCAAAAGATGTTGGGCAGTAGGCTGCTAACAGGGCCAGATGAAATTCACTTCCTGTATGGTCAGTTTATCAGAGCTCCTATCCTAGGACATACAGTATATGGCAATGAATATATTGAAGGCAGGTATGCCTGGAGAAGCCCATTCCTCCAAGGGTTTCATAGTGGCTTTATTATGAAGAGCCTTTTGACTCCTCTGAACATATGGTGCATCCCTTTTCCCCTACAGTTCTCTTTAGGCAAATGTTCAGAAGGATGAATTAAAATTGGAAACAGTTATCACAATTTGTACATTTAAAGGATTGGCACTGGCTCCTCTAACCCTGCTGCCTTACATACTGACCTAAAAGTGCCACAACTCACTATACATAGAGTGGAACAGTATAAAACTTAATGCATAGTGTACAAAGTAGACTGGTGTGATTATTTGAATTTGGACTATGTAAGACACAATAGAACTGACAAAATGCCTGTGCTCAGAACCATGTGCTATACATAAAAAGTCTGACCACTTGTTAACACCTAATATTCTCAATTAACACTTTGTACAATTATATGCACCCTTTCTCAGTTCCAGCTAACATATGCAAAAAAGAGTGTTATCTTACAAAATTGTGTGTTATTGTCTTATCACACCCATTTTAGCACATCATTTATATTTCTAACTATATAT
>NW_017306597.1:972781-977730 GCF_000935625.1 Nanorana parkeri | reverse complement strand
ATATATATATATATATATATATATATATATATATATATATATACACACACTGTATATTCTGAACTTGAGCAAGCACAGGCAATTACTCAGTTCTATTGTATAACGCATGTAAGTGACCAGTGCTGGTTTTGCATCCCTCAAGCTTTTTTCCTCAGTTTTATGCCATATTGTATCGACATTATTTGTATTTGGGAGCTGGTGGTAGGGGATGAGAGCTGTTGTGGTGGTGGAGGTAGGATGGGGGTCATAGCTGATTATGAAGGGTAGAATGAAAGTTTATGGTGGAAGAGGTCTTGGGAGGTCTAGGGATAGAAGGTGGACAAGGCAGAATGTAGATGAAAAGGAGCAGATATCTGAAACATGTATTTCCTAAATTATTGAAAAATGGTCTAGATATTGCTAACCCAGACAATTTGGATGAAAAGTCCATGTGAATGAAGACTAAAAACAGTGCTTTCTCTTTTAGTCTTCATTCATGTGGATATCTCATTCGTAACCACTGCCTGAACTAAGCCATCAAGCCCAAATATTGCTCGTATTCGACTAGAGAATGTTTGTGGTCCAGTGCTTCATCCACACTCACCCTTGACTTTGGCTGAAAAAGCTGTACTACCTATGACCAGCCTAAGCGCTTAGGTAAAGTCACTGACTGGCCAAATCTGCACCAATGTCATTCCCTCAAGTTTATACAAGACAGATCTGGCACTAGTGGGTTGAGCAGTTTTGAGGATTACAGGAGAAAAAATACACTTTTCTGACCCTCTGTACCTTTGATAAGCTAAAATGCATGTTGCTTATATAAGATTATATTATACATCTGTTTCAAGGGACTGTATAATGTTTTAAAATATATCCAACCAGTAGGTAGAGCGCTAGACTTCTTTTCACGTGTTCACCAGGCCAACGCTGACTGCTTTACTGAAAAAAAGCCTGCTTACAGAGCTGACAAGCTAATGCTAAAATGATATAATCCATAAAACAATAGAGATATGGGGCTTTTAAGATGTCACGCATCATGTCCATTAAACATACATCATTGTGTATAAAGAATCTATTTTATTAATTTGAAATGACAACATGATCAAGACATGAGTATGTCCAACAACATTTAAGTGCCTTTTGCCAGCATCATACAATACCAAATTAACAGCAAGCTACCTCCTTAGGGTCCCAACGATCCTTGTAAGCCTGGGGCTGTATTTTTGCAAATGGAGTTGAAGATTTGGTCAGGATCAATGGTGTCCTCAATGCGGAGAAATACAAGCAGATACTCATCCATCATGCCATACCCTCAGGGAGGTGTGTGATTGGCCCCAAATTTATTCCGCAGCAGGATGACCCCAAACATACAGCCAATGTCATTAAGAACTATGTTCAGTGTAAAGAAGAACAAGGAGTTCTGGAAGTGAAGGTTTGGCCCCCACAGAGCCCTGATCTCAACATTATCCAGTCTGTCTGGGAGAGGGGTCAGCAGCCTTAAACACTCAGAGCCATTTGGACCCGTTTCCCACAGAAAAGAAAACACAAGGAGCCACAAAACCCTTTTGACATCCAAAATGAAGATAACACTGCATAGATAATTTTTTTCCTTTATGCTATGTATAGCATGTATATAGGTATATGTGGGCTTAGTAACGCACTGAACTCAGGGCTTAGTAATGCACTGGACTCAGGGCTTACCTGAGACCCCGCAGAGCACACCTGAGAGTGACCCTGCAGAGCACATCATAGATCCTGCACAGCCCATCTGAGACTCTCTATGGTGGGCTCTGCAGAGCCTCAGGTGGGCTGGTCGCCGGGATCCCTTTCCCTGTACCTCCTCTCCCAACGCCTCTTACCTGCTGCTGCTGCTGGGGCCTGGCCTCCTCTACCCCCTCCCCTGTCACCTCTGCCATGCCGCCCCTGGTACAGATGATACTGATGTAAGAGGCCCCCCCAGACCCCTCACATGGGTACCAGCCGTACCCCCCTGATGGCGGTGTTCTATCAAAGTTTGTGACTACGTTACAATTTGTGACCACGTCACCGGTCACACATTCCAACCTAGTCACAAGCTTTGATAGAACAGCAGCCCTGTCTGTAATCATTTAATCAGAGAAATAGATTATAATAGGCAACATTACAGTGTAATGTTGCCCATTATAATCCACTTTTCTAATTAAATGAAATAACAGCACACAATGCGCAGTTACACCCGTACCACCCCCCAGTTCCTCATTCGGACTCACCTGCCAAGCCTCACAGCCAGCATCCCAGCCAGAGGGTGTGCACTGCAGGGGGGCATGGCATGTGACACACACTTCTCCTCTCCCGCTGCCTGTTACTAGGGATGCGGCCGGGAGAGGGGGTGAGTCACAGGACCCACCCCTAGAGCACACCATAGACCCTGCACTGCCGCATATTCCACCAGGGGGGTGCCCAGGACCGGACCTCACTAGGCCCCCCACAGCCTCAGGCCCCGAGGCCCCAGTGGTAGTTCCACCCATGGACAGGGAGCCGCAGCAGAGGGATGAAAGAGCCACATGCGGCTCCGGAGCCGCAGGTTGCTGAGCCCTGGTCTGGGATAACATGAAGAGACAGAAGGATTTGAGGCAAACCAACATCCATACATGATCTGTGGTTAGTTCTCCAAGATGTCTGGAACAACCTACCTGTCGAGATCCTTCATAAACTGTGTACAAGTGTACCTAGAAGAATTGATGCTGTTTGAAGGCAAAGGGTGGTCACACCAAATATTGATTTTAATTTCTCTTCTGTTTATTAACTTTCCATTTTGTTTATTGATAAAAAATAAACTATTAACACTTTTGTTTCTAAACGCATTCTTACTTTACAGCATTTTTTCACACCACTATAAATATTTTAATTTTAAAAACATCAAATGACCCAAATCTAGTAGCACTGCGCCGTTGTTCTTAATAATACTCCTAAAGTCAGAACTGTCTATGTACTGTTATAAAAAGTGTTTTCTTTTCCTCTACAATAACTATAGTGTTATGCTGTTATGTTAGGAAGTTTTAGCTTAGTGGAGCTTTTCATTTTCATATAGCATACCCTTCTATAGCTCCCGATTAATGTGCTGCTTCCACATTAATTTAAATGTATGCCATCCAACACTTAATGCATCTTGGAAATGGAAACTGGTGGAATCGCTGCTATAAGCATTTACATACCCCATTCAATGCTCTCCTGCATTAAAATAGAGCTTGCAGGATGGGTTCAACTAATTAAAACACCCTTGGGCTAATTAAATAATCTTTCCAGTCAAGACTAATTAGAACTATTTAATTAAACACATTAAACAAATGGAGACTGAACCAAAGTAATTTCCAATTCTAAATAGTCGTGATGTGAATGTAAAAATGAAAGCCGAGCATGCGTGTTTATGCACTAAGCAAGCACCCCCGGCACCCACCTTATCCTGGGAGAATAGCAACTATCAGCTGAGAAAATCCAACCCTAGAAACTGAATCATGTTCGGCCCTATGCTCCTCAATGGTACGATATATAACTAACTAAACTGAATCATACATCTCTTTATTCATAGACATATGCTTGTAATTGATCTTGCTCAATAGATTGACTGTATTTACAGCAATTACCCATTTTCAGGAGTGTATATCATATTAACCTGAAAATATTTTTTATTTAATACTTATATTTATACTTGATTGCTAATACTGTTATTCTTCCTTCAAATGTCATATTGTGATTAATATTACATCTATACATTTGCACATGATCCCTCAAATGGACTTTGAGGGAATGTGAATAGCATTCTCTGCCCTGTCTGGCTTGTCCTGTGAATCCTAGTTGCCTGGCTGTCTCTAGAAACAGAAGAGAAATGGTAGCCGACCTGGAATAAGCAAAACATCTAGTAAAGTCATGACTCCTAAGATACATTTTTGTTACTGGTCAGCCAGACAAATGTTTTCAAAGGATGAGTAATTGGCAGCCTATGGATTTTCACATTATAGGTCTGCTTCAAAGGGGATATATGGAGGGTTTGTACATAATTGTAAAATAAAAAATGACAAATACTTTTTGGTCAGGATAACATTCAGGTTTGCTATCAAAAAGTAATATGTATACTTAGCCATGAAATGGAACTTTAGATTTTGTGGGCTACTGGTTCGTTATTTCTAAGTTATAAAGAGAATGCAATTTGTTTCCTGTTGTTCAGCTTTATTCGGGGGGAACACACAGCTCAATGATTTGGAGGATTCTATCTTTGATTCTAGTACTATGTGAAAACAACAGGAACTTGTTAAGTTATAACACAACAAAGAAGCTCCCTGTCTGTTTTCAATGGTTATATACAAACATGCCATTCAGTGACAGCTGCCAAACAAAATAACCGATATGGAGGAACATGTGACACTACATGTGACAGTGCTGTGCTAATCAGGACAGTCACATGGGGAGTTCACAGCCCTGTGTAAGCTACAACTCCGGTTACTCAAAGCTTATGCAGGGCTTTCCTTTACTCCCAGCCCTGCATGTGCAAAGCATAGGTTCACTTTACATTGTTTGATTTATCTTCCCTGTAGAGGACTCCCTTCTCAAATACATGGGTATTCCAGAGAACCGCTGACAGTAAGGGGTCTATTCACTAAGCTGCCGTAGGCAGCCGAGTGACAAACCGACCCCAAGCGAAGTGAGCCGAACGCTGTTCGGCTATTCAGTTCAGGCTGGTACTGCTGATTCCAGCCGTATATCGGCTGAACTCAGCCATACATCGGGTGGCTTCGGGTCGGCCGAACATGCTCAGCATGTTCGGCCGACCTGAGGTGCAGAAGGAGTTTGACTCAGCCGATACAACATCTGGATCGGCTGAGCCGAACCTCCGGCAGGCTACTCGCTGCTGTTCGGTCTATTCTCATAGATGCCGAACAGCAGTGAGTAAATAGCCGAATGCCGCTGAGCGGCATTCGGCTCGGCTGTTCTGC
>NW_017306597.1:963580-967354 GCF_000935625.1 Nanorana parkeri | reverse complement strand
CTGCTGCTGTCAATCACCAGAGGGGGACCTGATAGAGAACTGCAGGTCCCCCTCTGCTGATTGACAGCAGCAGTGGGCGGGTGCAATAGCTAGTTTGCTATTGCAAATTGAAATAGCCAATAGGAATAAAGTTATGGATTCCTATGGTGATTTCTTTTTTTTTTTTCTTCTTCTGACTGCAGCCAAGGGCTCTGATGTCAGGAGAAAAAAAAAAAATCGAGCAGAGTAAACCTTTCTTGGAGAAAGTGTTTCTCTCCCGGGCGGCGGGAGCCTATTAGACTTCCAGAGCATCCGGGGGAGGAATGACAGAAGGGGTTCCTGGTTACCAGGTAACCAGGAGCGACATCTGTCATTACACACTGAGAACATGGAGAGGACGCTCTCAGTGTGTAATGACAACGTCCCTGGTTAGCTGGTAACCAGGGACGCTGATCTCTCTGCAAGTGGCCGGAGCCAGCCGTGAGATGACGGCTGGCTCCGCCCAGATGTCAGAAGCAGGCTGTCGGCCAGCCAATGGACGGCCATTCGGCCAGCTTCGGCTTACACTGCGGCTCAGTCAAGCCGAAGCATACGCCTTCGGCTCGACTGGGCCGCTCGGCCAACTTCAGGAGCTGTACGGGCTATTCGGCTATTTACTGAACCGAAGGGGTCCTGGGGCTGAAGCTACGGCTAGATCCTTCGGCAGCTTAGTGAATAGACCCTTAAAGATCTCTCTGGAGATGATACTTTTTGCCTGGACAGAATAGCAGTAAATCTAAAGCCAAACATTTTTTATGGAGTAGGGCAAGGGTGCCCACAATTTTTGGTGTTAAGATCTACTTTTCAAATGACAAGCTTGATGAGCTCTACCAAGGGAAAAAAATCTCCCTCGCTCTCTCTCTTGGCTGTCTCTCCTTGCTCGTTCTCCTGACTGTCTCTCCTGGCTGTCTAATGGGCACCTCTGCATTAAATGATGGTCCAACGCGTTTATTGGTTGGATCCATCGCCTGCTAATGTAACGGTCGGTCCCAAAACTTGAAAACTTAAAGCACAGTCCCAGAGGCTGTGTAGGAACATGAGGATGCTCAGAAGAGATTCTCACCGGTCAGTGCAGTCACACAGACCAATGATTGCACACCATTGGAAGCATTATCCTACTATACAACGTCCAGGGCTGTGTAGCGAAGTTTTTAAGTGTCAGGACAATTTTATGGGTTGAATTGGGAGGCTGGCGATGCTCATCTTTGCAGCCAAGTACAGCAGGGGGGTGATCAAAGCATGAACCAGCCCTTTAAAGAAATAACAGGCTGCAAAAGACGGCATCCATTATGCTTTAGTAAACTGACCTCTGAGTTTCTACTGACTCCATGCTCTCCATACAAGACAAGGACCATATTAAAGGAGTGGTCTAGGTAGGAAGTAGCAGCCTTTTTTTCCCATCTCTCAACCAGGACAATGCTAGCTGGAAACAGACTGATCCGCCTGACAATATCATGCAAAATGATAACAAATATGTTATAGCTACACTGATATATTTGCATTATAATTCATAATAATACAAATCCATCTCAGGCTGGGTACACAAAGACACCCACAGCTCTAAACAGCTACCTGTCTCCTCTCTGCTATCACTATGTGTGTTCCACTCAGCTGCTTCCTGTTTGCCAGAGTGACGCCCAGCCGAGTGATTGGGCAGGGAAGTCAGTGATGAGGTATTATTTTTTTTCCAGTGTAGAGCCTTCCACTCCCCTCCTGCAGCGTTCAGCCGCATTAACACCACAGGAGGGACAACAAGCAGACTTATGATCGCGATCTACCAGAGTTAGCTTTGTGAACGACTGGTAGATCGTGATCGACCTAATGGGCACCCCTGGAGTAGGGAATAGTTAAAATGTTTCCAGTCTTTTTTTGCCGTCTACATCCAACTGGGCAGATTTGTTGAAAAAACCTCTCCAAAATAAGAGAAATCCAGAACAAGACACTGGAAGTATACACCCCATTGGAAGATTTCCTGTTCTTGCAACAACTAAAAAATTTGGATTTTCCCTCATGTTCAGTGCATGAATAGAGTGAATCATCGTAGAAGGAACAAAGACCCCAATTAAAAAATGACAGGTTCTAACACCTCACCACTCTAGATATCTGCTCTATCATCCTGGATTCCTTGAAACGCAGGACACAATGCAGATTTCAACATGAGAATAAAAAAACATGCAGACCCCCTCCTGCCTTTACCCCAATAATTATCCCTCAACGACCAATATAAAGTGTAGGAAGAAGACTAGAGGGTGATCTAATGTGCCAATCCCAACTTTCGCTAGGGAGTCAGTGCTTTGTTCTGCCCCTCACAATTTGTCAGTGAGGCAGTCCATGACATTAAAAACCAAAGCAATAAGCAAAGGTAGGGGGAGCAAACAGCATAGTGGAAGTTTGTATTTGCATATTAAAGTGCCTTAGCTCAGAGGGTTCCTAGGATGTACTCTGTAAATTGTTAAGATAAGCAGCACTGCCGGATCCCTGAAATAGCATGCTAATTTATACATTATTCTTTTTAAATAAGTATGATCTAGTAGGAAGCATTTTTCTAACACAAGAGCCTCAGCTTCCTTGATGCTAGTCCAGATTTATTGTAAGGTTTGAAGTAAAAGCATGCATCTCTCAGGCAAAACCATCACCTCCCCCCCTTTTTTTTATCCAACACATCTATACTTTGGCCTTTTATTCTTTCTAGATGCACAGTATTAAGCTGGCCGTACACCTATAGATTATCTGCAGGTTTTCTATGGTCAGATGGGAAAAGTGCAACAGATTCCTCCATCTACGCTAAACTGTGTGGATGGAGGAATCTCCCACTGGGCCAAGCTTCAGTATCTTGCTAGTCGGCCCCGCTGGCTGTCAAAACACCTGAACAATGCCTGCATCCAGATTGTTCAGGTATTTTGACAGCCAGCGAGGCCGACTATTAAGATAGTGAAGCTTGGCCCAGTGGGAGATTCCTCCATCCACACAGTTTAGTGTAGTTGGAGAAATCGGTTGCACTTTTTCCCCCTGACCATAGAAAATCTGCAGGTGTATGGCCAGCTTTAGTGCATTTCACTGACCAGACCTGCTACTGCAGCCCTCTTCCAACTTGGTTAGTTTGCACCATTCAAAACACGGCATGTGCAGCAAATGAGAGCACGAGACATCTGATTAGGAGTAGAGAGAAGATATAATTCAGAGACCTGGAAAAATGAACATGCTTTAAGAGACCTTCAGTTAATGTAGGGTTCATTGCCATTTGGCGACTGTGTGACAAGAGTACTGGTAAAGGTAATATTATAAGGAAAGATGTCCGGAAGATAAAAATCTATCTTTAAGTCTATTAATAAAAGGGCAGACCTACTTCATGAATAATCATTTTTACTTAGATGATTGGTTCTTCTTTATTTGCACATTGTACGGTTTATGGTGTAGTTTACTTTTCAAATAGTTTTGTGGAATTACACAGTATATAGGGACTGTGGGGCTGTACCATAAGACTAAAACCATACTTTGGAGAATTCGGCTATAGCAGCTGTAGTAAAACTGAATGAGTTATAGTATTAACCCTTTCGCTGCCAAGGACGTATGGCATACGGACCTACAAAAGTGCTTCCAGCTGGCCAGGTCAGTATGCCATACGGACCTGGCATTTACAGTTCTACTATAAGCTGATGGTCGCTTTAGCGACCATCAGCTTATAGTATAACTGTTCAGCAGACTGTCCCCTTTAAATTAATAGCTGTCATCAGCAGCTCAGAAGCCGCTGATGAC
>NW_017306597.1:940920-963338 GCF_000935625.1 Nanorana parkeri | reverse complement strand
AATATTTGTTATTTATTAACTCAATACAGTTTTATCTTTTAGATTTAGTCAGAAAATTATTATTTTTTGTGCGCTGATACTGATTTTAGTGTGTTTTATCAATTGAATTGTGTATTTTTATCGGTTTAATATTAATTTGAGAAACATTTGCGCAATTATCGCAGGGCCTACAAATTTAGTATCACCATCTTTTTATTCTACCGGGCCTGCGCTTTCAGAAAATATATGGTTTGGGGGGTCTTTTACAAACGCTAGCAACGCAGCAGTTGAAAATCAAATCAATAGGAAAAAATTGCAGAAAATTCAAAAATGGCTTGGCCAGCTGATTTGAAAAATGTTCCGGAGGGCTTGGCAGCGAAAGGGTTAATCTAGTCACCTGTCTAATTTTTCATTCATTTTATTTTTTATAGGAGCTCAGAATTCTCATTACACAGATTTGATCCAAGTGTGGGTCATATGTTTTTACCATCTAAAGAGTATCTAAAGCCAAACCTTTTTTTTTTTAAGTTTTGGATAGACTAGGGAAAGTTTATAACCCGACAAGTTTTTTTTTTTTTGCTGTCCATGGGGAGATTTTACTTCACGATCTGTCTCAAAACAACAGCAAGTGAGAAGCAATAGCTCCAAAGTAGGAAAATCCTCCCTTGGCAGTAAACGGCTGTTGCCAAGTGTTCCCAGTTGAAGATTTGTCCTCTATTCCTGGCCCACTGACATCTAAAAATGTTGTTTTTCCCCACACTTTCAGTTCAGTGACAATGGGAACCAGGATATAGAGAGAGGATGAAGCATCCTAGTGGTGACACAGAGAAATAAAAACTTTTAGCCCCCCAATTGGCTTTATCCGTTAAGGTTCACTTTTACTCTGACTAGTTGCAACACAAATGGTACATTTACCTGCAAGTCATGCATTTCAGAATCAATTGATTGCTCCATATATCACTTAATCTGCTTGAATACAATCATACTCACAAGAGAATTCTGAAGCCTGCCATTGCTCAAGCTTTTCTGAGGAAGTATGTTGAAACTATGCAGAGAAGGAGCTTCAGTACTGTTCATCCCCATACCTGTTCTAGGTCAATGACTCACAACATTGCAGTCAAGGTGTTAGTATTACAGGCAGGCAAACAGCATTACCAGTTCCCAGGTTTCTCTTTGACAGTAGTCACAATAAAAAATAAAAAAAGCTGCCGCCAAGTATAAGTGCCCTGAATACAAGGCTGTTCAAACTGGATAAAGCTCTGGCACTTTCTGGTAGTGATGAAGTTTGGCTGCACCCTCCCACACACTTCTGTTTGCCACTAAGGCAGTCTATCATGATAGGCCAATAGCAATGTGTTAACCACTTGAAGTCCGTGGTGTTAAACCCCCTTCCTGGCCAGGCCATTTTTCAGTATTCAGAGCTGCGGTACTTTGACATTTATACCGTCATGCAACGCTGTACTGAAATTAATTTTATACCATTTTTTGGTACACATAGAACTTTCATTTGGTGGTATTTAATCACCACTACGGGTTTTATTTTTTACTATAGTAAGTAGGGTTGTCCCGATACCACTTTTTCACGACCAAGTACAAGTACTTCCCCTCATGTACTTGCCGATACCAATTATTACCAATACTTTTTTTTTTAAAGGGACAGGTGACTTTAAATGATCCATAGTACAACTACATTTTATGTACTATGGATCATGATTTAACCTATTCATGTTAGCAGGGGAGAATTGTAACTCTATTGCTGTAATGTAGTGGAGGTGTGTGCTGTATATATGTACTACATATACATTACACACGTCCAGTACACTATAGCAATAGATTTACAGCCAGCCCTGTCCCAGCTTCCCTCACTCACAGTTTCACTCCGATCCCTGTTGATTCACGCGGTGCCTCTCGTAGTCGGCGCTGGCAGGATCGCATCTCGGTGCTCAGCTTGTGGGAGGCGCTCACAATTCTGCCCTGCTAACATGAATAGGTTAAATCATGATCCATAGTACATATACAGTACTCATGTCCCGTACACTGCAGTTATAGTTACAATTATCCCCTGCTAAACATGAATAGGTTAAATGATCCATAGTACATAAAATAGTACATAACATGTAGTTGTACTATGGATCATTTAACCCATTCATGTTAGCAGGTCAGAATTGTAAATCTATTGCTGCAGTGCATTCTATATGTAGCACATATACAGTACATATAGAATGCACTGCAGCAGTAGATTTACAATTATCCTCTGCTAATATAAACGGGTTAAATGATCCATAGTACATAACATGTAGTTGTACTACGCTCATTTAACCCCTTCAGCCGGGCTGCACATGGGGTAGCGGATCACGGGATTGAAGGTGAGGGTGCAGGAGCGGGGGGCAGCGACACTCGAGGGGGGGCAGCGGCCTGGGCGTGCAGAAAGAAAAAGCCGTCTATTTACGGCAACCCGCCAAAGTGAGTTTGCCGTCCGTCCATTCTTTCACAGCGGGCGGACGGCAAGTTGTTAAAGAGGTTAGGTAAACTCTCAACTCTTCAAAAGCTATTTCCATTCAGAACAGTCTGGCATTAAGGTGTAAAAAGAGGATTAAAAATACTTTACTAATGCCTGCTAATGCCATCCAGGTGCTGCAGCTTCTTCTCGAAGGGACTTTAGCAGTCAAAAGGCACTGACCTCATCAAGTACAATGCAGGGTCAATAATCCTGCATTGTATGCGAGGACGCCAAGGAACCGCCCACAACCCTGAGGCCCGGTTCCCACCTAGGCGGTTTTCCGCGCTTTCGTACTCGCGGAAAAATGCTCAAACAGGGAAATGCCATTATTTTCAATGTTCATGGTTCCCATCTGGGCGTTTTTCCGCAAGTACGAACACGCGGGAAACCTCCCTACGCCCAAAGAAGTACATGTACTTCTTTGGGGCGTTTTGCTCCGGCGTTTCTCCATTGGGAAACAGCCAACTAGCCCTCGGAAACGTGCGTTTGTCACGCGGGTTTTTTTACCGCAAATCGCGCAACAAACGCACATATTCAATCCGCCTAGGTGTGAACCCAGCCTGAGTGTCAGGGAGAAGTGGAGAGCTCTGTCTGTCAGGGGAGCAAGGGATTAGGTAAGTAAAATTCCCTTTTCCTGATAGCCTAAGCATTTAACTTTTACAGGGGGGGGGGAGCCCCACTGCAAAGGAGGGTTTTTATTTGCCCTAGAGTTCAGCTTCTGTCTGGCAATACCTTTAAAAATGTGGAACCTGAAACTGCCACTCCCAGTTATAGAGACATAGAGGACTTAAAGGGACACTAAACTCAGGAATTGGATCTTAAAAATGTATTCAAGCACTTTATTAACAAAAATGTATCTTATTTGTGTATCACTCGGCTGTAGATATCTAAATCATCTCTGAATTGGTGCCAACTCCTTCGTTTCTTTTGGTGGGGGGCTACTTTTGTTCCCTATGGTCCCTGCGTGTGTTGTAAAGTAGTCACCACTCCAAGTTCACTCTCGTGTTAGACTACAATCTCAACACAAATTAGTAAACTAAACATGAGATTGCAGTCCATCATAGGAGCAACCTTGGAGCAGTGGCTACTTTCAAAACACACACAGGGACCATGGGGAACAATAGTAGGCACCCTCCAGAAGGAAGGACAGAAATGATTTAGATATCTACAGCCAAGTGATACACAAATAAGATACATTTTTGTTAATACTTAAAAGTGCTCGAATACATTAAGATCTATTAACAAAAATGTATCTTTAATTTGTGTATCACTCAGCTGTAGATACCTAAAACATCGCTGAATTTGTGCGGACACTGTCCTTCCTTCTAGAGAGAGTGCCTACTTTTGTTCCACATGGTCCCTGTGTGTTGTAAAGTAGCCACGACTCCAAGGTCGCTCCCGTGATGGACTACAATCTCATGTTTAGTTTACTAATTTGTATTGAGATTGTAGTTCATCACGGGAGCGAGCTTGGAGCGGTGGCTACTTTACAATACACAGGGACCATGAGGAACAAAAGTAGCCACCCTCCAGAAGGAAGTACAGTGACAGCACCAATTCAAAGATGATTTGAGGATCTACAGCTGAGTGAAACACACATAAGCTACATTTTGTTAATAGTTAGGGTACTTGAATGTATTTTTTATAATATTTTCATTCCTGAGTTTAGTCACTTTAAAGATGAACACCGGTTAAAAATGTAATTAACCTCCAAGCCGGCCCATAGACCGATACTTGGAGCATCTCTCCCCCTCCTCTGCAGCGGTCTAAGGTCCCCGAGTCATCACGTTCCATACACTATGTATAGGATGGGAGGACGCTGAGTATACCGGCAGTAGGGAGAGCTGTGGCAGCAGACCAGCTCGGAGGTTCAGGTGAGTAACTTATTTTTGACCCTAGGCAAAGAGGAGCACTTAACCGTTGCAGGGTGGGGATAGCCCCACTGCAAGGATTAATAACATTTTTAACTGGAGTTGTTCTTTAAAAGTACATGGGAACTGTAATGGGCTTTCACAGGGCCTGTGTGCTGTACTGAGGACAGCAAAACCAGTGTAGAACATAGTTGCCATTAAACGGAATCAAATGAAGAGCCCAACAATTCCCTTTACATGTTAGCACCTATGTCCGATGTTGATGGTTGTCACACGGTGCAGATTCCTATTTGTTCCTTCACCTGACAAAACATTGCCATGTATTGGGAGGTGTCTCCCTTGCTGGAATACAGTCTTGTCTAACTGCAACACTTGCCGAACGCAGTGAATTCATAACCTAGAGAGAGTTTAGAACATTCAGTAGATTGAACCCAATATTCTATTGTGTTTTACTGCAGTTTATAGAAGAATCATATGAACAGTAACTTTGTACCTTAACCCTGTTTTTGCCTTCAGGGCCTAATAAGCATACACAATTGTGATTTTAAGAAGAACTCCTCATGTGCAATCTAGAACTACAACTCGCTGTTTGCCAAGTTCAACAGAATTTATTAAATGCTGCAACAATATATCATGTTAACCGATAATGAAAAAATGTATGAACGGATAAGAAAAGAAAATTTGACAAATCTAAACTTCCAAATCTGAGATATAAAAACAAATGTAAACAAGCTCCTGGCTACTGAATTAAAGGAAGCAGCGCAGGGAGGAATGTGGAGGGTGCCCATTGCTAAAACTTCTGAAAATGCTAATTTCCTGGCTAGCTCTGGCTGCAATACCCAGAACAAGCATGCAAAAATGTAAAGCAGATTTAAAGTGAAAAGGTTTTTAATAATGTGATGAGGGATTAGAACCTCATCACATCATCTAACCCTGAGGTTAGAACCTGTCAGCTTTTTCTGCTAGGTAGATGTAACTACCTGTGCTGGTGACTACTGTCACATGGACTGAAAGTGAGAGAAAATCCAAATTTTTAGGTTGGCAGTGGAACAGGAATAGGGAAAAAATCTCAAACAGGAATAGGGAAAATAATCCTACAGTTTTACTGGAATAAGTGTTTCCATTGTAAAAGACAGGACTTCCTCACTATGGAGAAATTTCCTTTTATTACCTGTTGTATCCACAGGACAGGAAGTAAAGGAAAATCTCCCCAATAGGACACTGATGACAAAACATTTGTACATGTTATAACCCTTTCCTGCTTTTGTCAAAGTAAATAAAATGGCTTTTGTTATTCTTCTGATCTGCATTTTGTGCCAGTCAGCAGCTCAGAAAGCATTTTCAAAAGGGGATGACAGCAACAGCAGCCCCCATATTTCTCTCAGTACAAGGTTTCCTTTAAGGTACAACCGAAATCAAATAACACGCTGAAACACCTGTCTTGGAGGAATGTCCATGGCAAGATCCAATGATAGCCAGTCAAATAACAAGCTAAACTTGGATTCTCCCTACCAGTAAAGATAACCTGAAAGGTTGAAGCACTTGGTCACATGATCAGCCACCATGGCATCCCAGAGCCGCAGGTTCTCCTAGACAATTAAATAAAGGAAATGTTATTTCTCTTTAGGTCTATGTTAAGAAACAAAAGTCACATACTGATGAATTTACACTATGGTGATAGTATATCTTAATATATATTATATCTGTCCTCTACCTAGCATGTAAATATAAAACAAATATAATTTCCAGAGAAATACAATCGCTCCTATTGTGTGATTAAAACATGCAGCCACAAGTTAACAATGCTGCTACAAGGACTCACTAGATGGTCAAAAATATTTACTTTGAAAATTCAATCACACTTTTATGGACTAGAAATAAATATCCTGCATGACTTCAAGCCTCCAAAACAAACAAAAAAAAAAAAAAAGAAGAAGAAGGACATACATCTTGCATTGAAAGCCGAACACATGAACTGTATTTTTATTTAAATCTACAGATTTTCTCCCCCTGTGGTACAATCATACTACAAATATTGCTCTAAAACTTGCTCTTCTAACGGAAACAGTAATACATTGTACATATTTACATTTTCATCTGTTGGATTTGTATATATCTAGATATAATTATAGGAAAAAGAATGTTATAAAAATGGGAAGAACTCTTAAAAGCCAAGTCTGCGATGCACTAACATCTAATCTAGCAGAATGTTAAGGACTGTTATGCAAAGGAAAATCTTTTTCTCCCATACATCACTGGGATGACAATGAAATGAAGAAGTGTATTGGTTTAACAAAAACGAGCAGATCTTCCTTCAGACACCTTGATAAATAAAGCCCAGGAACTGTACCATACATAAGAAAATAATGAACTCCCAACTAACAAGAAATGCAGCCTAACATTTTACTGACCCCTTTAACCATATTGATTAATATTTATAATAGAGCAAACGTTGCCACAGGAAATCAGAGCAGAAAATAAGCTTTACTTCTGCCCAACAACATTATTGGAGCATATTTATTCGGACTCTTGGTTGAAACATAGCCCTTATCATAACTGAATATGAAAACGTATAGAAAGGCTTGAACATCACGTCCTCGTTTAAGATTGCAGCCAAGGGTGACGGAGGCACTGGGCTGCAGTAGCCCGTTTCTCAGGGACTAGTTCCAACATGGGCAGCAAGAAGTCTGTAAACATGGTGGCATCTTCTTCAAGCCACTCATATTTTTCTCTGAGGACATCAGTAAGGCCCCAAGGCTTGAGCTTTGAAATGTGCTTGAGGTCTCCTTTTTTTGTGAAGAAATCCTTGGAATATTTTCCAGCTGCAACAAGCTTGCGTGGGACCTGGCCCAACAGTTCAATGATGAGAGCGATGTGGTCTTCATCACGAGAATAATCCTCACCAGAGTGAGGCTCAAACAAGTAATCTCCTGTTGCCAACTCGAAAGCCATGCATGCTGTACTCCAGATGTCTGCTGGTGTATTGTATCCATTTCCGATGAGAACTTCAAGTGAGCGATACTGCCTAGTCTGAATGTCCTCAGTGAAATGCTTCTGTACCCAGCAAGCATTTCCTAGGTCTGCGATTTTAACCATTATTTTATCTGCATTCTGAGGCTCAAGAGGATTTAAGAGGAAGTCAGATGCTGTTGATTTCTCCTCAATGTCGTCCCTTTTGGCAGATGCTGTCCCTTCAGTCAGATCACTTTTTTGCTGTTGGCATGCCTCCTCAGCATTGTTTTGATCGAGCTGCTGATCAGTAGATTGTTGCTGTAGCATACCGTCACCTAAAATGGGGTTGGGACCTTCATCAGGGCTGCATTTTAATGAAGAAGCAGCAGAATCTGATGGCCCGGAAAGGTCTCCGCTGGGAAGGCTTAAACTTGAGGACAATATGTTAGAATTTGTTTGAGAGTCACTCTCATCTGGGGAGGTTTCATCAGGTAACCCATTAGCATTCAGTTCCGATCCCTCATTAGGTGCCAACTTCCCATCATTATCCTGGAACTGGGGAAGGCTTTCTTCTTCTTCTTCATCTTCAACATCCATTCCTATCTCTTGTACCCGTTTCTCTAAGAGCTCTGCCTGGCGTTTCTGCTTTTTCTTCAGTTTCTTCTTTTTGTTTTTTGACAGCTTCACGGAGGGTTTGGGCTGGGGCGCTGTACTCACCACAGATCCTGAAGGAGGAGGACCGCCAGAACGAATCCACTGTGTGGCATCAGAGGCCAGACGTCGAATATAAACATCATTGACGCACAGCAAGATATTCTCTGGCTTGAGGTCGGTGTGGATGATCTTACACTTGGAGTGCAGGTAGTCGAGGCCCTGAAGGACCTGTTGGATGATGCTTTTCACAGACGGCAGCGGCAGTCCCTGATAATTGGACTTGATGATCCATTTCAGCAAGTGGTGTCCGAGCACCTCGAAGACCATACAGATGTGCGTGCCATTGGCTCCAGAGATTTTGAAGTCATCTAGGAGCTGCACCACCCTCTGGTGCCCTGGGTCACTGGAATCGGTTTCCCGGACGGCTCTGAGCAGTTTGATCTCATCCACGGCAGTCTCAGTGTAATGCTCTGCACTTTTCACCACTTTCAGGGCCACAAAATGTTTGGCCTGGAGGTCCCAGCACAGCCACACGGTGGAGAAGTGACCCCAGCCCAGCTTCCTGATAACATGGTACCGGTCGTGGAAGAGGTCCCCGATCTTCACATGGTGGTATCCCCCCTTACAGTAGTCGTTAGGGTCTTCCTGCTCCTCGTCATCAGATCCCAGCATTTCCTCCTCCTCGGGCTCGTCTGACTGAGGCTCGGGAGCAGAGCTGCGCGGTACCGGCTCTGGCTTCTTTACGCCTTTTTTTCCTTTCGCCCGCTTCTTGCGAGCTTGGAGCGCCAGCACTTTCCTCTCCATGTCTAACCGGTCGCAGGAAGGGACATGCGCCGTGACCCTGCGCACTCTTCCAACTTCTCTACTTCCGCCCAACGGCTGCGCGACGTTCTGGCCGCGCCCCCCTCACGCTGTTTCTCTGCTTGAATCGGATCTTCTCATTGGTGGAGGGGAATGGGCGGTCTTGTGATAGGACAGCGATGGGGATCTTAAGAGTTAATGGTGGTCACGGAAGTGTCTGCTTTACAACTGCTGTAACTTGTCTGTAATAAACAGAGCTTGTGCCCGTGTCACTTGACGGGCGGCCTGGGATGGCTGCTGTCCGTATCATAACACGAGGCGTTGTCTGTCGGCGGCCATCTTTGTACTCCCAGGGAGGCGGAAGCACGTGGGCTCAGAGGAAGTTGATGGCTGCTGACAGAGGGCGAAGTAGCCAGCTGTACTCCGGTGGGGAGTAGTCATTAATTACGTGCAGTAAGTAGTTTTGCGTGTGTAGTATGGCAGATGGGTCGGTGACTAAACATGGCTGTGGCTAGTGCTATAGTGAGATTGTTCCAGCCCAGGGTTCCTCCTACAGTTTGGTCTGGGTTTTATTTTAGAGCAATGAACAACCTCTGTATTTTGGCAATTACAGAGGTTTGGTGTCCTGTTACTAATATGGGAGGTCCTTCTCCCACTGGTTATTAATATAGGGTGTCCTGTTACTAATATGGGAGGTCCTTCTCCCACTGGTTATTAATATAGGGTGTCCTGTTACTAATATGGGAGGTCCTTCTCCCACTGGTTATTAATATAGGGTGTCCTGTTACTAATATGGGAGGTCCTTCTCCCACTGGTTATTAATATAGGGTGTCCTGTTACTAATATGGGAGGTCCTTCTCCCACTGGTTACTAATATAGGGTGTCCTGTTACTAATATGGGAGGTCCTTCTCCCACTGGTTACTAATATAGGGTGTCCTGTTACTAATGTCAGGGGGTCCTTCTCCCACTGGTTACCAATATAGGGTGTCCTGTTACTAATATATGATGTTCTACTGGTTACTAATATAGGGGGTCCTTTTCCCACTGGTCACTAATATAGGGGGTCCTGTTACCCTATGGGTGTTCTATCACTAATATAGGATGTCCTACTAGTTCCTTCTCCCTCTGGTCACTGATATAGGGGGGTCTATCTCCCTCTGGTCACTGATATAGGGGGGTCTATCTCCCTCTGGTCACTGATATAGGGGGGGTCCTTCTCCCACTGGTCACTGATATAGAGGGGTTCTTCTCCCACTGGTCATGGATTAAGGGATGTCCTTGCCCCACTGGTTACAAATACAGGGGGTCCTTACTTATATAGGGGTCCTCCCACTGATCACAAATATAAGGAATAGTTCTGGGATGGGCAACTCCAGTCCTTTAGCTGTGCTTTGACTACAAATCCCAACATGCCTCTGTCAGTCTTGCAGTACATCATGGGACTTGTAGTTCCATAACAGGAGTGCCGGAGGGGAGTTGTCCACCCCTGGAGTAGTTCTCTTACTGGTTATAAATATGGGGTGACCACCAGTACAAGGGGGCGCTATAATTTCTCCTGTCTGTGTTTCTTTTCTGGTCATCATGATTTTTGTTTAATTTCATAACTTTTACTGAAAATAATGTTGTGTTATAGAACAGGGGGTGTTAGAATTGATCTGCTCTTGTTGTCGAATGTTTCAGGTAGGCCAGATTCTTTTTCATTTAATATAGTTATAATTTACTGATCATGCTAATGTACTGTGATACATAACAGGGGTTCTCTGAGACATGAAAATTGTATACCTCATTGTTAAAAAGGTTGAGAAAGGCTGTTATAGAGGATAGGAAATCACCTGGTCTGTGTGGGGTGCATGGATCCCAACTGTACCAAATTAGGGACCAGATTCCTTTGCCTTTCTTTTTGTTCTGGCAGTTTATAAATCAATACCAGGGTAAAACACCAATCACTGCTACAGTTTAGCCTTGTTGATTGGAACCACATCGGGGCTACTATTAAAGTGGATGTAAAGGCGAGGAAACATTCTTTTGTTTCTGTTTTGTGACAAAACTCACCAATAAATAAGGAGGGTGAAACTGCTTATCTGGAATACAGACAGCGCTAAAAATCTGTCATGTGTTCTAGCCCTTCCTTTCTTCATCCAAAACTGAAAGCATAAAGTTTTGGCTATAAAGGTTAATAGGGCTCTGGGTGTCCCCAATTATGGTTTTGTAACCACAATGGTGATTTGAATGCACAAATTGTCAAAGTGTATGCTGCTGGTCAGTGTTAATTTTGACGGCAAATTTCAGTTGAGTTTTAGTTTTTTGACTAAAATGCCATTTTTAGTTTTAGACGTATTTTAGTCATCTGAATAGTTTTAGTCGACTAAATCTAATGGGTTTATATGAAGTGTAATGCATTATTTAAAGTAGAACTATGAGGTGAGTGCTTTTCACTCACCTCATAGTTCTAGCCGACAATGAGACTGCCACAGGTCGGCATAGTAGATCGGTAGGTGAGCGAACACATACCAGCGTTCGCTCACTTCTCGATCCTGTCACGGCTCTCTGCCGCGACAGGGGAGGGACTGGATTCCCCTCTCCCCGCTCCGATCCTCCAGCAGAGCCAGCTGTCACTCACGCAGCTGGGCGGATCCAGACATAATTGTCGGGATCCGCTTCAGCTGCGGCATCTCTGTATACCGCCAGCTGTAGCTCGCGGTATACTGAGCTTAGGGTGATGGGAGGAAGCTAGTTTGTGTCCTCCCGTTACCCTTATGAGAACTATGGGGGAAAGCCCTTTTAAAGGTGAACTATGGGGTTAGGGCTTTTCCCCATAGTTCTCCTAAGGGTAACGATTAGGGTCCCGATCTACTGAGCCGACCTGTGACAGTTTCACTGTCACAAGTCGGCTAGAACTATGAGGTGAGTGAAAAGCACTCACCTCATAGTTCTCCTTTAAGCAAGTCTCTAGAATGTCAAAAACTCATTATATTCCTGGGGTAAACCTTTATTACCTGTTATGACTTAAGGTGCCCATACACTGTACGATAATGGCGGGAAATCCCGCGATCGTACGATAATCGCAAAGTGTATGGAAGCCGTGCAACTGTTTCTACTATACGATCGCACGTCTTCCGTCGAACAAGCAGGCTGGAAAACCCGCCGAGAATCGTACGATTCTCGGTGGGGTTAGTGGCGTGCTTGTTCGACAACTGCCCGTTCAGCATTGCAGTCATCGGAAGCCCGCCCCTCAGCGGGGGTGGGCTTGCGATGACTGCAAGTATGATCTGCCTGTCCAAGATGGGCAGATCGTACGTTTTAAAAAAAAATTACTTTACAACCCTCGCAAAGACAAAATTCTTGCGAGGGTTGTACAGTGTATGGCCACCTTTACGATTGCACATGGTTTACAAAGGGTCTTGTTCTCATTAGCATCAAATGTAAAATGGATCCATACTGTCGGCTCTTCTCTTTTGTCCCTGATGTTGACATGTTTGTGCAGCTGGTGTCCCGCTGGGTAGGTTATTATTCAGTTGTGCACTTTACCCTACTACAGGAAGAGCTCAGGGAACCGGAAGTCCAAATGCAATAGTCACTCCCAGAATTTTCCTTTTCGTTTTTGATTCCATTAATTTCTCTTTTACTTAGTTTTCGTTTAGTTTAAAAAACATGCAGATGATGAAAAAAAAATTAATCGACGAAATTAACACCGCTGCTTGTATGGGAATCCATTTTGTCTTATATGCATAGAGTTGGCTTCTTCCTGACATAAACCATAATCTTTTTTTTCTTCTTCAGTGATCTTTATCAAGTGAAAGGTCAGCCATGGCACGGTCCAGCTCCTCTGTCCTTCGTTCGTTAAATGGGCTATTTTCTGTGTATAAACCCCCCGGCGTTATCTGCAGTAATTTGTATGAGACACTCAGCATGAAGTTACTGAAAGGTATGGTCACTTTGTTGGAAGCTCTTGTAAAAAAAATAGGTTATTACTTCTAGTTTAAATTTGTCTAACTTATTTACAGATAACAGTATGATTTTGCTTATTTTTATTTTCATAAATCTTTTCTTGTTTAGACTTGAACTCTCTTCAACATTCATCTAAGCAAAATATCCTTTTCCTGCCAGAAGGCAGTGAAGGCTGCAGTGGGGTGGAACTAACCAAGGTGGTCACATCAGTCCCATCTTTAGTTGATCATGTGTTAGGTTAGTACCTGTCAATATTTCTTTAATGAATAGGCCTTTAAAAGAAACCTAGTTTGTTTGTTTTTTGTCCAGTTTTGTTATTTTAGTTTATAGGCTTTTAATTGTTTAATATGCATGTCTTTTATTTTTTACTGTACGTATACAATCTTTGTTTTACATGTGAACATTTAATACATGACAGGATTCCCAAAGCACTGTGGGTTAGCGAAAAAGATATTACAGCTGTAGCAGCCTGCCTTCTGACTGGCTTTGTCTGATTTGGAAAAAGCTGCCAGTTGAGGTAATTGGTGTGTAAATTGCAGCTTGAGCCTTCTAAACAGGCTTATTACAGTAGACCACTAATCCGTTTCTAGAAGACATGAAACACTGGCTAAAGTTCCACCAGATGACGACAAAATGCAAAATGTTAACATGCAGTATCTCATATTTACTGATTAGAAAACACCAATATTTTTAAGCATTTATTTGGTGTTGCTGACCATAATAAAGAATGCAAACTAGGAAAGCTACGGTATGTTGCCTTTAATAAATACACGTATTGTTGCATAACGGCGGTTTCATCTTGGATATCTTGTCTCATGTTTTGATGGGTTTTACAGTTAAAGGACCAGCTTACACTTCCCTGAAGATTGGAGTAGGGCACATACTTGACAAGCAGTCATCTGGGGTATTAGGTAAGTTACAGATGTCACTGCTTTAGAAGTCTAATTTAGGCAATCTTCCTAAAGTGGAAATCTAGGGAAACGGCTTAATACACAGCTGTAAGACATTCTCTGTTTACTGTTTTACCTGCCTTTTTAGATTTGCAATTTTGTTTAGCTAGTGATTATACACCCCATCCTCACTGCACAGCTAGGAAGACCAGTCTGCTTTACTCCTTGCTGGGTGACTTCCCTGGGTTGTCATTATCCGTTGAGCGAGTGTGTTTTGCAAGATTATATGTGTTTTGTTACATAAAGGCCATTTTGATTGTCAGTGTACACTTCTCAATCGTTTCACATATAGCCTGAAAGTTGTTCTGATAAATGGGACCATTGCTGAATGTCACTACAGCAGTATACGTTGTATCCAACAGTATATGTTGGATACAACACTCTCCATTCGCACATAGATGTGGTATCAATTATGTAACTTGCATTATGGGGCTATGATACAATTTATGGCATATATGCTTTTGATAATAGGAATGATGCAATTGTTAGATGAATTGTTATGATTTTATACTATTTATCCAGTGTGCAATAAACTTTATATTTTTATTTTAAAAAAATCCATGCAGTGATTGTATACCTCTCTTCTAAACCCCTGTTTGCCTATGCTATATGTAGCAGGAAATTTTACCTTGAGTACACTTTTTTTTTTTTTTCCAGACATCAGGGCCATTATTGTTTTGTAACCTTCATCAGCACCAATCTGCTATGCAGTTTTAGTCTGTTGTATTTTACTAACCGCTTTTTTGTTTCTTTTGCAGTGTTTGGAATTGGCCATGGAACCAAGCTTCTCACGGTCATGCATGAGAATCATTATACCAGGGTATGAACACTATATGCCTAAATTTAAGCTGTAACAAAAAAAATTTTTATAAAGAAGAATTAAAAACCCTAATCAGGTTTTTGTTTTTTTTTGTGTGGTCTGTGTCCCATTGGGGATATTTATCTTCACTTCTTGCCTCCAGAGACACAACAGAAAGTCAGGAGAATTCACCTCTTAGGCTGTTGTCACTGGAACAAGTGTGACTTTGAAAGATTTACGCTTAACTCTTGTTCTGGTGGGGTTTCCCATCACTTACCGTCTCTGTGACTTTGGTCTACCTAGCCAGGACAAAGGCAGCAATGAAAAAGTTGACAGGGGTTCTAATCCTGATCTACTCCATCCAGAACTATAAAATATGTTTTGGCTATGCATACACTTTAATCTGTGCAAACTACTCAAATCGGCTGCAAGGAAATTCGTGTGGGCTAATAAAACCCCACGAATTAGTGTAAAAACATTATCGAGACCAAAACAAAAATGAGGGCTGGGAATTCCAGACTTCGAATTGTACCATAAAGCGGCCTTACTACTAAGAATATTGGACTGGATACATGGAGGCCAAAATAAGGGAGGAGTAAAATTGGAGACTGAAACATCCCCCATACCATTTAAGTAAAGTCCCTTGGTTGTCAATAGAACATAGACCCAAGAGGAACACCCTACCCTTTTTTAGTCAGACCAGTGCTACAAGTATGGGATAGGTCCATTACTAAATATAATGTATCTTCTAGACCTGGACCCCTGACGCCTATCATAGAAAATCCTCAATTTCCACCAGGTATGCAGACGGCCCCCTTCTTAAACAAGGAGAGTAGCTCCATGGAGCGACTATGCCAATTTCTAGACATAGGAAAAGATGAGTTGAAAATAGAATTAAGACCAGAGAGACAAATTGATGGGAAACTTTGGTTAGAGGCAATGCAGTTATCAGATTTTATAAGGAGCCTTAGGACCTACAAAACCCTGAATAGGCCACTCACGCCATTTGAGAAGCTGTGCGTGAGTAAAACCCCTATCTCGCATATGTTGTCAGTGGTATATGGCCTGTTGCGGGAGGAAGACGCTAAAGGATATACAAAGTATATGAAAAGGTGGGAACAAGACTTGAGAAGAGAAATATCAGAGAAAGAATGGGTAAGAATATTTACCATGGCCCATGGCTCTGTCACCTCCACATTCCTTCAAGAAAAAAAATGATGAAATTGTGTCTAGATGGTATAGTTGTCCAGAAGGAATTAACCCCTTCATGACAGGCCTTTTTTTCATTTTTTGCACCCATGTTATATTCCAAATTTTAGGCCTGAAAATTACTTAAAACCCCCACACATTATATATTTTCTGAATGCCAAGACCCTATACAATATAATGGTGGTAGTTGCAAATTTTTATGTTGCGCAATATTAGCGCAACTCCTTATTAAACCCCAAAATTTAGTGATAAATTTAATTAAATGCCCCAAAACACAACAAAATACCATTTTTTTTAAATGAAATATAAAAAGATGAGGTTACAACGAGTAAAACGATACCCAACATGCCCAGTTTACAGATTGCGTGCGTCCGTGAAACGGCGAAAAACTGCAGTACCCCAAAAAGTCAATAAAAGACACTTTAAAAGCCCCCACAGGTCATCAATTTAGAGATACCCCAAAATACTGGCCCTAGAATTATTGCTCTCACTCCGGCGTGCGCGGCGATACCCAACATGTGTAGCGCATTCGTCGTTTTCATACGTAGGCGCACACGACGCGTGTTTACGTAGCGACTCGCGGGGGACTTTTTAAAAAATTTTTATATTATTATTAGATTTATTTTAATTTTAAAAACTGTTTTTTTTGTTTTACTTTACTTTGACTGCTATCACATGGGGGGGGCTTAAAAGCCCCCCCATGTGATATCAGATGGTGGTGACAGGTACTCTTTAAGGTGATGCTGGGGGTCCAAAAGACCCCCAGTGTCACCTTTACACTGGAAATAAGCTATTGAAGTGCAGATCGCACTTCAATAGCTGGGCTGCAGGAGCCCAGAACTGACAGCCCAGGGACCGGAAGTGATGCAATCTGCATCGCTCCCGGTCCCATAGAACGGGGAGGGGATCGATGAACGGAAGTTCGTCAACCTCCTCATCAAGCACGCTGGTCCCGGGCCCGTAGGAGGGGCAACAGAGCCCGGGAAGCTAGGCGGCGGTGTCTGGCGGGGGGGGGCTGCCCCTTCTTCGGGACACAGAAGCGATCTGGCAACAGGTAAGTCGCCAGAATCGCTTCTGTTATAAAGCAGACAGTCACGTCTACAAGTTTAAACAGCCCCGATGCTGGCGACGTACACTGTACGTGGTGAGTCACGAAGGGGTTAAACAAATAAACCCAGAAAAATCGGATAGATGCTGGAGGTGTAGGGTTGAGGAGGGGACATACTTGCATATCTGGTGGAGTTGCCCTAGAATACAGCCGTTTTGGGAATCGATATTTGAAATATACCGTAAAGTGGAGGCTTCAAATATTGAAAAGGACCCCCTAATGGCACTACTATCATTGTACCCTGGTCCCATAAAAAAAGATAAAAAATTATATCTTAACATTTGTATTGTCGGCTGCCAGAGTAGGTATATCACGTGGGTGAATGTCCACATCACTACCTACAATAGAGAGTTGGGGGAACATAATGGAAGAAATAAGATACATGGAGGAACTATGTGCAAGGGACGCCGACAGGATGACAAATTATGATAGGGTGTGGGAAAAGTGGGAAGCGTATAGACGACAGAGGAATACAAGAAACTAATAAAAAGGGACAGCAACTTGGAAAGGAACCAGTAATAACAAACGCATATGGACAACAATAGAGAAATTTAAATAATATAATTAATTTTAGCTCTTTCTATATATTAATTGGTAATAATGCATATGACCATATATGAATGACAAGTAGAAAGGTGGAGAAATATCCTTGCCTGGGAAGGAGGGAAGGGCTTGGGGGGGATAGGGGGACACAAGGATAGGAAAAAACCTTAAGGTGGATAAAGGTAACACATTATAGAGTAAACTAGTTGGTTAGATAAAAGGTTTTTGTACGATAATTAAGTTAAGTAAAGATAAGGTAATACATCACTAATAGAGGGAGGGGACAGGGTAGAATGGGATTCACAATAACACTTTGATGCTAGGAATTATAGATTTGTAGCACGGAATAGCACACAACGATTCAATACACAAATAGGGTAGGGAACACAATGACAACACAAGAAATAGTGTGTAGATACACATATGGGAACGATGGAGAGTAATTTTGGAACAAAATGGAAGATGAAAATCACAAACACATATAAAGTAGACCCCCCCCCCCCCAGATAAGGATATGAGTTAGGGTTGTAAGGTGAGAAGAGAGTAGAGGGGGGAAAGATGAGAATGAATGAGGAGATGGAATGGGTAATGTTTGTTATTGAAAGTAATGTTTTTTAGACATTTGTAAATTAGAATGTGTTTTATTTATGTTATGAAATAACAAACATATGTTTACAAGTTCTATGAAATTGGTATAACTGTGTTGACATGAAATAATAACAATAAAAATATATTAAACCAAAAAAAAAAATCTGTGCAAACAGTTAGAGCATTGTCCCTTTTATATTTCATTACGCTTCTTTTTCTTCTAAAGGATTACACAGTTTGTGGTACTTTTGGCAAAGCTACTTCAGATTTTTCAGATGCTGGAAAAGTGATTGAGAAGACAACATTTAGTGAGTGAACACATTTTACCTCCTCACATCTACTGTTCTCTAAAATAGAAATCTAGGCAATTTTTTTTGTTTTGTTTTAAATACATGAAGTAAGAATTATAGGAGAGTTGGAATGCTTACAGGCTTTCTCAGACTCTGACGATATTTCCCTTTACTTTCTGTGACTGGTGCCACCGGGGACCTCCTCAATAATAAGATGGTGATTGAAGCTTGATTAAAGATTCTTCCCTACTCCATCAAAACAAAAATAGTTGTTGTAGAGTTCTATTTTAACAAGATAATCACTTGCGTCTTAAGTTTGTTTTTTCCTTAGTCACCCCCACTTTAATTTTTTCACCTATAGTACATGTTCCCAAGAGGCTGCTTTCATATGTCATAATAATTTACAGTTTTAGAAAACTATAAAAATGCATATGAGCTTTTTAAAACCCTTCCCTCTCGCTCCTTCCCTCTCAGGTTTTTATTGTCATCTGTGTCCTTTGGGGAGATTTTACTTCTTGTCCCAGTGACCGGGTGGGACAATACAAGAAGTGATATAAACTAAAGGACTTTTATTTAGTAGAATGTGCTATGTGTTTTGCCGCTTTTTTTTCTGTCGTAACCTGAACGGACTGCGCACGCGAGAACTGTAGCCCATAAACACATAGGGATACATTGAGATGCATTTTTAGTGCAGGAGCGTACGGATCAGGTCAGCACAGAAAACGGACGTCGTGTGAACAGGCACTCCGGGTTACAGCTCATAAATTCACACATGTAAAAGGGTAACCTAATGGACACCAGAGGGTACTTGATTATCGCAGAAAATAAAAAAGGGACGCATACTTTATTAAAGTTAGCAATAACTGGTCTAGACTATTGGATCTGGAGAATATTCCCTGTTCAAGTATAAATATTCTGTATCATGTATTTTCTGTTCTTTTGTTCAGACTTTACTTCTAAAAATAAGACAAGATCCTCCGTGTACATGGTTCTATTAGGAATCAGGGGGATGGTGTGGGCTGAAATTTGCATGCTAGAGAATGTGGAAGAGTGTGTGTGTGTGCAGCCTGAGCTGCAATAACTATGCATGGGACCTGGCTTAATCTCAAGTGCCAAGCCCCTGCCAGCAGGTAATTGAGGGGGACATAGAGATGGGTCCGGGTGCCTTTTGAGTGTATGCGTAATGTCCTGTGTGTTGTGCTCTGGGTGTATGTGTAACGTCCTGTGCCCTGTGTGTTTTGCTGTGTGCGCATTGTGCCCTGTGTGTGTTTTTGTTTGTGTTGTGCCCAGTGTGTTGTGCTATGCCCCGTATTGGTCCATCAAGAGAATGATGGTTTGTTCCCAGGTACACTCGGTACATCTGTGCACAAGAAGGACAGGATGGAGTGTGGTCAGGCAAGGCAACTGGTGGCGAGTCATTTCTTAAGGCCTGGCTAGTAGCTCAGGACCTGAAATTTTTAACCCTGGTTTACCTTAAAAAAAAAAGAAAGACCTACCCTGAAAATAAGACCTCGTGTGGTTTTTTTTTTGAGCCCCAAAAAAATATAAGACAGTGTCTGGTAGGACTCGGCATTTGGTGAGATTTTATGTAAGGTTAGGAAAGCTCACCAATCACACCATTTATATGTGAATGTAGCCTAAAGGAACTAAAATGCATTAAAGGTGCACTTAGTCTTTCTTTTAGTATTGTCTTCTGAACAATTTCATGCATGCTTTGCAAACTACCAGACTACATTAAAGTGACTCCGTATTGAGTTTCAACTAAAAATAAGGAAGCAGTGTGCTACCAGAAACCATCATGTTGCCAGCGATTCCCCATTGCTGAGTAACTCATTAAGAAAAATAACAAAAAACATGGTATGGGGCAACACTTGGCGCTCTCCCTCTCTGTCAGAATTCAGGCCCCGGTGTTGTCATGTGGGAGGGAGTGTGGTTAGATTTGTGTAACGATCCAGTTTTAGAATGTCGGTAGTCTTATAGGGACTTCAAGGTGCCTCTGGCAGTGGATCAGTCAGCAAGGGAGCACTGGAAAGAAAATATGGACCTTGGGGTGCCTGCATTCACACTGCTGCCTTACTTTTGTAGTGTGTTATTCAGTACAAAGTTTCCTTTTAAAGAGCAACTTCAGGCAATCTGTGAAATCGGTTAATGAACTGATTATACTATCTATCATAACCCAGCAACTCAAAATCAGAGAAGTCCCTTGTGTGCTGTAATATGTGTTCTGTAATCCCTTGCTGCATGATCCAGAGAGCACCTCACAGTGTCAATATCCGTGCACTTCTTGAAGTCTGTGCTGTGTAACTTCAATTCAATGTGCTGTGTAATTTCTTCTCTCTGTTTCCTTCATCACTGATCACATTTAAACTGCTAGGTTACATTAGGCTCCCTGTATGGAAAAGACAGCCAAGGAGCTTGTAGTGGGTGTGTTGGGGACCCCCGCTTCTATGTTACAATCGGGGCTGGTTACATCATCAGGTTACTGACAAAAGGGAATCAAATTCCAAGTACTTGTCACGTAGACTGTGCTTCCTATGTACATCTCAAGCTTTAACTTTCAGCTTTGACTGGAGCATATTGTGAAAGTAATAGGTTTGACCAATATAATGTTTTCCCATTTGTCTCCATCGATACACTTAGATACTAATGCAGATCTTATTATCTTCATAGATCATATCACCAAAGACAAATTTGAGCGCGTGCTTGCCATGATTCAAGGAGTTAACCACAAGGCTTTGATCATGTAGGTACTGCTGCAGATCCGTTCAGTTATCTTATGCTTTCTTATTTGTTCCGAGGAGGATAGATTGTTGTATAATTGCTCTGTTCCAAAAAGAGTCACCTCATATATGGCCAGCTGTTTTCTTTATACGCCACCAACATTGTGTACCCACATTCATGCAGTCCTGATTACAGACTCTGCCACAGCTTATGAAGACCTGTTTTTTTTTTTTGTGCACTGTGAGGGGAATTAATCAAAACTGGAGCAGACAGAATCTGGAGCTGTTGCCCACAGCAACCAATCAGCATCCACCTTTCATTTTCAAACCTTAGCTGAAGAGGGAAAGCTGATTGGTTGCAATGGGCAACTGCACCAGATTCTTCTGATCTAGTTTTGATACATTTCCCCCTAATGTGTTTCAGAACCAAATGTATCTATATAGATCATGTGATTTAGCATAGGATGGGTTTGTAATTGCAGGTATGATGCAAAAGGCATTTTAAATTTTAAAAATGCATTCAAGTACTTTAATTATTTACAAAAATGTGGTAGTGACTACTTTACAAGACACATGGAGACCATGGGGAACAAAAGTAGCCACCCTCTAGAAGGGACAATTTCGGCACCAATTCAGAGATGATTTGAGGCTCTACAGCCGAGTGATACACAAATAAGATAAATTTTTCTTAATAGTTCGGGTACTTGAATATATTTTTTAAGATTTATCTCCTGAGTTTAGTGTCAGTTTAATGTTTTACACTGGCAAAAGGCAGGCAGATCCCCTTTGACAGCTATGTTAATCTGCCATCTTGGAAGAGACTGACTAACTAGCACTTACCAACTAATAATTTTTTAGAACAGACTTGCTTTACTGCACACATGTCACATTTGGTTTTAAATCGCAGTTTTTCAAAAAGTACATCTGCTGTAAGACATAAGTAACCTTCGTGTCCTTGTAGTGGTGCTTGGATTCTAGGCTTGGATTTGTACACAAGGACTTTTTGGCCGTGTCATTGCTAGCATCCTCTCCCTCCTGCAATGAAGCCACACTCCCTGTCCTTTTTTAAATGTGAAATGGCAAAGCTTCCCATGCTCTAAGACTCAGCCATATAACAGTTGTATGAAAGGTGATGGGAAGCTGTCGGCTGATTGGCTGCAGTTGCTGTGCGGTTGAGAGTTTTCAGGCTGGAAAGTAAATTAAAAAGTCGTCCTCTGTCGAACAAAAGGGTTCTGGCAGACCCAAGCACTGGGTCAGCAGGGATCAGCCAAAATTCGAGCAGTGTATGGCCAGCTTTAGCGTTAGCTTGGTCAATAATGAAAGTTCTTGTAGTTTATACAAATCAATATTTAAAGGAGAACTATGAGGTGAGTGCTTTTCACTCACCTCATAGTTCTAGCCGACCTGTGACAATGAGACTGTCACAGGTCGGCTTAGTAGATCGGGAGGTGAGCAAACAAATACCGGCGTTCGCTCACCTCTCGATCCTGTCACGGCTCTCTGCC
>NW_017306597.1:934166-940616 GCF_000935625.1 Nanorana parkeri | reverse complement strand
CGGAACGGACGGGGGAGGGGCGGGTACAGCTGGCTCTGCCTTTAGATAGGCAGAGCCAGCTGTCAGCCACGCAGCTGGGCGGATCCAGACATAATTGTCAGGCCTCGCTTCAGCTGCGGCGTCTCAGTATACCGCGAGCAGCAGCTTGCGGTATACTGCGGCTTCTCAGTATACCGCAAGCTACAGCTCGCAGTATACTGAGCCTAGGGTGACGGGAGGACGCTAGTGTGTGTCCTCCCGTTACCCTAAGGAGAACTATGGGGAAAAGCCTTAACCCCATAGTTCTCCTTTTAAAAGATTTTTCAAAAGGGAACTGCCAGTGCTCACTAATAAAATATAATCTTACCTGGTACAAGTAAAACCTGTGACCTTGGTGCTGATTTTTTTCTTTTTTTTTCCTCCCTAGGAACAGTCGTGTGGATCTGAAAAGTCAGGAAGCATATGACTTGGCAGTACAAGGCCAGCTGCGCCCTAAGGAGAAGAGCCCACCTCTCATTCTGGCAGTGCGATGTTTGGATTTTTCTCCACCTGATTTCACTCTAGGTATGGCTTACATTGAAGATGCATAAATGTGTTCCATGTAGTAGTGTAAATATCACCTTTTTTTTTTTTTTTTAAACTAAATTTCTGTAAAATGCAAGAAAGTGTGGGGTTGCGCTTCTGGTGACCAGCCAGTTTGACTGCTTGATTAGATTTTAGAGAGTGGTAGCCATCAAGTCTTGTCCTTGGCTATAGCTGTACTGCAGCTATCTCTGTACTTTGACCGATGATAACCAAATGAATTAAATGGTAAGGGTGATTAAAACTGGAAACTACTTTTAAGGGCACTCTTACTCCCTTTGCTTAAGAGTGTGATCAATTAAAAGTTTTGTTTTCTGGATGGATTTATTTTGTACATCCTCACATTTGTCATCTTTTTTGAATCCTACTCTGTGCCAGTACTTAATGCATAACTACACTATTTAGCTTAGAGCTGTCACTACAGGTTACAGTATGAAAATACTGTTGTGTGTATACCTATAGGAGGATTTTATTATTCGCTTCCTAGAACTAGTTATGTGTAGAGTGCTGGTACAGCTAAATACATTTAAATGAAAAATGTATACAAACACAAAAAAATGAATGATAAGATAGCATTTCAAATCCAACTCCATCCAAAGTCTATGTTATTTTGGGTAGAGCAGGGACGGTGAAGACTTTTATTGCCATTTGTGTCCTTGTTTAGGAGATTCATCCTAATTGAACTGTCAGAACAGGAATTTATGTGAAATGTCTCAAACAGGGACACAGACAAAAACACATTGTGCCTTTCTATGCTAGTGACAATACAGCCCCACCACACCACCACCCCACTTCTTTACAGGCATGACAAAGTCAGAAAGTGAGGAAAGGAATCTCTTTTATTTCTGACAGAAACATAAACTGTTCCCCACCCTATCCAGATTTTTAAGAAAACATACTGGAATTAGGCTTTCCCTGAGCTTCCTGTCCAGTACAGGATCACAAAGGAATGGAGCAGACTCCAGCATCTGTCCATCTACTCCCTTGAAGAGGAGAGTGTCTTGCCCTGCCGTGCCTGTGTGTTTGTGTAGAGATGCAGCTTACTAGCACACACAAGGGTGACTCCACAGGGCCCAGTAAGGGAAAGGAACTACCCTAAAACAGGATATCTGAGACAGTGCTCAAGGGATCAGCTGATTTTGCCAGAAACTTAATAAATGTGTCAGTCATTTATGAACAGAACCTGAAAACTAGCTCAGTCATGAAGGGGTTAAACATCAAGGAACAGCATCCATTGTAAATTATTTAAACAGCATTTGAAATAGCGTAAAAACCTTTTGGCTTTAATATCACTTTAAGTGTAAGTAGCTCCTTGCTTGGCATGTATACAGTAAATTTTTACTGTTTTCTTCTTACAGAGATCCGATGTATGCATGAGACTCAGAAGTATCTCCGCAAAGTAATCCATGAAATTGGGCTGGAGCTCAGATCCACTGCAATCTGCACTAAGGTCCGTCGTACACGAGATGGCCCCTTTACATTGGACTGTGCCTTGACACGAGCACATTGGGATCTGGATAGTGTCAGCAAAGCCATTAAAGAATTCCATCCCAAAGTTAATGAAATTCTCAAAGAAAGCATGGACTTCACTTTGAAGAACACCAATTCTGAGGAGTTACACAGCACTGAAGAGAGAGGGTTTTAGCCAAACCTAGGGCAAATCAGAGCTGTAAAATAGAAGTCCCGAGAAATGGCTAAACGCAAAGCTGAGAAACATATGATTACATTATTATCTGTCAAAGGATTCCTATATTCTGTACAGTCAGTCTTGTGGACCACACTCCTGCCGCATTGAAAGGCAGAAAAATCACTCTACAATTCCTGTGTAAATTTTACCGGCAATTCATTGCCCACTGAACAAGCTGCAGACAGAGAAGTGATATAGAAAAATACAGATGTGAACAAGGAGATAAGTGTGCATGGCTTTGACAGGGTACAGTATGTAAACAAATATGTATTTCAGCTGTGTCCTTTTAGCCTTTTGTCCAAAGTTCTGCTTTAAGATTATTGTACACTTACTGTAACATTTTGTATATTGTGTAATTTATTGTATGTTTTTTGACATTTACAAAAACTTTGCAAAATTAGAAATACATTGTCAAAATCTAATTACATACCAGTCTTTCTAATCTAGAATGCACGCGCCCACAAAGGAACGCCAGCACGTGCCCACGAGCAGACTTGGATAGCTTTTCATTGACTAGTATACAGTTTTTTCTTTGTCCTGTGCAACTTAAATGGGAGCATTGAGGAGCAATTGTTAAAACAATGAATTGTGGACCTAAAGAAAAGCTTTCCAATGAGACACATTGGGGGGAGTAGTTGCTACTTATCATTCTTAATATGCTAGCTTTCTGGCTGTCATGTTTATCCTCCTGCTTCAGGTACTTTGCCTTACACGGAATGAGATTGCAAATAAGGATATCTGAAGAGATATGCATACTAGTTCTAGGTTAGTGACTTAATGGGAAATTCCACCTTTTAAGAAAAAATAAAATAAATGCACACATCTTCATGCAAGAAAAAAAAATGTGCATTTATTTTTTTGCGTTGGAGCCAGTTTAGCATTGTAACCACACTCAGTGGATCACGTGCTCCTAGAACGATTCTCCAGGTCATCCAGTTTTTGTTGCATAGAGAGTGTGAGGGCATCATAATGGGAGAGCTTATTGTGAGCTTCCAGCAGGTCGTCTTCCAGAGAGGAAATGCTCTGTTCTGCCTCCAGAGATGGAGCGGGCCTGAGCAGACAGATCTTTCCTAAGTTGTGAGAACCCCTGCTGTATCGCTTTCTCCACCGCAACGCTTATCGTGGGCTTAAGCCGCAATTCAAGCGTGGGACGAATCCTCGCCTCTGTCATCGACCGAGCATACAGGAGATGGGCTGCGGCGCTCTGGGCTGCCGGCCGCGTCCTCCATTTTAGCTGAGAGGGCGCCGTGTCCTGGGATATTGATAGTGAGCGGGAGCGCCCCGGAGCCAGAAACTTGTCCATGCCCTCTGCCCCTCAGATCAGCGTCTAGTGGACCGAAAAAACGGAGACTGCGAGTAGCCGTTTTTATATGAGAGAAGCCACGTAGAGGACGGAGCGCTGTCTCCTCGCTGCCTCTCAAATGGGAGCCGGAACCGGAAGTCTGGATCACGTGTTCAATGCTCTGCCTCCTGCAGACTCTTCCACCCGTCCATGTTCATACCTTGGTAACATGGACAGGAAGAACAATGAATGGACTACAAGTGTGGTGATGTCACCACATTTGTATTCCATTAAAATACAAGTCCCTCTGCTGAGGTGGCTTGTAAATAACAAAAAAAAGTGTATGTCTAGCCAAAACAATGTCTTCTTAGTTTTGAATAAAGTGGGAAGTTTTTGAACTGCCAGGGTTTATTGCTATCCAGGGCTCCTTTAGAGAGATCTGTCCTGCTGACATTTTCTCAGACAGGAACTGAGGGGAACTCTCCGACCGGGACGCAGAGAGAAATAAAAATGCTTTTATTTACTATAGTGGGGGAAGGCTAGAACCCCTGCCAGATTTGTATTTGGCCCTGTCACAGATTTTGCCCTCATTTCCTGCCTGGGGAAACTTGTCAGCAGGACAGGAAGTGAGGGCAAAGTCTAAAGGACTTAAAAATTCTCCAATTCAGCTCACTTTCCGGTTCAGGTATGTTGTCCTAGATTGTTCACTTCTCCTGCCTTCTCCAAACTCTTCACCCTTCTGTGAATAACCCTGTTAGTGAACAGCCTGGAGTTTGGCTGTAACTTGGTAGGTTCATACATTTCTAGGCCTCATTCACGCTGGTAGTGTCTGGGAAGCATAATCGTTTATACTTCCCACATAACTTCTTCATTTAAAATTAATTTGAAAAAAAAAGCTACATGCAGGAGTGTCAGTGTGAAGGAGGCCCTAGACTAGGAAATGAGATTCAAGAGGGTAAGAAATCCTCAGCAACTAAACATTTACTATTTAAGATCAGGACGTGAATGGTCGGCCGGTTCCAGGGACTTTGTTGCGAGAACAAACAAGGACAAATGGCATCCCTGTTGATTGCCATCTGTGATTGAGATGGTGTGTGAAAGGAATAGGTTGGATGAGCTTTACGTAAGCTGAGGGGCTTGAATGCACATTGCAGACTGAATTACAAACATTTTTCAATGCAAAAAGAAATGTCAGTGAAGTTGGCGGCCTTTTGGATATGAATGGTTAGAAATATAAAGGAGAAACTTGGAGCTATTAGCTGTTGGGAATGCAAACACAATGCCACACTTGCAATCCACCATACAGCAGCACTTAGACTGGATGAGAACGGGTCAGTATTAGGAGCCAATGAGGTGTACTGCATGCAAATATCCTGGCAGCCAAGAAGAAGAGCAGAAAGAGATGACCTCATCAATCTGGTTTTGCTCCTTCACTGTCCAATCAGTATGTAAGAAGTGGGAAGTACCTGGAAGTGTCTGCTATTCCATGCCAGAAATGCTTTACCAGCAGGCCTGCTTTAACATTTAACACTCAATTCACAAAACTGAGGGTAGACACACACAGTAGAATCTGATTGTACAATTCTCTTAAATTTACTAAAATGATGTAATATGAGGGCATGCTCAAACTATCCATGCAATTTGTATCTTGGCATGCAGCCCCAATCTAAAGGAGATTGTACAGACAGATTGAATAGGGCAGGGGTAGGCAACCTCGGCACTTCAGTTATGTTGAAACTACAAATCCTGTCATGCCTGTGGCTGTCAGCCTTGCAATGCTTCATGGGATTTGTAGCTTCACCCCAGCTGGAGTGCCAATGTTGCCTATCTCTGGTAGAGTGCATGGTGCACTCCAGGGGAAACATTTCTTAACGCTTTCAGCTGGACTACCCTTTACACTGCAAGGGTTAAGTGCTCGTTGTTGTCTATGTTAAAAAATAACAGATATACTTACCCGAACCTCGAATCCGGCCACTTCTGACACCACTCTCTCCAACCTGTCTCCTCTGCTGCAGCAATGGTATGTCCCATGGTGTCCTCATGTCCAATATACAGTGTATAGAATGTGATAACTCAAGAATCCTTAGACTGCTGCAGCGGAGGGGGAGTGAGGCAGAGAGGACTGGTCTAAGAGCTGCCTGGCTCTGAGGACCGGGTGAGTATAACTTTTTTTTTTAATTTAACCTAGACACAAATGAGCACTTATCCCTTTGCTGTGTGCAAGGGGGGTGGGGTGTAGCCTCACTGTGGGGGGTTAAGACATTTATTTTCCAGAGTTCTGCTTTAACACACCAGGATAAGGCCTCATGCTCATGGGCACATAAGGGTAGGCAGCTGTGGTAAAACTTCAAATTATATGTCTGTGGAAGTCATCCCTGTGGGACTTGTAGTTTCACCACTGCTGGAGGGCTGTAGTCTGGCTACTCATGTTCTAAACAAAGACAAGGTTGTCTTGAGGACCACCACCTCCTTTCTCCTGGAGCTGGAGTGCTGAGGTTGCCTACCCCTACCATAGAAAGTAAATTGCGGGCATGTTTGCATGCACAGGATACACACCTGCAGCATACAGCCACCCCATATTAGTGAATGTGTGTAGTCGATTGTACATGACTAATACGCATGTGCGGGTTTATGCAAGTAGTGGCGTAAACCCATGTACAGCAGTCTACACCCATTTACTAATATGGGTGGCTGTAACAATATATTAGTGTATGACCAGCTTTATTTCCAAAAAAGTGTCAGTTATTTTCAGATGAGTCCAATGAGATATGAAAATGTATTAGTCACATGACTAAAAACAGAGATCTGATCCTTGTGTTAAAGCAAATGCTGTAGAGATGACAAAGAGGATGATAAAAAGCCAAATAAGTTTCTGAGGCCTGAGATAAATCTGGGAAAAGAAGGCAAAAAGGAAGGGGGG
>NW_017306597.1:923871-933384 GCF_000935625.1 Nanorana parkeri | reverse complement strand
ATATTTAATCTTTATTTTTTATTATTTATCAAACATTTAACAACATTTAACAATTGTTGAGGCATCCCATATATTTCATATAAACTGTGTACATATACATATGTTAACCATGCGCTTTCCTCTGTGGTTCTCCTCCCAATATTAATCTTTTCTCTCGTATTAAGGGCATATACTAGATGGGATCCCAGAACCACAGAGGTGAGTAGCTCAACAACCTCAACTATATACCTAAACAAAAAAAAAAAAAAAAAAGGGGGGGGGGGGGGGGAATATGTAAATAACAGCAAAACTTGGAACTAGACAACTAAATATGGGTGCTGTAAGTGAAGGCACAAGAAAACATCAGAAACTCCGGCATATTGCTGGTACCTGCCTGCAGGGTGACAGGACAACATTTCCACACTAGCATAATTAGAGTACTAAACTAAAGAATTTAAACTGTGCCAACTACAGTAGAAAACACATTAATATTTAAGTGCAAAATATTTTTTCTAATATATCTAAGTGTTGATTTGGATAGAAGGATGTCCGGAGGAAATAATTAAAATAAAAATAAGCTGGATAAAGGGGGTGGGGAAGAAGTACAAAAAGAGCTTTGAATTTAGGAGGATATCTGTAAGTGAATGCATGTAAATCAGACGAGAGTAGACAGCAATTCATATAATGAAGTACTCTGAAGTGAGAACATATTAATCTTTGTGGCATAATAGCCCGTGTAGGACTAGAGAGAGGTGTAAGTGTATTCATAATGTTCAACAGGCAAGTATTGCAATTACATTCAACTGCTAATTTAAAGCTTAGAGTTTTTAAAAATGACAGGGCACACTTGACTGCATAGTGCATTTTATTGCAAAGATTAAAAGAGAACTATGGGGTAAGTGGTTTTCCCCATAGTTCTCTTTAGGGTCACCGGGCGGACATATACTAACCTCCTCCCGTGACCCAAAGCTCAGTATATCGCGGGCTATTGTCCGCGATATACTGAGAGCACCACAGCCGGGATGTATCCCAACAATACTGTCGAGATCCACCCAGCTGCGTGAGTGAAAGCTGGCTCTGCCTATCTAGTCAGTCAGCACTGAAGGATCGGAGAGGGGGAATCCCTGCGGGGAGTGGTGACTGGCAGTCACCACTCACTGCAGGGAGGTGAGCGGATCGGCAGCATGTTTCTGCTCACTTCCCAATCTACAGAGCCGACGTGTGACAGCTTCTTTGTCACATGTCGGCTCTAACTATGAGAATGAGTGGATATCACTCACCTCATAGTTCTCCTTTAACCTTTTAAAGAAGAACTCCAGGCGAAACTTTTATTAACCCGTGCCGTGGGGCTTCCCAGCACTGTAAGACCTCATTCACACTGTAATTGGCCCGCACGTACAGCTCCATGCTGCGTGCAGGCCGTACCGAGCAGCTCCCGGGAAGGACAGGTGCTGCGTGTGATTAGTACGCAGCCCCCGTCCTTCTCTATGGGACTACGCGGCCGTACACCCCCTATGCTCACCCGCCCTGCACTGCGCCTGGGCCAGGAAACGCACCCCTACGGACCTGCACTTGAGGTGAGCGTATGGGGGCGTACGGCTGCCTAGTCCCATAGAGAAGGACGGGGGCTGCGTACTAATCACACGCAGCACTTGTCCTTCCCGGGAGCTGCTCGGTACGGCCCTGCACGCAGCACGGAGCTGTACGCAGCACGGAGCTGTACGTGCAGGCCAGTTACAGTGTGAATGAGGCCTAAGGGTTAACTGCTCATTTTTGTCTAGGTGCTAAAAAAAAGTTATACTCACCCGAACCTCTGAGCCAGCTCCATGCTTCTCCGGTTACCGAAGCCTCTCCACTCCTATGCTGCAGCACTGAAATGTTCCTCAGCGTCCTCACGTCTATACAAAGTGTATAGAGCGTGATGATTTACGGGACCTTAGACCACTGCAGAGGAGGGGCACTCGTCTAAGAGCAAGCCATCTCCTAGGATCGGGTGAGTATAACTTTTTTTGAATCGCCTATATAAAAACGAGCAGTTGACCCTTGTGCCGGTGTAGCCCCACTGCAAGGGAGTTCATCTTTAAGCACTGGGAGCAGAAGGCTATACCAAGTACTTCTGGGTATGGCGGAACATGTGTCTCCATGTGACAGTGCTGGGCCAAAAAACAATGGCACAGGGGTAGTCCATAGCCATGTATGACCTCAGCGACTTACACAGGGGTTTCAGTCGCTTACAATGGGGGAGTGAACAGAAGGTATGAAGTATATATGCTGCAGGGAAGGATGGCATGTAAGTGAATCTGATTCACTTTATCCTACATGGGTACAGCACAGGCTCACTATAAACACAGAGAGAGAGAATGGACAGTTGGACCTCTGCATTAAGTCTTCTCCAGCACATCCCAAAGAGTCTCAATGGGGTTAAGGTCTGCACTCTGTGGTGGCCAATCCCTGTGTGAAAATGATGTCTGAGGGCCCAGTCACACCATCAAGAGTGCGTTCCAGTGCGTTCGGCCTCTGGAACGCAACCCGGCCGGCTCACCTTGTTTTGGGGCGGGAGCATTTTTTGCAGCTCACACTGGACCCGGAACGCAGGCACTAATGTGCCATGCGTTCGGGTACCGGCCATTGCACTGCGGGTGCGTGGCTGTGGTGCCATTGAGTTCAATGCACCGCCACGCCCCCTCCCGCCCCAAAACAAAGTGAGCTGGCCGGGTTGCGTTCCAGAGGCCGAATGCACTTGGAACGTGCTCTTGATGGTGTGACAGGGTCCTCATGCTTCCTGAACCACTCTTTGAGCCCGATGAATCCTGGCATTGTCATCTTGGAATATGCCCGTGCCATCAGGGAAGAAAAAAATCCATTGATGGAAAAACCTAGTCATTCAGTATACTCAGACATGCAGCTGACCTCATATTTTGGGGACACCACTTATCCAATGAAATGCCCTTACCCATTTGCTTAGCTAAATCCAGGTGGTAACTTTGTTTTTGGCCAGGCAGTGTATTTCTGCAAGTGTCAAGTCCTGCACTGTGAATTATCTTTATTTTCCTTGAAAACATTTGTTTATCTTCCTTGTAAACATATTAATTTCTTGTAATATTTGATTTAAGCAGCTCCTCACTTCAAAATAATATCCTCCTTTCCCCTTAAAATAGAGTTTAGATACATTCCAAGATAGGCAAAGGTTGAGTATTGCAGCCCTTGCACCTCGGATGTGCTGCCATGGTTACTTAGCATGGTTGCCTTAGCGGCATGGGCTGGAATATGCAACCTTTGCCTAGCTTGATATGTAACCATGGCAGCAGTAGACATACTGAGAGTATTCCCAGGAGTGGCACATTAGTGACCTATGTGGAGTGAAAGGGTTATAGGATGTCTAGTTGGAAAGTTCTGCTTCATTGCACATCAGTGAGATAGAAGAGATCGGTCAGGATTCTCTCTCTATAGTGTGCAGAATAATCAATACAGCTAATTTGGCAACAAGACAAAGATGGTTTACTATGAGAAAAATATATGTTTTAAGTGCATGTAAAGCAGAAAAACTATGTGATAAAACGTACCAGAACTACCGTAATTGATTCTGTTGGAAAAAGAAATAGTTTTCAATAAAAAAAATCTACGATGGCCCCTTTGTCAGTTCTGATCAGCAGGGGATCTGCGCACAAGCAGTACGGAACGGATGTCACTTTTTTCACATCTGTCTGTCCTATTTTTTCCTCTATTGTATGCTGGAGGAAAAAACTTCACTTACAGGACCAACGTTAGGTCTAAGGGGAGTCAGATGTAAGTGGACAGATGTATGGCAGAAACTGCACCTACAGCCATTGACTTATATAGGAGGATGTTTGCAGCACCTGTGGCCCCCTGGCAGGGAAATCCGCTGATCCACTGCAGGTGCCTGTGTGCAAGAGCCCTAATAGTATAAAAAAAGAAAATGAATTCAATGTTCTTTAATAATAACACATGAAAACTTGTAAGAGGGTGAATACTTTACGTAGATACTGTGAGGGGGATTTATCAAAACTGGAGCAGAGAAAATCTGGAGCAGAGAAAATCTGGAGCAGCTGTGCATGGCGACCAATTGGATTCTCTCAATTCATTTTCAAATCTTAACTGAACAAACTAAGGAGAGATGCTGATTGGTTGTCAACTGCTGGGCAACTACTCCAGATTTTGTCTGCTCCAGTTTTAATAAATTCTCCCCTGTTGTATGTATTTCCTTTTTATTTCAGTCACTCATCTATTAACCCAAACCATTACCTTGTGAAAATCATTCTCCATTGGTCCACAAAACATTCTCTACTAGTCCTATCATGATGCTGGATTTTAAAGTAACTGCAATTGGGTGCCCCACCCAATGCTGTGACCAGACATTTCCCCTTTCTCTACTACGGCATGGCTGATAACTACCACTGGGGGTGTGCACAATTTACGGTAACTGGAGCAGTGCATCACGTGACTTTATATTCTCATGTAATCCAGGGCTGTAGCTACCATGGGGCGAGTGAGGCACTCGCCTCAGGCGCAGCTGAGAGGGCGCAGCCAGGGCCGGCCTGGCTGCACCCCCTTACCCCTGTTGCCATGGCAAACACGGGGCGTCATTGGCAACAGGAGCGCCAGGTGGGCAACACAGGCGTGGCTCAGCAGGTAGAAGAGGAGCTGCACAGGCTCCAGCTTCTCCTTGTATCCCTGCTGCTCTCCCCCCACCTGTATGGGCAGAGGACTCTGTGTCCTCAATCACTTTTTCTATTTCAAAAGGGAAATGTCAGGGGTCTGTTTAGACCCCTGATATTTCCCCGAAGCCCCCAACAGTAAAAAAAAAAAAAAATGAACGAAAACAAAACTATTTCATTCGTTTCGTCAAACCATTTTGCCACCAGCGCAATCTGCGCATGCGCACCGGCATCCTGGAGGCGGGGCGCATGACATCACATACTGCACAAGTCTGTTGGGGAGCACAATTTTCTGTTCTTGCCTCGGGCGCAAAAGGAGCTAGCTACGGCTCTGATGTAATCTTCCAATTTGTCTTGTTATTGCTATGCTTTACCATACAATTCTATGCACATTTGGAACATTTAAGGTGTTGTGTTACCAGTTACCCACCTACATTATATATACAATATATGACTTCTCCCAGCCATACACAATTGAGCCATTTAAAAAATATTGTATTATTGATTTCTATTATAAATGAATAATACAAATATTTTTTAAATAGCTAATGAGTCACATGCAGCTTATGTCGCATTATATGATAAAAAAACAACTGGGATTGAACAGGAAAGTACAGGAGGGTTTATGAAACAAAATTTGGAGCTTCCATTGATACATTAACCCCTTCATGACCAAGGCCTTTTTTCCTTTTTTTGCATCCATGTTATAATGCACACTGTAGGCCTGAAATTTACTTAAAACCCCCAAACATTATGGGGTGAATTTATCAGAAACTGGAGCAGTTTTCCATGGCAACCAATCAGCATTTCTCTTTAGTTTGCTCAGTTGAGATTTGAAAATGAGAGATAGAAGCTGATTGGCTGCAGTGCAATATTGCACCAGATTATGTCTGCTCCAGTTTTGATAAATTACCCCTATATATTTTCTGAAATCCAAGATCCTATAGAATAAAATGGTGGCAGTTGCAAATTTTTATGTTGCACGATATTAGTGCAACTCCTTATCAAACCCCAAAATTGTTTGAAAAATGCACTAAAATGCCCCAAAAGACAATAAAATACCAATTTTTAAAAGAATAAAATATAAAAGACGAGTAAATAGATACCCAACATGCCCAGGTTAAAAATTGTGTGCGTCCGTGAAACTGCAACAAAATTCAGTACCCCAAAAAGTCCATAGATGACCCTTTAAAAGCCCCTACTAGTCATCGGTTTAGAGATACGCATAAATATTGGCCCTACAATTATTGCTCTCACTCTGGGGGGAGGGGGCCCATTTTAGCGGCTCGTAGAAAGCGATCTAGCGACAGATGAGTCGCCAGAATCGCTTCTATTGTAAAGCCGACAGTCGGCTTTACAAATGTAAACAGAGTCCCGTCTGTTTAAATGGGCCTGGTGCCAGTGACGTACACCGTACATCACTGGTCGTGAAGATGCTAATGAGATAAAAATGAACATAAATATTACATGGTCTGAACATATTAGAATGTAATGTAAGCATGCCTATGGTAAAGGTGTGAAACCACAGGGTACGTGTAACCATCTCAGACTGTCGGGTATAATTGTTACATAAAAGCATACAGAACGAAGCTGTGAAGATATATGCATGGTGAGCAGACAGTATAGCAGTTATACAGAGGGTGGTAACAAATCTGTACAGGTCCCAAAAGAAATGAGCACGCTTCACTATGAATGTAATGACTAAATTGGAATTTTATTTAACACTTGAGCTTTCCAATGAGGAATATGTAGTTTCCAGGTATGGCCTGCTGAAAGTACAATATCTTGCCAGTCTGACAAAAAGGACAAATGCAAGCCTAAGCTTGCAGATTGATATCGCACATCTTCCCAGAACACAAATAAATATGATGTGGCTCTGTACCTCTAACACAGCGTATTGCATCCTTTTTTTCAGTCACGGCACCCTTTACAATTATGCAAATCTCGGGGCACCCCAGTCTAAAATATAAAAACTGTAAATGTAAAAAAATGATGTGTGGTCCTTCCAGAATCCATACCAGAACCTTATCCAAAATAAGATAAGGGGGAACCACATGCAAAAACACAGCAAAAAGGGGTTTCCTCCTTCACATCAATGCCTTCCTTTGACATCATAAGTCCCGCTTTTCATCAGGAGTTTCCCGCTCATACTAGGAGCCCCTCTTCACATCACAGTCCCCCTCTTTTACATCAGAAGCCCCCTCCTTCACATTACAGTCCCCCCTCTTTCACATAAGGAGCGCCCTCCTTCACATCACAGTCCCCCTCTTTCACATCAGGAGCCCCCTCTTTCACATCACAGGCCCCCTCTTTCACATCAGGAGGACCTCCTTCACATCAGCAGCCCTTCCTTCACATCACAGTCCCCCTCTTTCACATCAGGAGCCCCCTTCTTCACATTACAGTCCCCCTCTTTCACATCAGGAGCCCCCGCCTTCACATCACAGTCCCCCTCCTTCACATCTCAGTCCCCCTCTTTCACATCAGGAGCCCCTTTCTTCACATCACAATCCACCTTTTAACATTAGGAGCCCTCTTCACATCAGAGGCATGACATTGTGAAAATTTTGAGGCACCCCTGAGGGAGTCGGAAGGCACCCCATGGTTGAGAAAAGATGAAAAGACCAAATTAGCGCACACAGAAGAATAAAGATCGTTTACGTGGGGCCCCACTCTTTTGGGCCCCAAAGGCTGGCTTTTTTCCCCACTGATGTTCACTGCCAGTTTTACAGTACACCCCTCTCCCAATTCTATGAGATGTGACACAGGTCTATTCTCCATGAGTAAATTACAGTGCCTTGCATATGCATTTACCTACTTGAACTTTTGCACATTTTGTAGTGTTATGTGTTGGAAATGCCACAGCATTATACTGATTATAATTTGTCTTTTGAGCTGTAGATGGCGCTGTAGTGCAATGTTAGTTTTCTATATGCATGCTTATCTATGATACACAGGAAGTTCTGTGTATAAGTTTCTTTTACAAGGCTGTATTCTGATCTAGTGTTCCTACAAGCAAGTAAAACGTAATTCAGCATTCTTCAAGATCTAACACAAAACCAACATTATGTACTAGAATGAAAATGAATTTCATTTTGATTTTACTACTGTATTATTATTTTTATAAAAGGTGGAATTTCACTTTAAAGTAGAATTAAAGTTTTTTGTTTTTTTAAAGATATCTACTGCTAGCAAGCAGTGAATATATGCAAAAAAAGTTTTTTAAATAAAAAAAAGTTACTATATATGTAAATACTTGTAGTAATTGCAAGAACTTGCGCTAATGGCGGTTGAGGATAATAAGATGTTTAAAATGATAAATTGTTGTTAAAATATTGATATTAATAAAAAAAAATAAAAAAATTAATTCATTAGTACACATTAATATTGATAAAAAATGTGTGAATCTTAGTTGTTCTAGAAGGGTGTGGGAAGCTGCTGAACTAAGGCACTAAGCCCCTAGTAGAATGTGTTTTCTTAAGACGTACAGCGCTAGCCGTCCTTCAAAGATGGATATAAGAAATCAAACGTTAGGATCAAGGTTTGAAGCATGCAATTGAAGAGTAGGTAAAAATATAAATATAAATATAAATCAAAAATACAGTAAAAGGGTGTATCTCAAAAACTAAGTATCTTGAATTTAAATCAATGTGAATGGTTGTGTATAACAGATATTAGTCTAAAATGATCAGTGATGTATAAAAATATATAATAATTGTTAATAAACTGTGATAAGTGGTGAATATATGTATCAAGTGTGGGTGATTATTGTTAATAAATAGTAAATACAACAAAAAATGTGTAACCGTTTGAATAAAATGAAATAAACGTCTATCGGTGTGTATGTGAATAGTCCAAATCTTTTAAAGTCTTTGAAAATCTATAAATATAAGACACTTCCACAGTGAAAATTCAGTGCAATAATGTGTCCAACGAAAATCTGCAGAAAAAATGCGGAGAAAATCCCCTCAAGGGAATGCACTCACCAGATCAGAAGATGTTAAACACGTTTGTTTCTACCTGTGTCTCCGCCGCTCGCTCCCGGCTGCAGCATCCAGCTTCCCTGAACTGCCATGCAGGAAGATCCGGGCTGGCACATGTGCAGTGAAGATCACCAACAGGGAGAAGAGGAGTGATTCAATAGAAGTCAATGCACGCAGCCGTGAGCGTGCACGCCGGACAGACACCATGGGACCTGAGGAGTCAGCACTGGATCAGAGACCGGCGCTAGCGCTGGAGGGACTGCTGGAAACTACTGGAAGGAAGAAGATGAACGGATCAAGAGGCATCATTTAAAGTAAAACTATGAGGTGAGTGATTTTCACTCACCCTCATAAGAGTCGCGTGTGACAATGAAACTGTTACATAGTTACAGAGTCAGGTTGAAAAAAGACTCATGTCCATCGAGTTTAACCTATAGAGATATGAAATAAATAAATTAAACTGTCACACGTCGGCTCTATTGATCGAGAAGTGAGCGAACACAAACCGTCGCTCGCTCACTCACTTCTCGATCACCTCCCTGCGGGGAGACGTGACTGTCTGCAGGGATCCCCCCTCTCTCCTCTCCTCTCCTCCAGCGAGGAATGGAGGAACAGATGGGGAGGGGGAGGGCACAGCTGGCTCTAGATAGGCAGAGCCAGCTGTCATTCAGATAGCTGGGTGGATCTCGACAGTATTGTTAGGATCCGTCCCAGCTGCGGCGCCCTCAATATATAGTGAGCTTTAGGGTCACGGAAGGAGGTTAGTATATGTCCTCCTTGTGACCCTGAAGAGAACTATATGATAAAAAGTTTACCCCATAGTTCTCTTTTAAGGTAAGTCTCTAAAACAGGATGGGGGGGGGGGGGTGGGTTTA
>NW_017306597.1:819526-923818 GCF_000935625.1 Nanorana parkeri | reverse complement strand
CGGGGGGGGGGGGGGGGGGTTTGAGTTTAATATTAATGTGTCACATTCCAGGTCCGGCCACCAGAGGGCGCAGCAGCGGCACAGAGAACAAACGAGGGCTTGTTCCATTCAGTAGAGCATGTCATCTACGAAACGTTCCAATGCCATACACTCCCAGCACGTTCTGAGGAAACGAATATCCTGCAAAACAAATAATAAACCTGCCAACCAGCCACATTCTGCTGTACAGGAAACAGGCTGTTAACGAAGCATTCACATCACACGCAGCGCTTTATTACATTGTCACAGATACCGTTAAGCCTAAGCAAAAATATGTAGTTCAATCACCGCATGGCAAACGGCTATTCACCTGCGTTTTCAATGGAGCTACAACTCCCATAAACCCACCTAAAAAAAATAATCACGTTTTGCGTTCACTAAAAACTGCGCATGTGCAGTATGAGGTCGGAAGGGAAGCCGATTACTGCAGCCAATCAGGTTTTGGACAGCAAGACAGTGGGCGGGGCTTGTCAGAAATAATAATAATAATACGTCGGTGGTGGGCATGGGCAATGTGCTGCCTGCATTAGGTGAATGAAGAGACGCTGCGGGGTGGACTTGGTGGTGAATGGATGTGATGTGTGGGCTGTGCCATGTGTCAGAGATCTTCTCCTCTCTCATAGGTGATTCATGGCTCTGCTGCTGGCATACAGGAAAGTCTTCACACCTGGTGTTGGCAGCACACAGGTCATTAGAAGGGGCACCGGATCTCTGCTTCTCTGCCTGATATCATCCTCATTGCCTCTATTAGGCCTCCTGCACATTGACTGAAAAAATGGCGTTTAAATCTGTACAATGACTTTTTCACAGCTCTGCAATAGCCATTAAGTTGAATTTATAAAAACTGGAGCAGACAAAATCTGTAGCAGTTGCCCATGGCAACCAATCAGCTTCATGCTTTCATTTTCAAAGCTTAACTTAAGAAAGCACCTTATTGGTTACTATGGGCAACTGCTTCAGATTCTGTCGGCTCCATTTTTTATAAATTCCTCCCAAGATGTCCATGCACATTGGTGGGAATTTATCAAAGCTGGAGAAGGCAGAATCTAAAGCTGTTGCCCATAGCAACCACGCTTCTATCTGTCATTTTCAGAGCTAAACTGAAGAGGTATTCTGATTGGTTGCCATGAGCAACTGCTCCAGGTTCTGTCTGCTCCATCTGTAATCTAGATTGGCATTTCTCAGGCTTTTTTTCCAGTCATGGCACCCTTAAAAAGTATGCTAAATCCTATTGGCACCCCAGTCTAAAATGTAAGGGGGGACCCCATGCAAAAACACATGAAAAAGTGGGGTTCTCCCTTCACATCAAAGCTCCCCTTTCACATCAGAATTCATGCTTTCACATCAAAGCCCCCCCTTACATCAGTAGCCCCCTTCACATAAGAATCCCACTCCTTTTTACATCGGAGCCCCCTCCTTCACATCAGAGTCCCCCTTCATGTCAGCAGCCCCCCTCTCATTAGAAACCCCCATTGTATCAGAGCCCCCCTTTCATATCAGAATCCCTCCTTTTACATCAGTTCCCCATTCACATCAGAGTCCTACCATAATAACATTTTGAGGAACCCCTAAGGAAGCCAGAAGGTACCCCAATGTGCCACAGCACCCTGGTTGAGAAAGTCTGATCTAGAGCAACATTTACAGTAAAAATGTTCCAATGTCATTTGGAGTGGAGTTCATTGGCGTCATCTATGTACGAAAATGTGTTTACACGTGCATGTAAATGAACACATGTACAGGCATACAAACGTCAATTCATTCTAGTAGCTGGAATACATTAATCGGTTCTTAAAGCTGTACACACATAAATGGGGGTACTTTACACACCATTACATGCATCTTTATTCTGGGTCCGTAGATATGAGTATTTAGTTACACCCATGTCAGCCTCTCAAAAAACTTGACCGGCATTACTCTAGTAGCCATTGTATGCTATACCAGCCTTTCTCAACCTTTTTAACATGGAGGAACCCTTGAATGAATGTTCAGGTCTCAGGGAACACCTAATGATTATTATGTTCTCTGCCCCTTAGAGGTCAGTTAAGTACCCCTTACAATGGGGTCCTACATTGGTGACCAAGGGGGATAATGCTCCTCACATGGGTAGTCAGTGGGAAGAATGCTCCTTACATTGGTGGTAAATGGGAACTATGCCGCTTAAATTAGTGGCCAGTGATATGAATGTTCCTTACATTGCTGTCAATGGAAAGAATGATCTTTACTTTGGTGATCAGTGAGAAGATCGCTCCTTACATTGGTGGTAAATGGGAATAATGCTCCTTACATTTGTGGTCAGTGAGAAGAATGCTCCTTACATTGGTGGTAAATGGGAATAATGCTCCTTACATTTGTGGTCAGTGAGAAGAATGCTCCTTACATTGGTGGTCAATGAGAAGAATGTTCCTTACACTTGTGGTCCATAAGAGGAATGATCCTTACATTGATGGTCAGGTGGAAGAATACTTACATTTGTGGTCATTTGGAAGGATGCTCTTACACTGGTGGTCAATGGGGAAAGTGCTCCTTACATTGGTAGTAAATTGGAACAATGTTCCTACATTGGTGGCCAAGGGGGATAATGCTCCTCACATGGGTAGTCGGGGGGAAGAATGTTCCTTACATTGGTGGTAAATGGGAACTATGCTGCTTAAATTAGTGGTCAGTGGTATGAATGCTCCTTACATTGGTGGTCAATGGGAAGAATGCTCCTTACATTGGTGGTCAATGGGAAGAATGATCCTTACATTGGTGGTCAGTGAGACGATTGCTCCTTACTTTGGTGGTCAGGGAGAAGAATGCTCCTTACATTGGTGGTAAATAGGAATAATGCTTCTTACATTGATGATCAATAGAAAGAATGGTTCTTACATTGTTGATAAATGAGAAGAATGCTCCTTACATTGGTGGTCAGTGAGAACAATGCTCCTTACATTGGTGGTCAGTGAGAACAATGCTCTTTACATTGGGGGTACATGGGAAGAATGTTCCTTACACTGTGATTAATAGGAAAAATGCTCCTTACGTTGGTGGTCAGTGAGAACAATGCTCCTTACATTGGGGGTACATGGGAAGAATGTTCCTTACACTGTGATTAATAGGAAGAATGCTCCTTACATTGGTGGTCAGTGAGAACAATGCTCCTTACATTGGGGGTACATGGGAAGAATGTTCCTTACACTGTGATTAATAGGAAGAATGCTCCTTACATTGGTGGTCAGTGGGAACAATAACTTCTATAGGGATAGCTAAAATGATAATTGTGGTTATGTATCAGAGGGACAAATTGCTCATTGTTTAAGGAACCCCTATGAACCTCTGGGGGAATCCTATGGTTGACCAGAACCCTTGTTGAGAAAGGCTGCTCTATACATTAAACTGTCAGGTGGCCCATGACCCCTAACTCTCCTCTGTCCCAGTGCTGCAGCCTCTGTCATTGTCTTCAGCATTTGTGTGTATGTGTCAGATGCCTGTATCCCCCATGACATGCTGTGGTTTCATCCTCTGACCCCTCTGTCACCTGCATTGATGTAGATGTTGGGGGAAATACCACGTGGCAGGGGCATTCAGGCATGTGACACTCCTGGGAGTCTATAATGTCTAAGATACTGGTGGAGGCTGCAGTGCTGGAGCAGATAGAAGTAGGCTAAAACAACTATTCTCTTGCAGGATACTGCAGGTTCGATTGTTTTTTTTTTTTTGAGGGTAACAGAGTCCCTCTTTAAGGGCTCATGCACATGGACTGAGCCCATACAATGTGAATTCAGGTGCATTTCCTTCTACCAGGGAGCCACATGTGCTGTGCAAAGCCTCCCATAGAAGTCAATGGCAGCACTTGAGTATATGTCAATTCTTGCAATCGGCTGCGTGTGTGATCAGATGTAAAAGGGATTTATGCCTGTACACAAATACTGGCATATATCTGCATACAGCCATTGACTTCTATGGGAGGCTGTATGTAGACCCGTGTCTCCCTGGCGGGAGGAAAATTGCTGGGATATACATTGTACAAGGCCAGCCAGCCACTTGTATGCATGAGCCCTAAAGTTCACCTTACACATTACAATCTGACTGCACATTGTTTTTTTCTTGTACACTAAGGACTCATTCACACAGGTAACAGCCGGCCGGTACAGATCCGTGCGGCGTGCACGGCCATATCGGGCAGCTCCCAGGAAGGACACGTGCTGCGTGTGATTATATGCAGCAGCCTGTCCTTCTCTATGGGAGTACGCGGCCGTACGCCCCCCTGCGGTCACCCGACCTGCACCTCCGTGAGGGTGTCCGTACTTGTACTCTGACAGGATGGATCCTGTCTGCGTCCGAGCAGGGACACCCACACCCGTACATACGTGCAGGTCGGGTGAGCGTAGGGCGGCGTACTCCCATAGAGACGGACAGGCTGCTTCGTACTAATCACACATAGCACCTGTCTTTCCTGGGAGCTGCCCGATACGGCTGTGCACGCAGCACGGATCTGTACGGGCTGGCCGTTTCTCGTGTGAATGAGGCCTAAACGTTATATTTACCAAAACTCTCCGATATAAGGAGCTACTTAACCTATCCCATCAGTCTGTATCCAGTCCAGCAGACCCTTGCACTACATAGTTGTTGATGGATCTAAAGATTGTATAGTTAGATTGTAACATGTACGGTGAGATTAAAGTGGATGGGAACCCTAACTGAATGACATTAAGTTTGCTAAAGGTTTTGGACCTGTGTTCTGTAGGGATTTGTGGCGGGTTAGCAGTGTGCTGGAAAATTTCTGTCAGGACAATGATTGCTATATTTCTCTATAACGTCTGCAAGACCTAATTTGCTTGAATCTGTAAATTTCTCAGGCCATGTGTGGTCATCATATCAGGCAGCATATGGCTTCTCAGGATAATTCACTAGACGATGACTGTAACCATGGCAATAACAGTAATATATATATATACATACACACACTGACACATATAGGTGATTTGAGGTCTGTTTACTCAGCCTTCTCTTTTTTTCTGAAAATAATCTCCATTTTAGTGAATGATGGTGCATGCAGTAGATGTCAGCAGATTGTCAGCTGTCACTTTTTTTGTTCTACAGGAGACCTAAACCATTGTAATGAAGAGAGATCTCCAGTGCTGCAAGATCTCCGGATTGGCAGACTGTTGGTATGGGCCGCACAGTCCTAAAACATCCTAGATAGGAAAGGGTGAATCTGACAATACACACTAGAGGGCAGTTACACATGTAGGTACAATCCCACCTCCCTCATGCTTTCCAGTGCACCCCTAAACGCAAATGGTCACATCATGTGATATTAAAGTCCAAAAGTTTTTTTAAGCTATTTCAAATGCTGATTACATCACTTACAATGGATGCTGCTCCTTGATGTCTAAAAGTTTCCTGCAGAATCAGCTGGTCCCCATTTCATGTTTTAGGGTGGCTTCTCTACCTTGTAGGGTCCTATGGAGCCACACGTGTGTGTGTGTTAGTAAGCTGTATGTGTCTCCTTAAACACACACACAGCAAGACAAACCATTCTCTCCATCCCTGCTCTTTCTTCCAGTTGCTGGAGACTACTCTGTCCCTTGTGATCTTGTACTGGACAGGAAGTTCAGCGAAACCGAGCTGAGAGAGTTGGAGCCAGCTGTATGGAAACATGATGATTGTAAGTTTTTTCGGCAAAAATGTAAAGAAATACTTTGCTGGGCAATGTATATTTGTTTCATCTGGATTAATTGTTGAAAAACGTTTAAGAGGTTATTACTGATTTAACCGTTTGTATTAGGCCTACGGAGTAAGCACGGGAAGCATGCTTAGACATGAATGGCACCAACAAAATCATTTTCTAATCTGTCTGATTGAAATTTTCCCACGTGAGCTTTTGTTGGCAGTGTGCACATTTGCCCCATAGTCAGCCAAATATGACCGCATCAGGAGGGTGTTATCTTATGTCTATGTTCTAGGAAAATACAATATTACATGAACAAATAATCCGCATTTCTATAGAACTATACATAGAGAAAGAGAGATCCCTGAGCAGGAGATGTAACCTTAATGGACACATTTTCCATAGAATGGCGGTGATTCAATATAGCATTTGCAACACTTTGCTGGCATTAAAGGAGAACTATGGGGTCAGTGTTTTTCCCCATAGTTCTCCTTAGGGTAACGGGAGGACACAAACTAGCGTCCTCCCGTCACCCTAAGCTCAGTATACAGCGAGCTACAGCTAGTGGTATACTGAGACGCCGCAGTATACCGCGAGCCACAGCTCGCGGTGTACTGAGACGCCGCATCTGAAGCGGATCCAGACAATTATGCCTGGATCCGCCCAGCTGCGTGAGTGACAGCTGGCTCTGCCTATCTAGAGGCAGAGCCAGCTGTACCCTCCCCCGTCCGTTCCGCCAGTCAGTGGTGGCGGATCGGGGCGGGGAGGGGGGAATCCAGCCCCTCCCCTGTCACGGCATAGAGCCGTGACAGGGTCGAGAAGTGAGCGAACGCCGGTATGTGTTCGCTCACTTCCCGATCTACTGAGCCGACCTGTGACAGTCTCATTGTCATAGGTCGGCTAAAACTATGAGGATGAGTGGAAAGAACTCACCTCATAGTTCTTCTTTAATGCTGTCTAAGAAGGTCCTGGGCCGCATTCAGAATAGCGTTGTGACAGTTCTAATGCTATTACTGACACATGCAGCAAATTCGGGTGTTCTTAAAGGAGAACTATGAGGCGAGTGAAATCACTCAGTCTCATAGTTCTAGCCGACCTGTGACAATGAAACTGTCACAGGTCGGCTCAATAGCTCGGGAAGTGAGCGAACACATACCGTCGCTCGCTCACTTCTCGATCCTGTCCCTGCAGAGAGCCGTGACTGTCACTCACGGCTCCCTGCAGGGATTCCCCTCCTCCCCTGTCTGATCCTCCAGCGCTGACTAGATAGTCAGAGCCAGCTGTCACTCACGCAGCTGGGTGGATCTCGACAGTAATGTTGGGATCCGTCCCAGCTGCGGCGTCTCAGTATACCGCTAGCTGTAGCTCGCGGTATACTGAGCTTTGTGTGACGGGAGGACGCTAGTTTGTGTCCTCCCGTTACCCTTAGGAGAACTATGGGGAAAATCTCTAGCCCCATAGTTCTCCTTTAATAGTGACATTTATATTATGTTGCAATGAATAAAGAAATACTGCAGTTTTAGAGATAAGGAAATTGGCCATAAATAAGATCAATGTTATTTTGGAGTAATTTATGTTGGGTGTGAGGCGTTTGTCCTCCCCATGTTGTTGGTTGTTAGAATGCTAGTGGCCCCTGGGTCCTAGTAACCAATAGAGTGCATCCATGTCCCCGCATAGAGACATGGCATAGGAAAAGGACCCAGTGCCACTTACTGGCTCACTAATCCCACATGTCAATGACCCCGGGCTTCAGTGGGCAGTAATGATGCTGGGTTTCATCGATCCCCAGTGTCAGGGGGCAGCACTGAACCCCGGTGCCATCAGGTGGCACTATTACAGAGTGTTATTGGGTGTCACTGGGCAGCACTGAACCCGGGTGTCATTGGGTGTCTGATCTCCGGTGTCCGTGGTGCCGGGTGTCAGTAATCTCGGGTATCCGTGGTGCCCCGGTGTTAGTGATCCCGGATGTCCGTGGTGCCAGGTGTTAGTGATCCGTGTTGCCGGGTGTTAGTAATCCCGGGTGTCCGTGGTGCAGGGTGTCAGTGATCCCGGGTGTCCGTGATTCCGGGTGTCAGTGATCCCGGGTGTCCGTGGTGCAGGGTGTCAGTTATCCCGGGTGTCCGTGGTGCAGGGTGTCAGTGAACCCGGGTGTCCGTGGTGCAGGGTGTCAGTGATCCCGGGTGTCCGTGGTGCAGGACCCCTCGGAGGGAAGCGTGTGATGCAGGAGGGGGGAGGAGGAGACAGGAAGGAGAGGCAGAGAGGAGGAGGAGAGAAGAGACTCTCGGAGGAAGAGAGGAAAACACAGTAGGATCAGGGCTCCGTCTTGCAGGGAATAGCCGGGAATCGGTATCGGAGGCTCGGCCACACACAGAGCTCACACTGCCGGAGGATACTGACAGCTCGGGAGAGGTCCGGAGACCGAAGCTGCCGTTGCCGCCTCCCCCAGTACACCGACCCTTCCATCAGATTGTCCCTGTGTTCTCCAGCACTTCCCCTACACCCCGATCAGCCGTGTATTCAGCAGTCTGTGTGCTCTCTGCATGCACCCCCCTTCCCCTGTGATGTCCCGTGCTCCCCATCAGATGCCCTCCATCAGGTCATCTCCCCCATACATATTCATGGACCCCCTGTGCTCAGTGTGCTGAGAGCTCCCATTCCTTTCATTCACAAGCCTTCTCTCTCTCTCTCTGCCCCATTATATTGTCAATTTGCAGTAGCAGTCCAAATATTGTGATCCTCATCTTCTCCTCTGCCTTCCTATCAGGTAATTGTCCCCCCTCCCCCATGTGCATGACTTCCATGACCTGACAGTTACTTAGCACTTATTTGACTCACAATAAGCAGTTGGATTTCTGCCATGGCAGCTCCATCCCACCTCTGATTTGACCCCCTGCATAGTGTATACAGCATGTACCCCGGGAAGGGAAATAGAACCATTTTGGTAGCTCCCATCTTTAGTAACGAACTCCCTACTTATAGGCAAACTTATCCCATTGTCACTTTCTGATCACTTTTATTCTTAATGCTATTCTGTGATTTTGTGATATTACCTCTCTCTTATATGGTATTAGGTATGATCCCCCCCTCCCCTGCCTAATTTCTGCAGTAGGCTAACCTTTTGCCTATGAGCTGGGATTTTTATTGTCCTCCTCCGTTAGTACTTTGCACCCCCTGGACCTTTGCACCTTATATTTGTCCCACCTATATTACATTGCACCCCCAGGCTGGATATGTGAGGCCCTCCACAGCCTGAAAAGATGAACTACCAGCAGCAGCTGGCCAACTCAGGGGCCATCCGGGCTGAAATCCAGCGCTTTGAGTCCGTGCACCCCAATATCTACTCTATATATGAACTCTTGGAGCGTCTCGAGGAACCTGCGCTACAGAACCAGATCCGAGAACATGTCATAGCCATAGAAGGTAAGAGGGAACTTCATGGTGCTTTGTCTGCCCTGCTATCTTGGCTCATATGGAAACCTTATTTCGGCGTAATCTGTATTGTTCTAGATCAACCACGCGCATGCAATTGTTTTTCCAATCAATTTGATGTCTTTTGATATTGTGTGTAATATATGGGTTGTCATTGCAGATGTCTCTTGCTGGTTTTTAACTCCATGACTGCTAGATGTGCTTTAAACACATTCTCCTGGTTGTGCTGCAGTGACACCTTCCAGTGTTTGACCCCGCTTACCTTGCCAGGTGACCCCGTCTCCCTGGAGGAAGCAGTATTTATACTGAGTAATATTGACAATACAGTATATTGCTAGCAGTGATGCCCCAAGCGTTTCTATTTAACCCCTCCGCTGAAGCTGCCTCACTTTACTCGTTCTGCAGTAATAAAATCTCTTCGTTGACATGCTTCTCTTCCCATTCTTGCTTTGGGCCGTTGTGTGTGTATAGGGAGGGTAAGAAATATGCTTGCATCCCCTGGGTTTTCTCAAAAAGACATCCCCATCAAGTCATTGTTAGAAGAACAATTCCATAAAAAGTAGTAAGTGTGCGAACAATGCTTTGTATGCTGCACTGCCAGCAGAGGAATGCAGATTGCTGTAAATATTTGCTGTAAACTCACATTATTCTGGGCATGGTCACGCATATATTAGGAATATTACAGAGGTCATTGTTAGCATGGCACTTCTATTTCGTCTTTTAAATGAATGGGTTATAATCTAGCTGTGTATGTAGATCACAAAGGAACTAATGAGCATTTGTCATATGTGAAAATGCCATCCATACCACAATGGCTATGGTCAGGCCTTGTTAGATGTGCTCGAAACACATTCTCATTGCTGTGCTGCAGTGACACCTTCTAGTGTTTGATCCTGCCTACCTTGCCAGGTGACTCCGTGTCCCTGGGGGAATACTGAGTAATATTGACAGTACAGTATATTGCTAGCAGTGATGATGATATTTGAAAATGCCGTCATACCACAATGGCTATAGTCATTGTAATTGCTGTGCTGCAGTGACACCTTCCAGTGTTTGATCCTGCCTACCTTGCCGGGTGACTCCGTCTTCCTGGAGGAAGCAGTATTTATACTGAGTAATATTGACAGTACAGTATATTGCTAGCAGTGATGATATATGAAAATGCCACCATACTACCATAGCTATGGTTAGGCCTTGCTAAATGTGCTTGAAACACATTCTCATTGCTGTGCTGCAGTGACACCTTCCAGTGTTTGATCCTGCCTACCTTGCCAGGTGACTCCGTGTCCCTGGAGGAAGCGGTATTTATACCAAGTAATATTGACAATACAGTATATTGCTAGAAGTGATGATGATATTTGAAAATGCCACCATACTACAATGGCTATGGTCTTTCTTATTGCTGTGCTGCAGTGACACCTTCCAGTGTTTGATCCTGCCTACCTTGCTAGGTGACTCCGTCTTCCTGAAGGAAGCAGTATTTACACTGAGTAATATTGACAGTACAGTATATTGTTAGCAGTGATGATATATGAAAATGCCACCATACCATAATGATCGGGCCTTGCTAGATGTGCTTTAAACACATTCTCATTGTTGTGCTGCATTGCCACCCTCCAGTGGTTGATCTCGCTTACCTTGCCCGGTGACCCCGTCTACCTGGAGGAAACAGTATTTATACTGAGTATCATTGACAATACAATATATTGCTAGCAGTGATGATGTGTACAAATGCCACCATACCATAATAGCTATGGTCAGGCCTTGCAAGAGGTTCTTTAAACACATTCTCATTGCTGTGCTGCAGTGACACCTTCCAGTGTTTGATCCTGCCTACCTTGCCAGGTGACTCCGTGTCCCTGGGAGAAGCAGTATTTATACTGAGTAATATTGACAATACAGTTTATTGCTAGCAGTGATGTGTGCAAATGACACCATACCACAATGGCTGTGGTCAGGCCTCGATCATTCCAGCCATTTTACCATACAGAACAAGAAGCATGTGCTGCACATTCATTGAAAGTAGCTATGTGCATGTTTGGGACTTGTGCGTCATTGAACTTGTAACTCTGCGGCCTCCGCTAAAGCAATGGAGTCATTTGGATGTGTTTATACTGACTTTCTTCTTTGACAGGTAACGGATGATATAGATGTGTGTGTGTATTCTATATTCAGTGTGGCGACTGCTTTGTAACAACAGGTGACCGAGAGGAAGGAAGAGGTGATATCCATCAATATCCGCTTCATGATATACATGTTCTCTTATCAGCCGCTGCACCTCTGCAACTTTTATTCTTTACCTGATCACTTCTGGAAGGTGGCATAGAGATGGATTTAAATGATGCCTGGGTTTGCATGCTGCAAGTGGTAGTAACGTGTTTATCTGATGTATGGCCTATCCTGCCGAGTATTCTCTGATGTGTCGCCTTGCGTGTTTGAATGACCCCATTCACATGACTTCAAAGGCAAAGCACAGGGCGATGTACCAACTATGCAGCCTTATGGGCTTTTTACAAAGGCCACTTAATGGTGGGAAAAGATCCTATTGGAAACATTGGATATTTTTATGTTTGTGCATTTTGGCTTTGTTGGAAAACGCAGGAGAATGCATGACGGACCATTACCCAGTTTTTGCTGGTGATATTATCAGCGGGTTTTTATAATTGAATTGTGCAGATGGTAAAATTAACGGTTGAGAAAATTCAGGTGCAATATAAAATCTGGAGCATTTCTGAAATCAACTGATGGCCTCCTTTGCTTTAAAGATTTTTGGGGGATGAAAATGCGGGTCATGGTGGAGGGGGGAGGGGGGGGTGGGGCTTGGGTGCACTGGGGTAGTTTGAAAAGCAGGCCAAGCTCTGATTTTACAATTTCTAGGAGATCTGCCCATCTGTGGGTGTCCACAGGAGCATCAATAACCATTGCTGTGAAATCTTCAATTCTAACAATAGCTCTAATGGTTTTGAAGGGATTAAAGAAGGAGTCCAGGCAAGTAAAATCTTAATCCTTGCAGTTGGGCTACCCACGCATTTAAGGGTTAAGTGCTCATTTTGTCTAGAGAGCTAAAATAACAGAGACATACTCACCCAAACCGCGATCCCGGCTTGCTCCTAGACTAGTCTCTTCAGCCTCGCTACCCCCTCTGCTCCAGCAGTCTAAGGTCCCTTAAGTCGTCATGTCCTACACAGTGTGTTGGACATGAGGATGCCGAGGGACATTTCATTGCTGGAGTGGAGGAGGAGACAGGCTGAATGGACCGGTCTAGGAGCCAGCCATATTCGCGGTTTGTTCCCATGTTAATTAGGCTGCATTTACACCTCAGTGCGAGCATTTACAGGCTGTTTTGAAGTGTTTTTTTTTTGCATGTTTTTATAAAATCCTTTTAGCACTTTTGTTTCAGCCAATGGAAAGCTAGGTAGGACAGGGCTGGACGAATCCCAGGAGCCAGATAGCCAATGCTCCTTAAAAATTACAGCTGGCACCTAACATTTAGGCCTCATGCACACGACGTTCCAAGCTGTGTCAGGTGATTCCTGCGGCGCAGACAGATTGCGTCCAGGGACAAGAATCTCTCCTCATCCACAGCCACATCTGTACAAACCCACCTGGGATTCCTGCTGCAAGAATCCCCAGACGCAGCTTCGAATGCCGTATGTATGAGGCCTTAAAGGAGAACTATGGGGTTAAGGCTTTTCCCCATAGTTCTCCTTAGGGTAACAGGAGGACCCAAACTAGCGTCCTCCCGTCACTCTAGGCTTAGTATACCGCGAGCTGTAGCTCGCGGTATACTGAGACGCCGCAGCTGAAGCGGATCCCGACAATTGTGTCGGGTATCCGCCCAGCTGCGTGACTGACAGCTGGCTCTGCCTATCTAGAGGCAGAGCCAGCTGTACCCGCCCCCTCCCCCGTCCGTTCCGCCAGTCAGCGCTGGCGGATCGGAGCGGGGAGGGGGGAATCCAGCCCCTCCCCTGTCACGGCAGAGAGCCGTGACAGGATCGAGAGGTGAGCGAACGCCGGTATGTGTTCGCTCACCTCCCGATCTACTGAGCCGACCTGTGACAGTCTCATTGTCACAGGTCGGCTAGAACTATGAGGTAAGTGAGTTCTCCTTTAAGAGTTTTTTTTCTAGTTGTCAATGTAGCTTGCTCCTAAAAAAATTCCTGCTGGTTCCTGAGTTCCATATTAATTTGTCAACCTCTGTACTGGGAGGAGTAGATGGTTGTTCGGCCTTGAAAAACACACATTTTCAGGCGCTTTGATTAAGGTTTATGGGAGGAGTAGGCACACTCTGGCCCTCCTGCTGTGGTGAAACTACAAATTCCCTCATGCATATGCTCCTGGAAGTCATGGCTGTGGCTTTCAGTCTTGCAAGGTTTAATGGGATTTGTAGTTGCACCACATCTGGAGGGCCGAAGGTTCCCTACCCCTGGTCTATGGAGTCAAAAACATTCCATTCTGCTTTAAAAGTAGTTGATATACCTTTTTGAGCTTCAGGCATTGAGCTATAGGTGCCTGAGCTCTCATATGTGAACAGGCACCATTTGAAAGCATGGGATTTTGGTTGTTGAGCATTTCGGAGCTTTGCGCTTCCAGATACAAAACGCTCCGTTGTGAATGAGGGCTAAAGTTCTGTGTTTGATCCTGTCTGCGGTGCTGAAGTGACAGTTCGCACAGGGGTTAATCACCCTCTTAATTAACCATTTTTGCTGGTTGTAAATGTATTACAGATAAGATCTGGGAGCCTGGCCTTCACATTGCCTGTGCTGACATTCAGGCATACAAGGTGTGCTGTCACTGGTGGTGAGACCTGACAGGTAACCAGGGCCTGATATAATATTTAATTCATTACCACATCAGACTTGGTTACCGTACTGGAGACGTGGCCTGTGCTCTGTAAATCTGAGCCCCGGATGAGGTGTGAAACCAGAGACTTGTCCTTTAACATATGAGGCGTGTCATCTGCTGCCCTTCTACCTGGATCACAGGGACCTGACCTGGTAAATAATACCATTTCACTGGTCTGGGACCTTACTATATCCCCTATATTTCTCATGTGTACATTTATAAAACACATTGGTGAGACTGATGAAGGATCCACTCTGCTGGATTTATCCCATTCCTGCTTGTAGACCATGGGCCTTAATATGCTACTAAAGTGTATGTGAAGCCAAGAACTCTTTTCTAGTTTGCAGAAGAGTGGACTAGAATTCCTTACGGCTATCCAGGGTTCCATTAGAGAGATTTTCCCTTACTTCCTGTCTTGCTGACATTTTACCAGACAGGAAGTGGGGAAACTGTCCAACTGCAGCACAGAAATGAAAATTTGTTCATTTGCTAGAGTAAAGCTGGTTCACATGGTATAAGGTTCTGGTTTTTTTTTTGTTCAACCCGCAGGTTCAACAAAAAATAAAATTGAATAGATTCCTTCATCGACGCTTATGAATGTTGATGGACAAATCCCCTGCTGTCCACACTGTCAGAATTCCCGAACTGAGCTAGCAGCTGATTGGCTGCTAGCTCCGTTTGGCTGAGAATTTTCCAACCAGCTTCTTTGATCAGCTGATTAAGAGAAGCCAGGTGGAAGGGAACCGACAACGGCACCCATGGTATGAATTTCATCAGGAACTGGCCGAAATTCGAACCCTGTGTACCCAGCTTATGGCGGGCTAGAACCCCTGTTTGGTGGAACCGTTGTCATCAGGGCAGGAAGTGAGGATAAATCTTTCTAACGGACAGGGGCGTCCTGAGGCCGGGTGTCACCCGGTGTCACGCATGCACGGTCATCTTATTGACGCCTGCCGGCGGCCATCTTGGTGATGGTTGCCGGCAGAGAAAGGAGGGGACGTTCACCCGGTGGGATGAGGTATGCCGTCGGGTCCCCTCCTCTCTCCTGACACTCGGCTCTAGGTCCATGACCGAGTGCCCGACTTTTTAGAGGGGGGTGACACCAAAATGGCTGTCAGTCATTTTGGTGTCACCCCTCCAATGGCGCACCCACCTTGTGATGCCACTGCTAACGGATTCAAATATGTGTGGGGCCTGTTTATGTCTGTTGTTACTGTTTACCTTTTTTAAAAAAAACTAAAAAACTTTATTGAAATCTCAAAGTGGCATTGCATTCATTGGTGGTCGCTACCTGCGTTGCGGTGACCAGTGCTGACATGATGTGCTGTGCAGTGTGGAGAAATGCAGCATAACTGTATTGCTTTTCTCCACATCGCGACCTTCCTTCAGACAGTGTTGTGTCATGAAGAGGGCACATAAAAACAGTCTTTTCTTATGTGCACTCGTGGTGATTGTCATTGAAAAAATGGTCACCACACGTGGTGTGAATGGACCCTAAATGAGCATTTAACCACCAAGGTCAGGAGGTCCGCTTTAACAATGCAGGAACTATACAAAGAATAAAAACTAAGATATCAGATTTGGGGAGACTGTTCCTTTTTATTCTCTTGCCTGGAATGTGGCCTTGGTGGTAATGATTATAGTTATGATGGAAAATCTTGCGTCCCTTCAACTATATATAGAACATTTTTATCCACCTTTGTACCCTAATATCACACTAGTTGTTTTTCCTGTTCCAAGAATATTACATATTGTCCTGACTTTATACAAGTCAGCAGAATGCAGTACATGGGATCAGGATGCAGCACTTCTGAGTCAGCAATGTTATGACAGTGTGTGGCTGCATGGAGTCATGTATAGCACATGAAATGATGGGGTCACAGGGGGTGGTGGCTCTTTTTTCCCCCATTCCAATGCCCTCAGATCTGTATGCGGGGGATATTCCTGGCCTGGAATTATTTTGTCAGCTGTTATGGTGTATGTATTGTTAACTCCCTCTCACAGTGCTCTGTGTAATTACTGTCACCATATCTCATTGCGTCTGCCTGACAAAATGGGCAAATAACCACACACACCTCTTCTGGGGTATAATTTTAAACTTTCCATTTCACTATATTGCGCACCACACTTTTTTTTTTTTACTTCCACCGCTCCAAAGCTGGCTCCTGTGATGGACTACAATCTCAAAACAAACTAGTAGTCCATCACTGCAGCCATTTTAAAAAATGTATTTAATTGTTTATCCGATTAACCGATTAATCGAACGTAATAATCGGCTAACTAATCGATTTTGAAAATAATCGTTAGCTGCAGCTCTAGTCTGTACGGCCATGAAAGGGGCTTCCTGGAGTAGTTCAATATTCAATCATTGTTAAAGAGCGTGGATGCATGTGTGTATGTATCTGTGTGTGTGCGCACAGATTCCCTGCTGATCGGAGCAGTATGGATCAGATGTCAATGCTCTGACATCCGTGTCCATCCAGTTTTTTTCCTCCATCTTGTGATAGAGGAAAGAACTAAAACTGTTGGACCCCATGTCAGTCTAAGGCTAGGTTCACACCTGCACTACACCGCACGACACCCAGGATGCGCGGTCCTGCACAATGCAGCAGCGATTGCCGCGCGGCTCCATTGATTTCAGTGTTCGGAAGCACGTGCAGAATCGCGGCGGGAAACCGCACAAACCGGCCGGCACAGCCTAGGATGCCATTAGAAAATAATGGTGCCCACAGCGCGATCGGTTCACACCTTGGCGACTCCTGACCATGCGGCAATCTGCGCGGAATCGTGCACGATTGCTGCGCGGTGAAGTGTTGCCTAGGTGTGAACCTAGCCTCAGGGCTATTTCACACCACAAACAGTGCGTTCCGGCCTGATTTGGCGCCGGAATGCACTGGATCGCATCCGGGATGGCTCCCTGCGTTCAGTGTTGGGAGGGGAAGTGGCGGTGCATTGAAGTTAATGGTATCGCAGCTACGGCCGCAGTGCGATCTCCCACACCCGAACACGTGGCACATCAGGGCCTGTGTTCCGGTGCCGTCAGAAAAAAAGCTGCATGCACTATTTTTTCTGACCGCATCCGACCGGAACGCAGGCATTGATGTGCCATGCCTTCGGGTGCGGGTGTTCGCACTGCGGCCAGGGGCGTGGCTGCGGTGACATTGATTTCAATAGCAGCCCAAACGCGCTTTCCACCCATATGGTGATTGCCCACACTGGAACGCACGGTACCATAATGCGGTGCATTCCAGTGCAGTGCGATTGCCAAAAATTGTGCATGCAGTTTAATTCTGAAGTAAACGTTATTTTATTTTAAATGGACTAGTTGTAGACCGCGGTGTTAAACCCCCTTCCTGGCCAGGCCATTTTTCAGTATTTAGCGCTGCGGTACTTTGACTGACATTTATTCCATCATGCAGCGCTGTACTGAAATGAATTTCATACAATTTTTTGGGGGACACATAGAGCTTTCTTTTGGTTGTGTTTAATCACCGCTGGGGGTGTGTGTGTGTGTGTGTGTGTGTGTGTGTGTGTGTGTGTATATATAGATATATATTAGTGCTGTTTCTGAGTTTTAGTTTTAAACCTTCAGTAGATGATTGACTTGCGTTTCCATCCTTTATCTTGCCTTTATGTATTCAGACATTTCTATATACTGTTGATTTTGGGATATAATACACAGCTGCTCCTTAAATACTTATGTGCTGAAGGCTTAATGGTAGCAGGACTCTTTTAATGTCTGAGCAATAACTTGAACAATGCTGTGTGAACATACACAGACAAATCTTAAAAAGCAAGGGTTGCATAAGAAGAACTGCTGCAAATAAAACTCTTTCCCTGTTTTACCATCAGCCAGCCAAATGTTCATTTTGCTACCTTGCATGGAAGAAGTAGCAGCAAGAAAGGGGGGAACAAATAATATGGAATTCTGTCCAATCCATAAGCCAGCTTTATTGACACAAACTAGAAAAACCCCCATTGACTAGTTGGCCTATACTTCCTGTTTTAAATTGATCTGATTTTTTTACCGGTCAGTATTGGATTACAAACTTTGAAACCTGTAAGTCTCCACCTGCTTTTGTATGAGGTCATGACTAAAATCCTCGGGTTGATGACCATGCAAAGATTTCCTTGAACGATTAGCTCAGCGCCTGCACGGTGTATTCTGTGTCCACTGCTGGTGGAGTAACTTATCTGCTTCCTGCGCTCTACATGTGTACATTCTATGTTTGTAATCTTCACATATGTTGTGCAGGTTGGGCATTTCTATGAACCAATGCTTGGGTGAATGTGTAAACTGTGTGATAACGTGTAGCAGTCAATGAGGAATTTATTGCCTGGCTGTTATGCTGACTCTCTTCAGTACTTTCAGATTCTCTTACAAGTATGCAGGTCAGGAAAGTCAGTGTGAAGTCAAAAGTCCTTAAAGGAGAACTATGAGGTGAGTGCTTTTCACTCACCTCATAGTTCTAGCCGACCTGTGACAATGAGACTGTCACAGGTCGGCTCAGTAGATCGGGAAGTGAGCGGACACATACCGGCGTTCACTCACTTCTCGATCCTGTCACGCTTACTTCTCGATCCTGTCTCTGCTGTGACAGGGGAGGGGCTGGATTCCCCCCTCCCTGCTCCAATCCTCCAGCGCTGACTGGTGGAACGGATGGGGGAGGGGGCGGGTACAGCTGGTTCTGCCTCTAGATAGGCAGAGCCAGCTGTCACTCAGGCAACATAATTGTGGGGATCTGCTTCAGCTACGGCGTCTCAGTATACCGCGAGCTGTAGCTCGCGGTATACTGAGCTTAGGGTGACGGGAGGACGCTAGTTTGTGTCCTCCCGTTACCCTAAGAGGAACTACGGGGAAAAGCCTTAACCCCATAGTTCTCCTTTAACTGCATACTTGTTCTGTGTCCGTGACTCCGAGTATTAAATTTGGAGCTTGCCATGGCAGGCCGGCTGGCTAGCATTTGTAAAAGTTTAAAGGTTACTTGTGCCAGGGAATTATGTAGGCTGCATTTCCATATCTCTTTCTAAAAATGTTAATTTCCTGGCTGTCATTCTGATCCAGAGTCTTCATACTCTTAAGCTGCCCATACTCCTATAGATTATCTGCAGGTTTATTATGGCCAGATGGAAAAAGTACAACAGATTCCTCCATCTACGCTAAACTGTGTGGATGGAGGAATCTCCCACTGGGCCAAGCTTCAGCATCTTGCTAGCCGGCCCCGCTGGCTGTCAAAATACCTGAACAATGCCTCCTTCCAATCAGATTGTTCTAAGGATCCTTAAGGTCCCCACACACCTTACGATAATCGTGGGAAATCCCGCTATCGTACGATTATCGTAAGGTGTGTGGAAGCCGTGCGACCTCTACTACTGTAAGGTCGCACGACTTTGAACTTACGGACATGTTCGAAAACCCGCCGAGCATCGTACGACGTTCGGTGGGTTTGTGGCATGTCCGTACGATAACAGCCGTATGGGCCGGTGTGCGCAAGTGCACACTGCCCCTTCGGCATTGCGGTCATCGGAAGCCCGCCCCTTGGGGGGGCGTGGCTTGCGATCATCGCAAGTACGATCTGCCTATGCAAGATAGGCAGATCGTACGTTTTTTTAAAGTACCTTACAACCATCGCAAGACAAAAGTCTTGCGACGGTTGTAAGGTGTGTGCCCAGCCTTAGAGCGCTGCAGCTGATTGCGTGACTAATTTTTTTTTCTTGGGACCTAGACAGAAATGGGCACCTAACTCTTGCAGTGCGGCGGTAGCCCCACTTCAAGGGTTAAGACCATTTTTGTCCAGAGTTCTGTTTTAAGGAAAAAATCCGGGCACTCCAGAACTCTTCCTTTTTAGATGTATCGCATTAAGCCTTTAGCTGTACATCGGCAGAGGTTCTGAAGATGCGGTGCTTCTTCTTTTATAGCCCTGAGAATGATCAAGTGACCATAATAGCACACCTGTCCATTTAGAAGAAGAGTTTGAAGCACTTACTGGAGTGGCCTGTCTCTGTATCTTCGGAACAGAAGCTGCTGAGAATCTGAAATGAACTTTGATAAATCCTTCCATTGTACACAACATGTCTGGAGAGATTGTTTTTCCACAAAAGTGAAGTTCTTTTTTCTGTTTCATACCACAATGAGTGTCGGGTGCATGTGAGGTGCTTTTTAGAGGCCACGTCAGATTCTTGGAAGCACAGTGAGCATTGATCTTATTAGAATATGAGAGCATTCAGTAATCATATTTGCTGATGATAATTACATAGATTCAGCCATTTAAAAGAGAACTATTGGGAGAGAAAAACAAACTCTTGCCAATAGTACGAGCTGGCGTGTGACACTGCAGCTGTCACGTGTTGGCTCTATAGATCGAAAAGTGGGTGATTACAAATCGCTGATCACTCAGCTCACAGCTTCTCCCTGCAGATAGTAATAACTGTCAGTCACCACTCCCCGCGGGGATTCCCCCTCCCCTCTCTATGTTCCTAGAATGCTCATTGCAGGGATAGGCATGGGAGGGGGCGGGCACAGCTAACTCTGGTTGTAGAGAGGCAGAGCCAGCTGTCAATCAGAGAGCGGGGTGGATTTCAATAATATTGTTGGGATCTTTACTGGCTGCAGCGCGGCTCTGCGCTGTTAGCATATAAAAGGGAATAGCCTGCTATAGGTTGACTTTCGGTCACAGGAGGACATTAGTAAATGTCCCCCTGTGACATAAAACAGAACTGTAGCCAAAAAAAAGGTTCTTTTTAGGGCCCGTTCACACCAGATGCAGTGCGTTCCGGCCCGATTCTAGCCAGAACGCACTGCCTCGCATTGCTGCTGGCTCACTTTTTTGTTGGGCAGGAGGGGGCGTGGCAAGCTATTAAAGTGAATGGCACCTTAGCCACGCCCTCCGGCCACAATGGGATCGCAAGGCGCATTATGCTTGCGGTCCGGTGCGATCAAAATAGTGGTTGCAGCATTTTGATCGTACCGGGCCGCAGGCAAAATGTGCCTTGCGATCCCGTGCGGCCGATCGCATTGCAGCCGGAGGACATGACTACGGTGCCATTCACTTCAATGGCCCACTACGCCCCCTCCTGCCCCACAAAAAAGTGAGCCGGCCGCAATGTGAGGCACTGTGTTCTGGCTAGAAATGGGCCGGAACGCCCTGCATCTGGTGTGAACAGGCTCCTAAGGCCTCATGCACATGGGTACATGAGGCCGTAGAACGTAACTTGCTTATGCTCAGGATACACTGCTGCGGTGTACAGCTGCCTATACTTATGAATGGGTGTGGGTGGTTATACATCAGTTTACACCTCTGCTTCTGTAAAGTGCATCCGTTTCCATCCGATTATCCCAATGTTCAGGTTTTCTGACATCCTCAGGTCCCGGGCGTCAGAACACCATAGCCCGGGAAGGGAAATTAAAGTGTTTCTCCTTGTTCAGCCCACAGATCTGATTAGGAAAAAACGCCCAGTGTATGGCCAGCTTTACCTTTATCTCTGTGAAGACCTTACAGGTTTCCTTTCAGCAGTCTGGAGTTCTGTCTACCTTTTTTGAATTGTATCAGATTTCTCCCTGCGGTACGGATGACTGATGCACCTGGATTCACAAGGTGGAAACAGGTTCTGCAAACTTTTCTTTCTGTTCAGTTCAGTCTCATTCACCATTAACAAAGTGTTTTTTTTTTTCTTCTCCTGTTTAAATAAGACCATGTACCTAATACTGTAACCTCAACTTCATGAGTACAGATGGTCTGACAAACAGACAGCTGACTCAGCAATTCCCCTTTAATAAAATGAACACATTTGTGGATTTGTGGAACACATTTGGATGAGCAGCGGGATTAATGGGCTGAGCTCAGGTCAGGTCCTGATGCCACAAACCATAGGACAGAAGTGCGTTTAGCTGCTGCCCTGTAAGCTTCTATTTTGCAGCTTAATGCTGGAACTGCTAACAAATGTGTCTAATGGATAATTGTATACAATCAGGAAAAACTCTGCTTTCTTGTAACAATTCAGAGATTACAAGTTATTAACGGATTTGAACTAAGTAGTAGAGAGCTGGAGAGACAAACAGTGTGTAATTTGTGTGCAGATCAGAGCTGGACTGCTCCATATAACACCTCTGCCTGCTTTGGCTTTGTAATAGATTGAGTGGCTAACTCATTTCCAGTAAGCCGTTTAGTACCGGCATGGGGTGTGTACAACATGGGTGTGTATACACCTCCAGGAATATATCCCTCTGGGGAGAAAGGACTCACACGTGGCAGCTCTCTAAACATGACCAGGTTTTTCTCTGCTTAGTGTTGGTTAACTCTTGATCATTAGTGAATACTGCTTTGAGTCTTGGTTTCTATTTGACTTCTTTTTACATTTCTGGCATATTCCCTGACCAGATAATGAGGAACTAACGTGGCTGCAATTGCCTTTCATTTATTAGCTCTGTTTGCATATTATGTTATATGCAAAGTAGAACAGCTTTTTGTTAAGAAGAGACCCTGTCACCACATTTAGAATCCACTTCAAACCCGCATATATTGGGCTGCTTCCCAACCTACTGCCCTTTGGCACTTGCTGCATGGCCCTCGCGGCCCCTGCAGGCAGTATTCTGCATTTTCTTCCTTTCTCAAGGCAGTGAAAGAAAAATACTCTAAGTTTATTAACTTAAGTTTTCCTGTGCTTTTGATAATGGATCTTGCTGTCTGAAATATAAAAAAATAATTTTTAAGTTGTCTGTAAGGAGGACTGAGTTGGAAACAATGATTTGTATAGAGGCTGTGATGGCAATGATCTCTTAAGTGTCATGTAATGTATGTCCAGTCTATGGCTTTCTCCTGAAGCATGTCCTGAGTCTCCAATAACTCCTGTAGTATGTGCGCAGTCTCTGACTATCTCCTGAATCATGTCTGCAGTCCCTGACCATGTTCTACTGCACATCTGTAGTCTCTGGCCATCTCCTGTATCGTGTGTGTGGTCTCTGACCATTTCCTGTTGCATGTTTGCAGTATATGACCATCTCCTGTATCATGTCTGCAGTCTCTGACCATCTCCTGTATCTTTCTACAGTCTCTGACCATTTCCTGTATCATGTCTGCAGTCTCTGACCATCTCCTGTATCACGTCTGCAGTCTCTGACCATCTCCTGTATCATGTCTGCAGTCTCTGACTATCTCCTGTATCATGTCTGCAGTCTCTGACCATCTCCTGTATCATGCCTGCAGTCTCTGACCATTTCCTGTATCATGTCTGCAGTCTCTGACCATTTCCTGTATCTTTCTACAGTCTCTGACCATTTCCTGTATCATTTCTGCAGTCTCTGATCATGTCTGCAGCCTCTGACCATTTCCTGTTGCATGTTTGCAGTCTCTGACCATCTCCTGTATCATGTACGTAGTCTCTGACCATCTTCTGTTGCACGTCTGCAGTCTCTGACCATCTCCTGTGGCACGTCTGCAGTCTCGTACAGCTTTCTGTAGCATTACATTTACTGAATTTTATGCACAGCCCTATAGTGATTTCAGGAGCGAACCTTTATCCCTTTTGACTAAAAATCACATCAGCATACAGCTCTGCATGCTAATGCGAAGTCATCTTACATTCATTAGCTTTAATTTACTTACAATTACCTTTTTTTTTCACTTCCTGGTCCCCTTTGGCACAAATGATGTAATTGTGCCCAAGCATTAAATCCTGGGAAGGTTGCATCAGCTGATGCTGGAAAATCTCATCTGTAATCTCATGAGATCTCAGGGAAAAGCATTTTCCTCCCCTGAGATGATGTGCATGGTCACATGTCCTGGTCACATGTGCCTGAGTTCCAGGAAGTAAAGGGAGATATATGAATCTGCCCTTAGTAAGAATGAGGAAGAAAAGAAAAATAAGGTGTGCAAAAAATCAAATGCCGGCAGATATCTAGAAGTATGTGTTTGTAGACTGTCATTACTAAACATTTCTGAAGGTGCCTTTGTTGTTATTTTGAAGATAGAGGTAAAGTTCCTCTTTAAGGCCTCCTGTATGAAGTAAGTTGACCACCACCGGTATGATGCAATTAGCATTTTTTACTGTTGCCCCTTTTAAAATCGAGATTCTTCTTGCAGAGTAACAGGTGATGAAAAAGTTATTAGGATTCCAACACTTCCTTGAGTGTCAAATCCTCCTCACTCCCGGCTGCTTCCCCCCTCAGCGGCTATGTCACCTGATCTCCATCAGTAGCAGTACTGTGCTCGCTCACGAGACTGCCAGGTTGCAGTTTACTGTGCTCAGTCATGTGACAGACATAAGCTCACGCTGTGAATGGCGCCATAAGACTAGCTACTAGGCCTGCGGACGTTGGATCAAAAAACGGTGACACCCAGCAGCAGACATGGGGTCCTTCTCAAGCTTGAAAAGAGGTGGGTTCAGGGGCAATAGATTGGAGAACTAGAGAATCAGCACAACAGTAACAGCTGGTAATTGAGAGTTTAAAAAAAAAACAATGCGGGGACAGGGTTTCTTTAAATTAGAACTCCATCCAAAATGTTTCATTTTAGTTTTGAATAGCTTGGGGAAGAATTAGAATGTCTGGTTGCCAGGCACTTCCCGTTTTGGGGTGCCAAATGTCTCCCATTTGTCTTCCCGTAGTGTCACCTGCTGGAAACTATGAACAGTCATGTGGACGCACAGCGCACAGGCACGGTCCACCGCTGTCATGATCAGGAATCTGGTCCAGAGCAATGGTGTGCAGCCAATGCTGGAATGAGTAGATGTAGAGAGAAAAGGGATGAAAGATGCTGGAGGGGATCATGAGCGTTAAGACGCAACAGGATGAAAAATAGCGGAAAACAGTATGTTAGGAAACACAAACATGGCAAATGTTTATGGTACACAGTGCTTTAGCAAAATAAATATCATCCAGTTACCCCTCGTTCACACCTGAACGTTTTGTAGCGCGTTCTACGCTCGAAGAACGCTCTACAAAACGCTCAAAAATATAAATTGCATTGGAGTCAATGGACTCGTTCCCACCTTGCCGTATTTCCGCCCGTCCCGAACGCGCTACAAAACGGCCCACGCCTGAAAAGGTCCCGGGACTACTTTGGGCCGTTTTGTAGGGCGTTTTCCATTGGGATACTGCCAAGTAGCCTTTGTAATCGCGCGACGGCCGCGCAACTTTTTTACCGCGAATCGCGGTAAAAAAACCGCGTGACGGTCGCGCGACAGACGCGCATATTACAATACGCCTAGGTGTGAATGGGGGCTTAGAGTTTAGATCAGTATAAAGGTTTGCTTTCTTCAATCAGTAATGTACTCACTGTCATGAACATTGTGGGTGAGTTGCAGTTTTGTGTAAGACAGACTGTCACATATTTTCAGTGAGCCGGCCAGTGATACATACGGGCTGCAGGGCTCCTTCTATTGTGGAATTTGAACAGGGTCACAGTGTGCCAGTCCCCATTCCAGTCTTCTGCTCACAGCTGTACCCAACAGAGTGCTGAGAGAGTCTGACAGATTATATGTGACAGCTGAAAATTATTCTGTGAAGATGACCATAGAGCTTCGAGTTCCTTCTAAACAACACTGCATCCTCCTCCTGGTGCCAGGAGACGGTTAAAGCCTTTCCTGTGCACCAAAGCTGTATTCAGATGAACCTGCCTTGTTCGAGCTTCTATCCCAAGGCTATTATTCAGAACTGCAAATGTCAGCTACTGTTCACCTCGGCTTGTTTTAGCAGCATCCATCGTCTTCTGTTAGCGTGCCCCTTTTCCAGAACTATCCTGGAGTGACGTCACAATGTGTGCTATGGTATCTATAAACAATTTAATTTGTATCGCTTAAGGTGACATTAAGGTAAAAAAGTCCCCCCCATGCTGCTTTGAGGACTTAGCTTAAATGATGCCTCCTTGATCCAATCATCTTCTTCTTTCCAGGAGTCCCTCCAGCGCTGGTGCCGGTCTCGGATCCAGCGCTGACTCCTGTCTCTTCCTGTCCCACGGAGTCTGTGCGGGTGCTGTATTGACTTCCCCTGTGTCTCTCCTCTTCTCCCGGCCGAAGATCTGAACTGTACGTGCACCCGCCTTTGCGGCCGCCCGAGAATCTTCGGACGGGAGTGTGCGGCAGGGACATGCGGGGGCATATGAGGCTTTAATGATCCTTTAACATTGAAAAGTAAAGGTTAGAGATTGTTGTATATTGCTGATCATGTGACAGTTATGTTCATCACATACAGGGGACCATTGTGTCCTTGGAAAGCCATTGGCTGGGATGAAGACCTGTCTGTCTTGTGATCATCTGATGACAATGATAAAGACCTAGGACTGATCAGTACTGCTTTGGCAGCAAAAATTAGGGGATCGTCCAAGAAGTGTATTAGTTATGTGTGATCAGAGGACTGGATATAGTATTTTTTCGGAACAGTTGTTCTCTGTGTGTGTGTAGCTTGAATTATAACTGTACTTAAAGGAAATCTGACGCACCAGCTTCACATTAGGTATTCATTAGGTATCGCTCTCGCATTTGGTGAGAAACTGGAATTACCCTTTTTAATTAAATTTTTTGTAAAGCTGAGCTCCAGGTAAATCCAAAGTTACCCTTGAAATGATGCTCTCCCGCATTGCAAGGGTTAAGTGTTTTGTTTTTGTCTAGGCAGAACATAAAAAAAGCAGTTTTACTTTCTCCCTGGCTGTCCGTCAGCTGGTGCTCTCTTCTCTGCGATGCTCCGGGTTGTGGGTGGGCCTTCCAGTGGCGTCACAAGTGGAGTGCGGCCCGCACCTGGGTGACACCTCTTGGGGGCCCCCCCCCCCCCCCTCTGGAAAGTTGGGCACTCGGTCATGGACCAAGAGAGGAGGGGACCAGGCGGCATATCTTAGCCCGCCAAGTGAGCGTCCCCTCCTCTCTTTGTCAGTATCCTTTACCAAGATGGCCGCTTGCAGTGAAGTGTGCATGATGACGTCCCAGCAGACGAGACCCGGCGGCTGCATCGGGTGACAACTGGTGGACGCCTTTTGCTGGTATCGGCATCTGGTAATCCCAGTACAGCAGAACAGTGCCAGTCAGATGTATTAATAATGAATATGCTGATAGGAGGAAATAGCAGAAAGTTGAACTCCAATAGTGTGTTGCTTCTACTGCCCAATCACAAGGTGGGGAAGGGACAGGACCTGTAAGTGTTACTTAACTGTGGCAGAGAAAAATGAGGCCTCCTCACATGTCGGACAGGGCTGTGCTGTGTGACAGAGCTGTGTAAACTTCAGAAATAGATGACCAGAAATCGGCAGGTAAAAGTTCCTATATATGTAGTTGATTTTGTGTAGTTAGATGTTTGCCTGGAGTTCAGCGTTAATACAGTTGACATTTGAGCACAGAATTGCTTTCAAAATCAGCCAACATTATATTGGTAAATAATAATCAGAATAATAACATAATTATTTGTATTATTTAGTATTTGTATAATAACAAACATAAACATTATAACCCTTTTAAAATGGCATACGGTGATGGGATCCCTGCAGAGTCCAGCTTTCCATCCCCTGGCTCACTGTTCTAGGTCTGTAGTTTGTGGAAAATATCGTCTGGCACAAACCTCAGGCCTCCTCTCGCTGCGCCTGACGTACATAGAGAGCAAACAAAAGGAAAATCCACCCACACTAATTACATCTTCGTTATCGAACAATTTCCTATGAAGGAATTGATTGGTGTTTTCAGCTGCTGGAGTTTTCTCCTAAATCTGTGAGTGATGCTTCTGCTTTAAGTGAAGGTGATTCCAGGACACGAGTAATTGAGAATACCTAGCAACGACACTGGCAGGGTAAGAGGGAGACGATGTGAGGCTGGTGCTGGCTGTGCTGCTCATCCGCCGGATTCCTTACCTTTACTCTCATCTTAACAACAAGGAAAGAAATCAAATATCGGAGGATCAGGTGCTAATAATCCACTTTAACGCTTAACTTTTCGGGAAAGATTAGGCTCCATTCACATATAGCGTTTGCGTTTCCCACGCAGTTTTCTGTGTGGAAGACCGCACAGGACGAAAACGGTAACATTTTGAATCTGCAGGGATTCTGCTCATTTGCGCCAATTATATCGCCGCTTATATAGCCGCTTGTACTATTTTGCAAGCCGCAACAGTCTGAACAATGCACATTTATGTTTAAAGCGGATTCTGTGTCAATGGAGCCTTAGTGGACAAGGTGGTCGTACAAAGGCTGCATTGTAGTTTTTGGACCTCACAAGTCAATATTTTTACAGTATTCAAACATTGTCATTGAGCAATTAAAGGCTATCTATTATCAAAATCTACGGATGCATCAATACTAGTATCGGTGCTGATACTGAGTATTTGGGCGAGTACTCATCCAAATGCTCCGATACCGGAACTTCCGCTCAGAGGGAGGACTCCCTCTGACCCACAGTGCCGAGGGAGCATGGAGCCATCTTCCTTTCCAATCAGGAAGCTGGGCCGTGGGGTATGACTCGCCTCCCGGTTTCCTGATTTGCTAGGAAGCCAGATTCACGTGTTGCTAAGCAGCCTAGCTTTTCTAACCAATAAGGAAGCTGGGCGGCATGTAATGACCTGACTTGCGGCTTCCTAATTGGTCAGGAAGCCACGCTGCCTAGAAACAAGTGAAGCCGGCTTCCTAGCCAATCAGGAAGCGGGAGGCGGGTCATGAGGTGCCGCCCGACTTCCTGATTGGCTAGGAAGCCAGCTTTACTTGTTGCTAGGCAGCCTGGCTTCCTGCCAATCAGGAAGCCGGACGGCACCTCATGACCCACCACCTTGCTTCCTGATTAGTCAGTGAGCCAGGCAGCCTCCAAAGTCGGTGTTCTTTCGCTAGAACACGGGCTTCACAGGCAATCAGGTAGGCGGGCGACAGGTCATGATCCGCCGCCCGACTTCCTGATAATCTGGGCACAATGCACTGGTACTTGGTACTCGGTATCGTCGAAAAATATATGTATTTCAATATTGAATTTCCATCAGCTCTATCCCACGCCTACTAGACATATCGCTCTAGAAGTTTGTAAACTTTTGAAGATGCCACAGGATGTACTTCCTTGTGCCAATACTGTCACAGAGCCTGCCTTCTGAACTGCAACTCAACATCTGACCTATGTAGCATTATCACTGCTTGCTGGAAGCAGTGCATCATGGAATATGTAGTCTTGAGAAATCGAGATTGCATCACATTAACCAGCAGGGAAAGATATTCAAAGCATACTGGGCAGACAATCCAGAAAGTTGTTGAAAGTGATGAGCAGACATAAGGCAGCACTCACTACATAAAAGGGATTTTTTTCTAGTAAGCTTTGATTGTATTAACAAAAACATCTACAGTATGTGTTCCTATTACAATGCTGATGTTATAACCGGATAGTATATGCTGGGACTTAAGAACTCCTTCAGTAAAATATATTATGATTATTTGGAGCCACTCTTTTGAAAACACAGACAATTATCTGATTGGACGTTCCAATACACTAACAGATTTAAATCAGTCATTGATGTTCTCCCTGCTGTAAGTTTTTATAATAAATCTCGAAGTAAATACCTCATTTTTTTAAAACTTTTTTTTCCAAGCAATTACATGGCCACAAAGCTCCTTCGTGTGTCTCTTTTGTGCATCTACTGCTGGTGGTGGGTGCAACTTCTTTCAGGTCTGACAATGCCTCAGAGCTGTAGATGCCAGTGGATGATGTCACAGCTCTGAGGGTTCAGAATCATTATCGTTCCTCCTCGGAGAGATGCACTAACTGGAGGCTTTGTGGTCATGTGACCGCTTGGGACAAGATTAAAAAAAAAAGTATCTGGGTGGGTGTATTGCCTTCCTTCTATTTTAAATACTACAGCCCCAGTCAGCTGTTTTTGCTGTCTGTGTTCCTCTTGTAGATTTTCCCCTCACTGTATAGCAGTAAACAGCGGACAGAGTTTCACATCCTTCCCGCTCTATCCAAAACTTAAATAAAACATTTTAACTGGCCATACACCTTAATTGCTTTCATTGTCATACTTATTCTTCAGAAGTTGAATTTCACGTTAAAGTGGCCCTATTCAAATTTAAGGCATACTTCTAAAAGAGGACTGTGAATACGTGCCTTTCCGGCTGCCCAACACTACTACAATCCTGAGAAATTGTCCCCCGAAGTCTGTAGGACAACAGACACTTACGGAACTATCAATCTCCACCGTGTAGTCCTTGCTGGTAATTTTTGAGGAGCATTGTCTACCTTGCTCTCTGTGGTTTTTATTGACCATGGTCTACCTTGCTCTCTGGCTTTTATTGAGCATGGTCTACCTGGCTCTCTGTGGTTTTTATTGAGCATTGTCTACCTGGCTCTCTGTGGCTTTTAATTAGCATAGTCTACCTGGCTCGTTGTAAATTTTAATGAGCATTGACTACCTGGCTCATTATAATATTTAAGGAGCATTGACTACCTGGCTCATTATAATATTTAAGGAGCATTGACTACCTGGCTCATTGTAATGTTTAAGGAGCATCGACTACTTGGCTCGTTGTAATTTTTGAGAATCATTGACTATCTAGGTGAATAAATCATTGACTATCTATCTTCTAGTAATTTTTAAGGAGCATTGGCTACCAGGCTTGCTGTAATTTTTCGGGAGCATTGGCTACTTGGCTAGCTGTAATTTTTCAGGAGCATTGACCACTTGGCTCGCCGTACTTTTGGAGTAGTAAGTTAAGAAATGCCTTGACTGTAAATGTTGAGTATAGAGACAAGGTGGCTATAAAATCATTCATTTGTGACCATCATAAAAGACTTGGACAGTTCAAAATGTGCATGTGATGCAAAATTGGATAAGCAGAATCTACCTTTGGTCGAGACTACATGTCAAGATGATTAGAAGATCTGGCGATGCATACAGCAGATGCTATATTCACAAATCATGACTTTTCATGTAAATTCCAAGCTTGGCCTTACTACTTCCTGGCCTGTTTTCTGTTTGTAGTGCAGTATGAGTGAATTAGGAACTATTATTTCTGTCCAGAGCAACCAGACATCCCCATTGTAACTGAGGCCCATTGTGTCCTGATCCCTCACTGATAGGTCTGCTTTAATTCTGACACACATTGGTACCACTGCACAGTTCTCAAGCTTATTTTAACCCAGTTCTGGAAATTCCCGTTGCCTGCGGTTGCTTCTTAAAACATTTAGCAGTCAGCGATGCCCATTGGTAATGTTTTAATTATCTCTTTAGCTGTAAGGGGTGTTTTTACTGTTTGGATTTATCTGTCCGCTATCTGTGCCTCTAGTAGTACAGGCTACGGAATTGGTCTTTCCCAGTATCCTCCTGCTGCTTGCCAGGAACATCATCTGTTGTGGTTTTCAAATAGGTGGTGAAAAATAAACAAAATCTTACTGCTTGCTGGGAACATACTTCTCTACTTAAAATAAAAATGAGTTCATTTACAAAATAATAGAACGCAAATGCTTAGTTAAGTTCAATTCTAGGGAAAGGGAGAAACTGCCGCTCCAAATTCCATGCAGCCAGCTAACAGCTTGGTCACAGACCAGGTGCTAGGCAAAAAGGCTCACCATTGCCTTGAACATCTATGTATCAAAAGTCAGCCGCACTCTGTAGCTCTTGACCAAAATCAAAAGTGTTTATTAGGCCTCATTCATACCCAACGCAAGCAAAATTGTATATTGCGTGTATATGCGTGCACTATATGCAATCCCAGAATGCATCACTCGTAATGGAATTGTTAATGTGCTGTACGCATGTACGTGCGTATATACGCGTAAACGCGTATGTGTGCGTAAATACGCAGAAATGCGCTGCCCGGACGCATCTCTGTTCCATTCTGTTTTTGTGCATATAACGCTACGCAAATATACGGCTCCATGCGCGGCTCTGTGTATGGAGCCATTTATTTGCATATGTTGCATATGGTACAATACGCATGTACGCGCATATATGCGCGGCAGTGTGAATAAAGATCCTATTTGTAGTCTGACTATAAATGGGATCTTTGTATTACAATGTATTGTGTTTTCACGAATAAACACTTTTGATTTTCGTCAAGAGCTACAGAGTGCGGCTGACTTTTGATGCACATGCTTTGATGTCATCTTGAAAGTGAACGTTTTGGTGCCTAGTGCATGTGCTAATGTCTGTGATTGATTTCAATAGGGTGACATCCGTGCAGCAATAGCAGAAAAAAGGTACAGGTATCTTCTTTTTGCGATAGAGGACGCGCGGCTGTTTTAGGGTTGTCATTAGAAAATAATGGCACCCACAGCGCAATCGGTTCACAGCTAGCCGACTCCTGATCGCGTGGCAATCCATGAGGACTCGTGTACGATTGCCGTGCGGTGAGGTGTCGCCTAGGTGTTAATCTAGCCTTAATGTATAACTGAAGCCCAACCTTTTTTGTTTTGGACAAAGTGGAGAGGGATTAGAACACCTGCCAGGTTTTTATGTTGTCTATGTCCCCATTAGGTAAATTCACCCTCTCTGTCCTGGTGAAATCTTCCAATGGGGACACTAGTTCTGGTGATGCTGCTGACCACTAGTGATTTCCCTCACTTTGGAGGGTTTTTACTCTTACTTCCTATTTTGGGTATTAGACAGGAAGTAAAGGGAAATCTCCCCAATGGGACACAGATGGCAAAAAAGCTGACGGGTTATAACTCTCCCTTACTCTATCCAAAAATAAAATAAAATGTTGGCTTCAGTTCTACTTTAAGGTCACAAATGCAAGTGCAGATACAAGACATCATTCACACCAGTGCGATTCAAATCGCTTTGGCCCTTGAACCCCAATGCAGGATGAGGAATACCTTTTTTTTATCAAGCCCATACCCACCTATGTGTTTTGCTTCAGTATGAGTTTGAAAAAGGTGCAGGTGCTTCTTTTGGTGCTACATTAGTTTGTTTTTAAGCCCCATACACTTCAATGGAAGCACATAAAAATGCATATGCACAAGTGTGACCAGAGTCTAAAGTGTTACCCGCCTGGCCTGCCAAGGACTGAGACAGTGTTTATATCTTCCTGTGCCAAGGCATCCTCTGAAATCATGAAATCATACATGTGGCCCAGTCATGGAGAACTATGCCCTTCTTGATGACCATTTTTATTCATTAATGTTTCCCTGTCAGTGAGGTAATAAGATTAGCAGCACATACACTTTTTACATTTTCACATTTCTCGAATTTGTATACACAGGGCCCATTGTTTTTCCTCTATTGTTAGCCTATGAAGATATATGGTCCTCTTGTGCCATTATGTGATGACAGGGGTGTGAAGCTGGCCTTTCCTGCCTCTTCTCCTGATAGGCTAATTTTAGTTTACGGGAAATATTGTTAATGCGGTCGTAGGTATGTGCATTAAACCAAATAAACAATGGCCCTCAATGCTTCCTGTGTACAGCTGTGTGTGTTGACTCTATTACGTGCTGCCTCTGTGTTTAGGCCGGCCTTATGTTTCTTGTATAGTGTAACTAACTGAATTCCATTTTAAAATTTCCTATGACAGGAAATTGTGGCAGCCTTGGCTTTAGCTCTGTATAACAACCCCCAGCAACCTTAGTCTGGTACTTGCAACATGTTGCTGCTATTGTTTATGCTAAAGGTTTTTACAAGTCACTAAGGCTAAGGTGAGTGAAGTCATGTGCAGCTAAGTGCCGGCAGAACCCTTTCATAGGGCAGGGAGTATTTGATGTGATTTATAGAAATGTCCCAATAATATTGGATATAAAGTTATTGCACCTGAGACTCCAGTCCTTTGGGCTTGTGGTGTGGCATGTCACAAAGCATCAAATCTATTTAGGCCTCATTCACACGAGTTACGGCCGGCCCGTAGAGATCCGTGCTGCGTGCATGGCCGTATCGGGCAGCTCCCAGGAAGGACAGGTGCTGCGTGTGACTTGTAAGCATCAAATTGTCCTTCTCTATGGGAGTATGCGGCCGTACGCCCCCCTACGGTCACCCGACCTGCACGTCGGTGTGGGTGTCCGTACTCGTATGCTGACAGGATGGATCCTGTCTGCGTCCGTGCAGGGACACCAGCACCCTTACGGACATGCAGATCAGATGAGCATAGGGCGCCGTACGGCCGTGTACTGCCATAGAGACGGGCAGGCTGCTGCGTACAAATCACACGCAGCACCTGTCTTTCCAGGGAGCTGCTGGATACGGCCCTGCACGCAGGATCTGTACAGGCCGGCCGTTACCCATGTAAATGAGGGCTAAGGCCTGGTTCACACCTGGGCATTTTACAGCGCGTACCTACTGCTGGATATAAATGGTTGGAAAGTTTGATTTCCCAATAATTATTGGGGTCAAATCAATGATCATTTTTGACAGCAGTGATCAGTGAATGTGGTCTTCGTTCAGGAAACTCCATTCATTCCAAAACCGAATGATAAAATCAAATGGATTTTTGAACGACGTTCAACAAGTCTCTAAACGCGTTTTATAACGTTGTGATGAGAGCTTGCAGCATTTTGTTGGGACCGGACCGCAGGCAAAATGTGCATTGCGATCCCGTGCGGCCAATCTCATTGCGGCCAGAGGGCATTCACGTCAATGAGCCGCCACGTCCCCTCCTGCCCCACAACATACTGAGCCGGCTGCAATGCGATCCTGTGCGTTCTGGCCAGAATAAGGCGGAACACACTGTATCTGGTGTGAACAAGGCCTTAAACAGGAAACTTTCTTATTCTCAACTGTGGTATGAACATAATAATGTATTCTGTTAAATATGGCCTGCTAGCAGTCTTGACCTGCAGCATGTTTAGCTGATCAGCTTTTCTCATTAGCATGTAGACATCTGAGTGTAGAAGCTGTAGCATTGCCGAGAAGGCCGGCTGTATGCTGAAAATCACAGCTCAGGCCTGGCAGGGACCTGTGTTATTCCAGTGCTGTTATCCATGCCCCCCAACATAATGGAAAAGAAGGTCAGCAGGTGAATCAATTGGAGTCTGTGTGGCAGGTCATCTGAATATATGGATTCTGTCTCAGCTGCTGCTTTGTTTTATTAGCTTCCAGAAGGTCAGCCATTCTGTTTGATGCAGATAACATTAGTGTTTCCATGTTAAGGGCAAATTTCCTGGTTTTCACATAAACATACATTGTACATGCCAAGAAAAATGCTGGATTGCTATAAAAATGCAGCTTAATTAAGTGACGGTTAACCATTGCGGTCTATTAAACTTATTTTTACAACGTATTAATTCAGTCCCTTTACGCTGTTAGTAATTAAAAGAAGGAAAAAAGAGATTATTTGCTCCTGATATAGCATTGTTTTTGTTTAATATATTTTTATTATTATAATAACTCTTGAATACAGTGCAACTTACATAATGCATTTTAAAGAAATAAACAGAGCAAAAATATTCATACATCTGTCCTCGTATACAATTTCTATCAAATCTACCTCCTCATTCTTCTCTCATTCATTTCACCATTCATATCTTCCTCTGGAGGATTGGGGAAAAAATACCCCTGTTGTGTTATTCCTTCTCAATGGTCTATATTCTGTGTCAGTATCTACCCATCCACCTCCTCTTGATTACTTTACTCTTCTTATGTGTACACTCTTCATGTGTTCAATTAAGATGTCTTATTGACAATACTCGAGTTTTTGTGTTATTTTTTTTTTAATCCTCTAAGATCTAGCATTGTTTAATCCTGTGAATACTATAATTACAAATGGTCACTTGAGCGCAGCTTGAATTGAATGGTTGTGTGTTTGGTGATCCATTGTCCCCAAGTGCTGTGATTGAAGATGACTGAAGCTCCATTGTAATAAGTTAATAGAGAGGTAGTTCCTGTATTGGACTGTGATGACATTGCCGTTGCCATAAAAAGAGGTGACAACAACAGAGCAAGACAGCTAAACTCCTAGTAGACATCCCAAAGTCAAAGCTCACCAGATGAAGCATAACCAACTTCAGAGGGATGCTTTTTGATGTAACTCTATATTCAGAGTGCAGAATATCAAGACATCTGCTGAAGGCTTTATCAGCCATTGGCCAGAAAACGTGAAGTGGCAGATTCCTTGTAGCACAAGCACAGCAGTAATAAGGAAAACTGTTAACTTTTTTTTTTATATTTACAAACTTGCTTGAAAGTGTTAAATGTGGTTTAACATTCATTGTATTCTTATGGTCTGCAAATTAATAACATAAAAATGGATTTCCTCCAACCCTCCTACGTTTATTCAGTGGAGAGACACCGTGAATCCATTATTAGAAGGGGGGAAGTTGACACGCCAACATAGCTGTTGCTCACAAAAGTTCCGCAAAGTTTGAGAACGTTGGCTGGAGTATCAATATCGGCTCACCTAACCGCATGTGTGTGTTGTAAAGAAGCCACCGCTCCAAGCTCACTCTCGTGATGGACTATAATTTCAATACAAATTAGTAAACTAAACATGAGATTGCAGTCCATCACAGGAGTGAGTTTGGAGCAGTGACTACTTTACAATACACATAGGGACCATGGGGAACAAAAGCAGCCCCCCTCCAGAAGGAAGGACAATGTCCGCACCAATTCAGAGATGATTTGAGGATCTGCAGCCGAGTGATACACAAATAAGATACATTTCTGTTAATAGTTAAGGTACTTGAATGTATTTTTAAGATTTTACTCCTGATCATAGTGTCACTTTAAATCAGAGTGATCTATGCGTATGCGTACGGTCCCTACGCAATTTAATATCATCTTTAATATTCAAAGCTGCTCTGAGTTACAGTTTAATAGCATTCATCACTGTTGCAGTACTAGATATATGCCTTCTTATGTAAAACCAAGCTAAATTATATAGGTTTTTTTCATGGTATCGCTGCCATAGATTTGTGGACAATTTTTTTTACAGCATCTATATACAGAGCCATGCAGCCTGTAACACATGAACAGCACAGCAAGACGCGTCACAGTGTGCACAGGAATGTGTGTCCAAGCAGATTGTGCTCATCCGTGCCGCGTGTACATTTGTGTTTTGCCATCTGCATTACAAGGCTACATAGGAATATTAAAGTGTATGTAAACCCTAACAATAAACTTGACCTATTTGCTTCCTTTTGGTATGTAACTGATACCCCTGAAAGTGTTATGTTATGCGTGCTTGATAAGTGTGTTCAAATACCTGCTGATCCTGCCAGAAATCCAGCTACCTTGTAACTTGTGCATATCTCAAGTATTGTTAGCACCCTGTCCAGATTACCTTTGTGAACTGGATAATACCTCCCCCTGTGTTACGTAGATGAGGAACGGGACGTGTTCTGTACTTCTAACAGACACTGTCTTAGGCCTCATTCACAGTGATAAGAGCCGGCCCGTACAGATCTGTGCGGTGTGCACGGCCGTATCGGGCTGCTCCTAGGAAGGACAGGTGCTGCGTGTAATTGTACACAGCAGCCTGTTCCTCTCTATGGGAGTACGCGGCCGTACGCTCACCTGAACTGCACATCTGTGCGGGTGTCCGTACTTGGACGCAGACAGGATGGATCCTGAGCACGGACACCCACACCTGCACAGATATGCATTTCGGGTGAGCGTACGGCCGCGTACTCCCATAGAGAAGAACAGGCTGCTACATACAATCACACACAGCACCTGACCTGACCTTCCCGGAAGTGGCCCGTATGGCCATGCAAGCCGCACAGATCTGTACGGGCCAGCTCTTAGCAGTGTGAATGATGCCTTAGGGTGATATTATAACATAGTGCAATGAATGAGCATTGTCACACAAGAAGTGTGTTACTGGCAGGATCATCAGATGAACAGAAAAGGAAAAAAAGCCATAGAAAATGAAAACTAATGCAGCCAACACATCTAAGCGCTGGTAATATACTAAATATATCTAAATCTCCCCAAAAATTAGGATTTGTCTGTAAAGATTCATCCACTTGTCTTGGTGTAAGGGTTACAGACATGGGTGGAAACCCCATGATGAAAAATGCTATCTGTCTGCTGCATCTCCATATTACTTTTTAGAAATAGTGGTTCTTGGGTCAGATCTGAGACATTGTTGACCATTGAGCACACCTCGTGGTCTTCTCATACTTTTTAGTGGCACTCATTTACTGCCATTGTACCCGGGACGGCTGCATCAAACAGCAAAGAAGGGGTTGAAGAAAGCCACAACGACCTCTCAAAGGTTACACTGCAATCATGATCAGTGGTCATGGCGCTGGTTCAGTGGACTGGTTCTTCCTCTTTGTTTTCAATTTGCTGTATCTGCAATTTTCCAGGGTGTGTGGAGCTGGGAAGGTCTGATAGGGTCCCTCCTGGTGTGTGTGTTGTTTTGGGATAGATGTACAGAGCAGCTGTGTGTGGAGATAAATTTACTGCACATGTATCTTTCTTGGACAATAATAATCAGAGTTCTCTGCCAATAAATGATAATAAAATGACAACATGAATAGCAGTAATAGTGTGGGGGGAGGGATAGAGCTGTTAAAGTGTATGTATAGGCAAAAACTTTTTTTTTTCTTGCTTTGGATTAAGTAGGGAAGGGTTAAACTGCCTGTCATTTTAAGGCTCCATGTACACGGGTATATGGGCGCAGCACATGTAAAATTCAGGTGTATCTCCTGTCTAGGAAGCCATAGGTGCTGAATACAGCCATTCATAGACATCGGTGGCTGTAGGCGACTGTACAGTGGGTATATGCCCTCTGAGCCGGCTGGCTGTGACAGCGCTCCCTCCTGCCTGTCTCCTCCTCTGCTGCAGCGATCGTGTGCCTCTCGGCGTCCTCATGCCCTATACACTGTGTATAGAATGTTCCAAATATACTACAGGAAGTGAGATTAAACCTTATTAAAGAGGTCTATACAGGTGTCCCCGTTGAAAGATTTCCCCTCGCCTTCTGCTCTGCTTACATTTTGGATTTCCTCCACTTTCTGTTTGCTAACAATGGTCACCGGGCTAAATCGGATGAATTTATCCATCGGGGACACAGATCAGAAGAATAAAGTTGAATAAAGAATTAAACCCAAACTCTGCACAATGCAATGAGGTGCGTTTTGCTGTACCACATATGCAGAGCAGGCTCATATACCCTTCCGCGAATGCGCATTTTATCTTGCGTTACCGCAGTGCATATGTGTGAATGACCCTCCAGTATTTATCTGGAGTTCAGCTTTAAAACATTTAGTTTCAGCAGGGACTGTATTCAATGGTGCCGTTCATGGTGTCCCCCTGCCACCTGTATCAGAATATGTGTATACAATTCATGCAATGCCCAGTATGAGAAATAGTATGCAGTTGTCACTTTGTGGCCACCACGTCACATGCTGCACTCCAGACTGTAACTGTATATACTTCGTATAGGGAGCAAGTGGATAGAGAACACTTTTTACTGTGCACCAGTGAATGCTGAACCTGCACAGGTTTGATTTAAAGTGTGTTCTTCAAAGCTACAGGACTTGTTTGCATTGAGAAATCAAAGCCGGCTTGACTTTCAGTACTGAATAATGTATGGGTCATTTCAGCCAGGATCCACACTTAAAATGTAGAAAGGGAATGTGATCTTGACCTTTTGTCACTGAATGCCTCTTCATGTGTACTACAAGTCTGGCTATTGGCAGGGGTTTAGGCAGATAGGGGAACCTTCTATCGTTGCCCTGTCTATAAAATGGGATGGTAAATTCTACCTGTGTTGTGCAGTTAGAGGGACGCTCGGGTTGGAATCGACGAAATACATAAGAGGATTAAGCACCTATTCCTCTCTTTGACCTTGAGATTATATAACACTGGTGTCTGTGATCTTCAATCCCTTATCTTGTTCTGCTTCTGTCATCCTGGCTATGAAGCACCTGCCGTCTCCTCCTAGCATCTGCTCGGATTATAGGGGAGGCAGCACAACAGCTATATTACCCCGGATATCCTATACAGGTTACTGTTTGCAGATTCAAACATAAGACATTGTACGTTATTTTGGTGAATGTGAATGCATGATGAGCAAACATATTTGTTTTTGCTTTCAAAATAACACACTAAAAAGAGGGGAATTTATGAAAACTGGAGCAGACAGAATCTGAAGCAGTTGCCCACGGCAACCAATCATCTATCATTTTCAAAGCTAAACTGAAAATAGAATTCGATTGGTTACTATTGGCTCCAGTTTTGATAAATTCCCTCCATAGTCCTTTATAGATTTTGATGGCCTCTAATGAGAGCCTGTGCTTAGTGTTTCCAACAGCTCCTTCGTGTGAATTTGTCACCTTCTCTACAAAGCTCGGGCATACAGCAGTTCACAGATTAGGCAAAGTAACTCATTTATGCCACATCTGTCTGTATCGGGGTGAATGTTACAATGTAATAAAACATTTACTCATTAGGGGCCTATTCACACCAGCCCGCAGTGTTTTACTGTGCATGCTAGTGTCCGCAGTGTTTGGGCAGCGGGGTAGGTGATGCTTTGCACTGTTTCAGCACATTACGCTGTCTACATTCTTTGACTCTATTGATACAAAACGGCACTTCATTAAAGATAATGCACCACAACTTGCGGAGTTGTGTTGCAGTGACTGGCAGTGACTTTGGGTGAGCACTGGTGCGTTTGCAGAAGAAAGGCAACATGTCTACATTTTTCCGCAATACACTGCAGCTCCCCTCAAGTCAGTGTTGCAGTATGAACGTGGCACATCATAAACAATTGTGTTCTGTGTGCCCTGGTGGTAAACTGTGTTGTGCAGAAAAAAACAGCTCACTGCACATAGTGGGAAACAGGGCATCACACCCGGGGGGGACCTCACACACATTATTTCGCATGTTAGAATGCAGAATTTTGGCATTCAGGCCAGTGTGAATGAGCACTAAGGATTGGTGCAGCCTGCTGACTACTTGCTGCAAACAGGAAACACTTTAATAGCCCAACCAGGGGACAGATTCTCTATCAGCTACATAGAGGTAATAGAGGCAGAGCTGGAGCTTTTTCCTGTATGGAACATACATTTACTACCATCATAAGTAGAAATAAAGTTCCATATTTATACACTGTCACAATATTTTAAGAACTAGCATAACTCAAAAAAATGATCTATCTATATACGCACACACTGCCTGGCCCCAAAAAAACTCGCCATTTGGATTTATCTAAGCCAGGGGTAGCAAACCTCCGGCCCTCCAGCTGTAAACTACAAATCCCATGAGGCATTGCAAGATTTTCACAGACACAGACATGACTCCCGAAGAGAGATGCATCATGGGATTTGTAGTTTCACCACAGCTGGAGGGCCGGAGGTTTGCTACCCCTGATCTAAGTAAATGCGTAAGAGCCTTTCATTGGATAACTGTTATGATCTGGGGTTGCTTCAGTTGGTCAGGTCTAAGGTCTAGGTTCAACAACTTTATGTCCCCAAAAAATGAGGTCAGCTGTCTACCTGAATATACTAAATGGCCAGGTTTTTCCATCAATAGATTTACTCTTCCCTGATGTCACATGCACATTCCAAGATGACAATGCTCAAAGAGTGGTTTTGAGGAGCATGAGACATAATTTTCACACAGAGTACAGACCTTATCCCATTGAGAATCTCTGGGATGTGCTGGAGAAGACTTTACACAGTGGTCTGGCTCTCCCATCATCACTACAAGATCTTTGTGAAAAATGAATGCAGCTGTGCATGGAAATAAATGTTGTGACATTGCATAAGCTTATCCAAATAATGCCACGGCCAATGTGTGCCGTAATCAAAGCTAAAGACGGTCTGACTTATTTTTTGGGCCAGGCAGTGTGTGTGTATTGTGCGTATATATATTATATATGTATGTATGTATAGTGCTCCCGCCTGAGGAGTGTTGCTTTATAAAGACTGTGTGCCCATAGGCACAGCGGGTGTAAATTCAGCCCTGAGGTTGGCAGAATGAACAGTTTGTGTGGTGAGAGTCGCACATGTTGGTCATTGAAAGGCAGCTGCTGGTCTAGTATAGTGTTGGAGACAAGAATCCTGTGAGATCTGTCTGCAGGGGTAGAGAAAACACAAATGTGTAGAGCTTAATATAGCCGAACATGGTGTTATGCAGGAACAGCCTGCGAGTGCAGCCCTGCGACAGACTATTTTTAGTTTGGATTAATCAAAACCCATCTAGCCGGTCAGAATTTTCTCCTCACGGCTGATGAAATTTTCTCCTCTTTATGCACCACTGATACCGTTTTAGATTTCAGACCTTCATCCATCACTTTCTGTACTGAAATGTTAAATTGTTCCATGTTCCAATCAAGTTTGCAGAAGGAGAACTGAATTCAAGTAGAAGGATTGGAGAAAATTGACCGCAGGTTGAAATGACGTTTCCATCTATCGGCACATAAGTACGAAGTTTATACTTTTCGATGTGCTATAAAAAGTGTTTTCTTGTATGTGCCAAGATTATAGGAGATCGGCCACTAGGCTTCTCCTAATTGTGCAGGCTTACTTTTGATGGGTTCATATTTGTCTCTAATTTAGCTGTACTTCTATTGCCTGAGTCTGACACTTTGACTTATGTTAGGGGGTCAGAGGTCACTGAAGACTGACTGCTGCTGCATTGTCAACTGCCTGACCTCAGACATTCTCCCAGCTTCTGAGTGTGCACAGCAGTATCACATAAGCATTGTACAGAGCCCTGTTGTTTGCATGACCGTGTTGAATGACAGAAGATTATAGTTAAAGCGACACTGTCAGCACAGGGTAACTTGCAAACTAAGCACAGGATGTAAACGAAGAGCTTACCTTTGCTGTGGCCCGTGTATCCATATTGCGGAGCGTTGCTTGTCCCTGGCCAATGCAGGTATTCAACACTTTGGTTATATTGAATAGCTGCTTCCCCAACCACATGCTGAATTTCCTCTCGTTGGCTCTTATGTCCCTACAGGATAGAAGGTATTCTATCCTGCAAAGCAAACCCCCTGGAGCATTGACAGACACACAGGCTGCTGGAAAGGTAAGTATTCATGCTCTTCTTTTACAACTGGTGCTTAGTTTGCAAATGACCTTGTGGTGACAGGTTCTCTTTAACTATAAAGTTCTATAATTTGACAGTGTTAGGACTGCTTTCAGAGACGAGGCCATTTTGTGCTGCTGAGCAATGTACAGAGCAGCAGCTGTTGGACTTCATGTGACCTCTGACCCTGACTCTCAAGCTGAAGGTTCAGTTCCCTTCAGGTCAGGTCAGGTCCTAGATTCTTGGGTGTTTTGCTGATCCAATGCCTTCAGTATTTTCTCTGTCACTGACTTGGGACAATTAAGCCAGATCATTGGAACCAAAGACAGGCAGGCAAGCAGCATTTTCAGAAGGAGGACAGTATTGGTTTCCATTACACTCTGCCATTCTGTTGTATTGTTTGTGGACAAATCCCTGGAGCCAGGTTGCCAATGCTCCTTTAAGAATGACGTTTTGACGTTTTCTCTAGTTGTCAATGGAGCTGGCTCCTAAAAAAAAAAAAAATCTTGCTGGCTCCAAGATTGGACAGATTGGCTCCTGGATGCCATATTAGTTTCTTTACCCCTGTTAAAGAGCATTCAAACAACCCATTCATTTAGAATAGGTGCCAACGCATGGCAGCGGAACAAAAATCACTGCAACACCCAGTACAGAGTGCCGTGTGTTGCAGAAAGGCGAAGTGCTGTAATCCATCTTTTCAATGATGTTCAGCTAAATAACGGAGATGAAATCTTCATGTTTGCTCAGAATAAACCTTTAAAATCAAGTAGAAAGCACACAAATGTATCACAATTGCACACAGTTCCAATGTTTAGCTTTGCCCTGTTCTCCTGGCTTTTTCTGAGAAGTGAAGTAAGTCCAGCGGTTTATGGTGTACACATAGTTCAGCTGGAGAAATGCCATGTATATCTGATCTGCACAGCACCAGTCCTGGAGGCCCAGTGCCCACACTCCTAAGAAATGGACAATATAAATAAATAAGGTTGAGTGTACAAAGCAGAAATCGGTATGTTTGCAGCAAAATCCTATCCCACGTGTTGTCCTTGAGAACTTTTGGTCTGCAGTAAGAATGTTAAGATACCAGTTCAGATACCAGTGCCGATACTTTGCATTTTCCCAAAAATTACCAGGCTTGCAGCTGGGACCTGGCTCTGGCGCTCCACCACTGTCCTGAAATCATGGGATTGCAGGCACTACGTAACACATTTCAAAGCATGCATAAAATAAAACACACCGAAACATCATTCAGCTTAAAAATGTTGGCCGCGTCACTTTTATTTGTTTAAATAAATCAGCTGTATTTAGGCAACCAAACCATCAATAAATAATCAACCAAAGAAATTGCTTAGCCACTACGACTCGAGTAATAACTGTACACCGAATTAAGTCCCCCCCCCATACTGTGGGTGACAGACCACATAAAAGTCCACAACATATCTAAAGAGGTTTCAAGAATTAGGGTGGGGAGCGCCTTGTGCTGTGGGTCCAGCTGAGTGAGCTTTGCCAAATTGAGCCGTCCTTTTATAGGGAGCTGAGGAGCCTTTCAGAAAATTCTGGAAATTTCTGTCATTTTCCCGCCAAAACAGGTGAGTAATATTTAAAGGGGCCATGCTCTAAAAGCGGCAACCTGAAAAACAAGAGAGAGTGTGGGGAGAAAAAGGGGGAGGGGGACCGCCGTAATCCCATTTAAGTGGGCACAAATAAATTGTCATCCACTTGACCATTTAGTATGCATCGTTTTAGAAAAACTGTCACATGATACCGTACTAAACAAAAATGTATCAGTACTTGTATCTGTGAGTACTTGGCCAGGTATCAGTACTTGTACTTGGAAAAGTGGTATCGGTGCATGCTTTGTATATATTTATAAAACATAAATAAATCATACATTAAACAGGGATGCACAAATCCCAGGAGCCCCGTATGCTCCTTACAAATGACAGCTGCCTCCTAGCTTTTGAGTTTTTCTCTAGTCTAGTCTTGGAGCTGGAAAAGTATCTGTACTTGTACTTGTACTGAGTATGGTACTTGGTATCTGAACATCCCTAGTCTGCAGGTCTGATCTGTGTTACTACATCTGGAAAAGTATTACAGGCTCTATTTGCAGCATGTTTGGAGTTTTCCAACATATCGGTGAAATACGTTGAGGTTACAGTTTGTAGTGTCAGTTATTTTTCCATTTGCATAGTAGACATGCCGTTTTCACAGGAAAAGGCTTATGGTGACAAGTAGCTGACGTTTATGATACAATGGGGTCATATCTATATACTGTAACAAGCAATATCAATGAAATAACGGCCGAAATGAAGAAAATAAGCTTTGTGAATTGACCCCAATGTGAGACCTCATTCTGTCAGTGTGGTGCTTTTCACATATCACCATGTCTATCAGTTAAAGGGACAATCCAGCTCTTGCAAAAAAAATAAATGCACACTTCTTCAGAAGTGAAAGAAAAAAATGATTATTATTTTTTGCATTGAAGCCAGTAAAGCATTGCAACCGTGATCAGTAGATTGTGCATGCAATGCTTTGGCTCCTGCAGATTCTTCCTCCTGTTCGTATCTATACCGAGTAATTGCATTTTTATGCTGTTGAAAGCTACAAGTCTCTCTGTGGCAATGGCTGCTGGGACTTTCACCGATCCTGCCAATTGATGGGAAGTGGGGGGGAGGCGGGGGTTGCAATCTGACCATATTTCATGTTGCACTCTAAATATGGGTTAGAGGGGGGCGTGGTTTGCGCATGGCGGCGAGTAGACGTGCCTAGCCAGAGCTCCGTCTCTCACCCCGAGCAATCTTGCAGTTACCCATCTTCTCGAAGTACGCCTCGATCAGCCATCTCATCCCTAAAGCATGGGGAGGAAACAGAAGTACCGCCGGTCCGCTGCGACCCAGAAAACCGGCACCATCACGCGCCTTTGGACGCCGGAAGCCTTCTCCCCGGCCGCCGGGGCGAGGCGTGCGCCTGAAGGCCCAGGGGCCATCCCGGAGATGCCACCCTCCACCTCACACCCATCGGACGGATCCCACTCCTCCGCTCTATCTGCGGCATCTACAGATTCCGACCGGGGCTCCGGGATGTCTGTAGCCACGCTGGCTAAAACCCTCCCCAGCAAATCGGACCTGACGGAGATGTTTTCCCGCCTAGAGCGCTCCCTCAAGTCTGAGATCTCAGCTGTGAAGGCCGAAGTGTCCCATGTCATGCGGCGAGTGGAAGAGGTGGAGAGCCGATTGGACGCACAGGCCCAGGCCATCAAAGAACTTCAGACACACGGTGAGCAAACTCATACTGCTATACGATCAGCGTTTTACAAGCTGGAGGACCAGGAGAACAGAAGCCGTCGTAACAACCTGCGGCTCAGGGGCCTCCCTGAGGCCACCCAAGATGGGGACCTCGCTGATACGTTGCGTGGCATTTTTAACACCATACTGGGGAGAGCTCCCACCTCCACTTTGATGTTCGATCGTGCTCACAGGGCCCTAAGACCGCGCTCTGGAATGGGAGAGGCTCCTCGGGATGTCATAGTCCGCCTCCATTACTTCTCAGATAAGGCCCTGATTATGGACCGCCTTAGAGGTACCGCCGAGGTTGACTTTGATGGGGCTAAACTCCGCATTTTCCCAGACCTTGCATTTGAAACCCTATCCAGGAGACGAGCACTAAAACCGCTCCTACAGCTGCTAAGGGACAATGACATCACATACAGCTGGGGCTTCCCGGCCTGCCTGATCGGATCAAAGGGGGGACGCTCAGCGGTCCTTCGTTTCCCTGAGGACCTACAGAAATTCTGTGAGCGGCTAGAAATTGCCCCCCCGAGCTGCCGGATTGGTCAGATTCGTCCCCCGCCTGGGCTTCTTTACCCCCGATGCAATGGCAACAGAAGCCCCAAAGACCTTCCTGACTAACTACACATACTTACCCGGTAACACCCATTGTGAGATGTATGCTCTTATAGCGGATCCTGGCAAAACCACACCCGAACCACCCCTCCTCACCCGCCCCTCCCCCCCCCGTCCTCCCTTGTCAATGTTCGTACCCCCATGTGCGTCTGGTGAAGGCTTATGATTATTTCTTCATATTTACAATGAGTGACACATGTCGTTTATTATTAAGTCTTGAGCTTACACCGCTTGTCTTGCTGTAAACCACCACTGTCTTTGTATTGTTTATGCTTTGGAAAAAATCACAATAATTTAATAAGTAAATATGGGTTAGAAAGGTAAACTGAGTCTTTAAAGAAGAACTCTGGGGGAAAAGGTTTTAACCCTTGCAGTGGGGCTACACCCACACTGCATGGTTTAAGTGCTCATTTGTGTCTAGGTTTACACAAAGTAATACTCACCTGAACCTCAGATCTGACTGGCTGTCTCCTCCAGGCAGTCTCCTCCTCCGCTCCAGTGATGATATATCCCTCGATGTCCGCACTTCCTATACACTGTATTGAACGTGATGACTTGAGGATCCTTAGACCTCTGCAGTGGATGGGGAGCGAGGCAGGAGGGACTGGTCTAAGGGCAGGTTCACACCATTTTCTGGTCCGGAAAATGGTGTGAACCTGCCCGCAGTTCCAGTGCATTCCAGACAAAATGAGACATGCAGTATTTTTCTTGTCTGGTGTGGAACGAACTGCGCAGGTGTGAACAGAGACAAGAAATAGCATAGGGATACATTAGGATGCATTTTGGATCCGGAAACAATCTGTTCTGGTCTGGAGATGATCTGGAAGTGGTGTGAATGGGCCCTGAGAGCTGGTCAGCTCCAGGAATCAGATGATCACTTAACCCTTGCAGTGCGGGGGTTAGCCCCACTGCAAGTAGGTAAGAATGTTTTTCTCCAGAGTTCTGTTTTTAAAAACAAATGTAGTCCAGCAATGCAAAAATGGTCTACACGTGTTACATATCCTCACTGAACTTACACATTGCAACTCGAACTTTGATGTATTAAAAAAACGATATTTAAAATGACAGTATTTGATCCTAACCAGAGGCAGCTCTCTAATCTGACTGCAGTGGACGCCCCAGCTTTACATCAAACGGCACTGGTGACCTAGAGTCAGCATTGAATGTGCTGTAGTAACCAGATAGATGGCAGCATCAATTTTAATCAACAGATCACATATCACCAGCACACCAAAACCTCAATCCATCTTTATTGTAAGGTCATCAGTAGAAGCAATGTATCTTCAGGCCATATGCGCCCCCTTCATCCTGGGTTTGCCTGATCGTTGCTTCTGCTGGTGACTGTACAATAAAGATGGATAAGAAGCTTCTTGGTGTTCTGGTGATATGTGATCCTGTGTGCACGTCAGAAATTATGAACAACCTGGTGAGAAATCAAGCTTGTTTTTTCCCCCGATGCTTTCCGATCGTGAGTTGCTAAATATAACACACAATGTTCTTCTCTGGTTGGATCTGAGTTTCAAGTCCCAAATATTGCCAGGAAAGCTGGCTTCTGGTTCATTTCCATACTGCCTAATTGCCTCCAGGGCAGGATATGAAAGCTATTATCGTAAAATCTGCAGATTAAGGCAGAAGTGAAGCTAAACTCAGAGGGTTGTGTGCTGAGAAACTACAGATGTAGTGATGCTATCTGTGAACATTGGGTCAGACTCAGCTCCGGGCCATGTCCTTGCAAGCTCTGCAATTTCTCACAGTGAAAGCCAAGAGCTGGATCCCCCACCTATCACTGACCTGGATAGACCGTAGTGTGAGACTTCCAGCTGCCACCTAGGGATACATTTCCTTCTGCTGACACTCCACTTCACTTATATATTGAAGTGAGTAGATTGTTATTATGTATAGTCTCCGCAACTGCATTGTGTTGGTCGGGCACATTGTGGATACTTCTTCCTGATAAAATACATTCTGGAAAGTAATGAAGATTTTCATGAACCCCAAAAAGGCATACAAAGACTTTAAGGGGGACTATAGACTTTTTTTATTGATTTTTACATATTCACGTTAGAGGTGAACCTATGTAAACAATTTTATCAATGTGTGTTAATGTATTAAAAATATTGTCCCGGAATATAGTTTGCAATTATATATGTACGTGGAAGCCACCTTTTAATCCTTTTCCCCGATACTGATAAACAATAGACTTTTCACAGGAATGATTGTTAGCGAGAGACCATGTGACTAGGGTGCCAAAGCTGGGAGATCAGGAACAGCCATTTTTTAAATTTACGACAAGACATCATCTGCTTGTTATATGTGATGCTCAGTGGCCAGGTACATTCAATGTGGCAGTTTTCTGTATGTATTTTACATTGGAAGCAATGGTGTGGTGCATGGTATTTAAAATTGCCTGACCAAGGACTTTCGTGCAGTCCCAGGGCAGTTCTTTTATTCAACAAGCCTGTTTAGAATTTGAATGTGGGTGGCCATTCTTCACCTTGTGTTTCAATAATGGGTAGACAGACCAACATGTGGTAGTATTATTTCACTTTGGAGGTTACCACACATTCAAGCTGACCTATGGTTGAATATGATTAAGTAAACTTCATTTTTTATGGCCCACTTAACATTTTAAGGACCCCACAGTGTGAATATTTAAATGAGCTTGGGTCTCTGAGGTCCAGTCAGCTTTGTTCTAAGGTTGAGAAAGCCACCAATTTCCCATCCTGTCAGGTCTACCAGAGTGAATTTTATTCAGCCAAGAGGAGAATTTGTACATGTGGACATTACTCCTTCACTGGGGTATTTTTTGTACTTTAATCAGATGCATACTGCAGGAGACAACAAGCTTAGGTCAAACGACTTCATTTCATGCTTGTGGACCCAGAGCATAGATATAGTTTTTCAACTTGTGATACCTTGAGGTGCAACTCTTGGCTTTCATCTTCAGAAACTGACGACGGTGACAACACCCATATATTTTCATCCTAACAGGTTCCATTTAGAAGCATAAGGGATTGCTTTGAGAACAGTTATACATGTAAATGGGTAACCAAGATTAGCAACCAGGGGTGTGTAGGGGGCAACATAATGGGGTATGAAGGAAGAACATTGGATCGCTTCATAAAACTGAGAGAGAATGCCCTATGGCCACAAAATTACCTGTATGTTAGTTTTAATTTCTTGTCACCAGGATACCTTTGTGGTGGATTTAGTAAAAAGCTTTTGGCACAAAGTGCAAGTAAATGTCCCATGTATAAAGTAGCGGTAGGGACTTACCATGACCATACCACAGGTACCACAAGGAAAACTTGGTTATAAAGCATAGTGGTGTCCTTTTATAAATGTTCTTAGTGCTCTGCCTGCCATGTACCACTGATTTTATTCTGACCAGTTTTTGTGGTTTAGCAGTTCAGAAAGTGCTGTTTTGTTTTGTTGTGGTATACAATATTGAGCTTTGTGGTATATGTGGAGGAAAAGAGAGAGACAAAGTGAAAATCAGCCCCACATCGTTTCTGACTGAATAGCGGGATAACTCAAAGATGACAGATAAAACACAATACAACCTAAGCAACCGCCAACAATTTACTTCAGGGTTATTGTTTTACTGGGATTTTTTTTATAGAGCTCATGTGTTTAGCTGCAAGCACTACATAGTACAGGGAGGCAGCAGTACAGACCAGTCATATGCAATAAACCTTAATTGGAACAAAATATTGATGTCCGCTTCCAAATATGCTTTTTAATATATATGGAAATATTATAGTTTAAAGACCAACACAATTACATGTAAACTATATCATATTTGAACAACTGAAGATGTCACACTTGCAAATTATAACTTTGTGTAGTAGTTTTTAAGTCAGAGGGGGGGAAATTATTATGGAATTAAGGAGCTAGCCTGTCCAGTCCAGGGGTCCAATAGAAAGCAGTAGCATCTGTGGCATGCAAAATGCCCCAAAAAAAGCTCCAAAAAACACCACTTGTGATGCGAGTTTGAAGGCATTTGCGTTGAAGTCTATGGGGACAAAATGCTCAAATCTGCATTAAAAGAAGCTCATGTACTTTTTCAAGCTACAGGTGTTTTGCTACAAGCGACAGAACACTCTGGTGTGAACAAAGGCCGTAGAACACATTGGGATTCCTTGTTTTGAGCATTTTATAACTTGGAGCTACAAAATGCCTAGGTGTGAACGGGACCTTAGGGCTAGTTCACACCAGTGCGTTATGGCATGATTCAGTGCCGGAACGCACTGGATCGCATCCCGGCCGTGTCACTGTGTTCTGGGGCGGGAGGGGGCCTGGCGGTGCATTAAAGTCAATGGCACTGCAGCCATGCCCCCTGGCCGCAGTGCAATTGCCCGCAACAGAACGTGTGGCACCTCAATGGCTGCGTTATTGTCAGAGAAATATGTTGCATGCACTATTATTTCTGACCGCACCAGACTCTGCGGGGCGTGCCTGCAGTGCCATTGACTTCAATGCACAGCCACGTCCCCTCCCACCCCAGAATACAGTGAGTCGGCCGGGATGCGATCCAGTGCGTTCCGGCATTGAATTGTGCCAGAACGCATCGGGGCTGGTGTGAACTAGCCCTCAGGGAGCATTGGCTACCTGGCTCCTGGGATTTGTCTGGCCCTCTTTTACCATGTCATTACATAATTTGTTGTCTGTATAAAATCCTTGTACATGTTGTCATACTATTTATGTGGTCAGAATTACCTTGTGTGTAATATAAAGAATAAGTGAGACATGTAATGCAGGCAGTATTATACTTCACTTGTAAAATTAACCAAGGACCACGTGTGTGTGTGTGTAGTCCCTTGATTTTATATAGGAATTAATGCAACCTGTCCGGATACATCCAAAGCTTGTATAGATTGCAGTGGAAGCTATTGATTAATAGCAGGTATAAATGTGCCCCCCAAAGTGTTTATACAGTGTTTTATATATATCCTCGTGTGTGTGCACAGTGGAAAGTATTTCTTATGTATAAATATTGCCATGCCCATGCTCTAGAGGCACACATTACATTCTGGCATCTTCACTGTCAGCAGTCCACAATCCATACACCAGCGTGGGGTTGTGATGCTCTCGAGTGTTTGGTCTCTTTTTAAGATAATCACATTAGCTAACCTCTGTTTTCCTCCCTTGTATTGTAATTGGGTAAATTTTAGACTTCTTGACCCCAGTGTCCCCAAATAAAAGCAGATAGGTTGTTTTAAGGGTGGGTCAGAGATCAGCAGGGACAGCTGCGGGAGAGCAGAGAAAGGGAGTCTTCTCTGAGAAATCTGTATGATCAGCAGTGTGCGCTTTTCACATCCTTGTGTCTTGTTCAGACAGGTGGGAGGAGTGAATATTTACCATACACTGCAATCCGCTTCCAATTAATTCCTCTTAGGCACTGTTTAAAGAGAAAATATACCCTGCACGTGACCAGGATTTAAAGAGGAAATCCGATTTCTACTATTGTAGTTTTCACAGACTACAGAAGTGGCAAAATTACCTAGTTGTATTATGTTAATATTATAAAGTAAATGAAGGTCATACAAAATGAATCATTATTATGCAGGATTTAAAAAGCACCAACAGTTTGTGCAGCGCTTCACTGTATAAGGAAGACATTTCAGTTACAATACAAATCAAGTCAAGATGGTAAGGAGCGCCCAGCCCGTGAAAGCTTACAAATTGCACCAATCGCCTCTTCCTATGGTGACACATTGGTTGGCCACATTGTTTCGCCTGATGAAGGGACCACACTACTACTGAAACATTGTGATCTTTTGTGATGGCATGTTTATTTAACGTCAATAAAGGAGGGATTGATAATGTGGACCTTGGTGTGCTGATGCCCTCATTACGGCTATTTTTGTCTGCAGCCTTTGGATTGTCTTTGGCTGCTACTGACAAGACCTGTCCCATGCCACCTACTGTGTTCAGTGGTAAGAGTTTTTGTCAAGATCTCATTTATTAATTATTATTAGTAATAAGGAGAATTAGTCATTTTTCTAATTCAGAGTAAAATAACAGGTTGTCTTGAAAGCTGAACCTCCCTCTACCCACGTATAGTCTTCTTCCCTGCGTTCCCTGGCCACCTTATCTGTTGGAGCCTTCAAATACCTGGTATTTCCAGGTATGAGGGAACATTTGGCCGCATTCTCTTCTCATGATACAGTTCTCGGGTCCAAGTGGCCAATCATTGGGCCCAAACACTGTCATGTAGAGGCAGGGGAATGTGTCACAGTTGAATCTCAGCAGGCGGTGAGGGATTGTTTGAGCTTTCAAGAGAATCTTTTACTTTGCCCTGAATGAGCAGTGACAGATTCCCTTTAAACATATGCACTTGTTCCAAGATTACCAAATTAAGAATTGGGGGGATCTGGTGCATGTTTTCCTTCTTTAGAGAGCTGTACCTATACCAGTATGAACAACATCTTCCTGTCATCTGTAGTCCTGGGTCCTGTTTGTCATGCAACTGATCCAATACAAAAAAGTGGTTATCTGCTTCATTCTGGTCGTGCATCGATGAGAGGGAAGAGTCAATCAAGTTTCAAACCAATCAGAAAATCTCTGTTGCACCCCTAAACAGGTCAATATTTTGATCAGAGCAGCCCAATACATTAAGTTTTGCTTACCTAGAGGGCCCTTTTCACAGGCACAACATTAAACCTTTGAAGCTCTGTGCTTCTTTTAGTTTAGTGGCTTGAAGTGAAGCCCTGTTTATATTAGCTTGGTGATCCTTCATGGATATACAGATAGATTTTGCTGCTTCCTCATGATATAGCAGTGAAAGCAAGCTTATTCCTCCTATTACAGTGCTTGCGTTGGGAATCTGGCCAATATCTAGAGCATATCTAGTTACCCGATGACACTTGCTGACAAGTTGCGTATATGCTTGATGGTTAATGGTCTTCTGCCAGTTACTTCCTGCTGTCTTTTATTGTTCCCCTATTTTGTGGAGCATTTCCTATTTCTTTGTCTTTGATGTCTTCTGCTTTGTACAGTAGTTTATGCAGTGAACTCGTATACTGTCCTGTGGAGTGAGATGTGGTTTAATAACAGTAAATCAGCATGTCTGAGTAAGAAAGAGTGTGCCTTTGAAGACAGCAAATCATATATTGTGTTAACTGGTTTTGTTGTTTGGATCTGTGTAACGTTGCACATGTTCTGTCTTTGTTCTTTTACTTTGAAACTTTATTATTTAATTTGTAGTGTAAGATAGGATTGGTAGATTATTTTTCTGTAAATTAGATTATCACCACCTACCTTTTTGCCCACTGGAGTATCCCTCAAATGTTTGAGGTGGGGCTACTGCACAAAGAGGGGAGTTTATCAAAACCAGAGCAGACAGAATCTTGAGCAGTTGCCCATGGCAGCCAGTCAGCTGTCATCTTTCATTTTCAAAGCTTAAAGCGATATTAAAATTTCCTTTTTTTAAAAATATTTGCTAGAAGGAGACCCACCTTTGCCTGAGGCGGCTGTTGTTCTTTTTCTTTAAAAGTTTTAATTTCCTCGTTTTCAAGTGGGTCCCCGCAGTGCTCTCCGCCCCTCCCCCGCACGGGTGCCTCCATTAACTAACGGAGGCACCTGTGCGCGCTCGTGCCCACAGTGGGTGTGTGCATCCATAGGCACACACAGCCTTGTGGCAGGCCATGCCCCTTCTCTCTGACCAACACTTTGATTGATGGCAGATGGAGCCTTTGGCTCCTCTGCCATCAATATCCTCCCCTTGCAACCAGGAAGTACGGGGAACAGAGGATCACTTCTGGACCGGCGGCAGGGACGAGCATCGCTGACAGGTAAGTTTGGGGGGGTGTCTGGGGGAGAAAAAGGTTCTGGGCGGTTTTTACCCAAATGCAGAGAATGCATTAAAGTCAAAAATGCCCAGACCTTTAATACTACTTTAACTAAGTAAACTGAAGAGCAAAGCTGATTGGTTACTATGGTCAGATTCTGTATGCTCCTGTTTTGATAAATTCCCCCCCTATGGTATCCTGATTTAATCAGTAAGTCAGGTTGGTTGTCACAGGCTTAAGGTGCCCACTCCCCTTGCGATAATCGTGGGAAATCCCGCGATCGTACGATTATCGTAAGGTATGTGGAAGCCACACAACCTCTACTACTGTAAGGTCGCACGACTTTTATCTTACGAACATGTTCGAAAACCCGCCGAGAATCGTACGATGTGTAGCATGTTCGTAAGATAAAAGCCGGACAGGCCGGTGTGCGCAAGCGCCCACTGCCCGTTCGGCATTGCGGTCATCGGAAGCCTGCCCCTCAGCGGGGCTGGCTTGCGATCATTGCAAGTACGATCTGCATGTCCAAGATAGGCAGATCGTACGTTCTTTTAATTACCTTGCAACCATCGCAAGACAAAAGTCTTGCGATGGTTGTAAAGTGTGTGCCCAGCCTTAAGGTACCCATACACTGCACAAAATCCCGCGATCGTACGAAAATCGTGCAGTGTGAATTAAGACGTGCGACTGTTTCTACTGTACGGTCGCGCGTCTTTTGTCTAAGGAGCATGCTAGAAAACCAGCCGAAAATCGTACGATGGTTTGAATGATGCTCGGGAGACAAATGCCGAACGGGCCAGTGTGCGCAAGCGCACACTGCCCGTTCAGAATTGCGGTCATCCGATGCCCGCCCCTCAGGGGGGCGAGCTTGCGATGATCGCAAGTACGATCTGCCTGTCCAAGATGGGCAGATCGTACGTTTTTTAAATTACTTTACAACCATCGCAAGACTAACTAAGGTCTCGTTCACACCTAGGCGTATTGCATATGCGCGTCTGTCGCGCGTTTTTTTTTACAGCGATTCGCGGTGAAAAAGTCGCGCGACCGTCGCGCGTTTCCGAAGGCTACTTGGCTGTATCCCAATGGAAACGCGCTACAAAACGGCCCAAAGTAGTACCTGTACCTTTTCAGGTGTGGTCCGTTTTGTAGCGCGTTTCCATTGGGATACAGCCAAGTAGCCTTCGGAAACGCGCGACGGTCGCGCGACTTTTTCACCGCGAATCGCTGTAAAAAAAAACGCGCGACAGACGCGCATATGCAATACGCCTAGGCGTGAACGAGACCTTAGTTAGTCTTGCGATGGTTGTAAAGTGTATTGCCACCTTTAGGCTGATGCTCAGCAACTAATGCTTGCTCAGAGAAGCTCTATTGATTAAAGCTGACCATCATCTAGTAGTTGAGTTGCTGATTGTTAGGGATTGTGGCACCTAACAAGCATGTTGACCTTTCAGATGTCTGTTACTGATAATGAGTGGAGTGGCATACATAGAATAGGTAAGCTATATGCTAGAAACACATGGAGGTTTGATTTTTCTTCCCATGATCCCATTGCCATTAATTTTCCTCAGCACTGGACACTGCGTAGGTGTAAACCAATATAGAAATACGATTGATTCCCTTGCTGAAATGACAGTCTCTGATGTTTTGTAGTTTGTAATTTAATCGATTATTGAAAAAGTTGACAACTTTTTCAATAATCGATTATAATCGATTATGTCGATTAGTTGTTGCAGCCCTAGTGGGTATAGACCAGAGATGGTGATCCTGAAGTGCAGAGCCATGTAGCACAGAAAGTTTGAGAGCTTTCCACAAAGATGTACTCGACTGAAATATGCATGGCGAAAGAAGGGGTGGATTACCGAACATCTTCTGGTGCTGAGCCTTCTCCTGGGAACTGTTGGCGAGGGATTACCTGGTGCAGATTGTTTCTCAACCTTTCACCATTGGCTGAATAACATGACAATAATCAGACTTTTGCAGGTACCTTAAAGCAAACATGCGCTTTTCCCATGCAGGGCAAAACACACTTTAATGCCCCCACCTCAGTAACACATATTTACCATTGCTTTGTTGCCTTGCTGCTCCCGTTAGGAGCCTGGAATAAGGAAAGGCAGTCTTGTCTAAGCTCTGAGTCTGAGAGTTTACACAGGACTCTCTCCCCATGTCACAGCGCTGGAGCAATCACCAAGCATCAGCCCTGTTTCATAAGAGGGAAGGTTGTGAGTGTCATGCTTCTCTATATCTGGATGTGGAAGTGGACATGTTGCTTTGCCTTGCATTGAAAAAGGTTTTCAACATCATTTAGTGCAGAAGGTGCAGCAGGCTACCTGCAAAGAAGATGCCCTCCTATTGCAAGAAAAGTATTGTATTTGCTGTGTTTGGGCACTTCAGAAGCTCCTAGATTTTAAACACTAGCCTACAATAATATTTTTATTTAAATGTCATTTTGCTGTTAAAATGCCCATAATATTATTATTATGACATAAATTCAGTCAGCAGTGCAGATAAAGGGAGGAACATTGTGGTAAAGCTGATTAGCGCTAAGAACCGGAAACATTTCCAGGTACAAGGCTTCAGCTTTTGGGGCAGCTGCTGAATATTTGGGGCCATTGTCATAAGATGGACTACACATAAATACGTTTCCTTTGCCTTTATACAGTATTCATATTGCATTTGAAAGTTCATCCTTCATGAACCTTTAGATGTCCTTGTTTCCATAGTTCAGATTCTGTTAACTCCCTCTTCCCATAACTAATGGGGGCTTCTCAGCAAGTTTGCACAGATCTCTTATTCCCCATGCCACCTCTAGTTTCTGCTTTCACAGTCCTTTATTTTATAATCTGCTACCAGCTGTCAGTGGTGTGGTGCCAAGCACACCCGTTTGTAGCATATTTGACAGGTCGCCAGCATTTATAGGACATTCTAACCATCAAAGAGATGTTTCCACATGCTTTTTCTTTGTTCTACAGTATTTACAAATCGTGTCTTGGAGAAATAGGGATGCCAAGTTACAATGCGTTGTTAGCTTGTGTAGGGATACAGTAAGTATATAGAAGTAATTGGATATGGGGATTTACTCTGTTCTTGATCTGACCTAATATCACGAAGTAGGTCGATAAGCACCGTCTCTGCCAGTGAACACTTAAGATATAAAATTGACTGGTACCATATACCCTTAGTGGTCTGAGGTCCTCTGGCTCACTTTCGGTTCAGGAAAAGTTGGCTTCCTCTATATCCAACTGTTCACTCTCTATGAGAATACCAATGAAAATATGAGAATCCCTCACATCCAACCCATCTCCATTACTCATTTTTACCAGGAAGCATCCAACCAGCCACAGCTACAACCAAATAGCTGGTCCTGATGGACGACAACCAACCTAACTACCCTAAATCCTATTTATACAGTCATACATATTTAACTATCCTAAACTCATACAATATAAAGACATATGCTTTTTAATTCATTTGTAATTATAAGTCCCTAAAAGAGAACTACAGCCCACTAACCATCTATATATTTGCTAACATGTATAACTACCGTGTTTCCCCGAAAATAAGACACTGTCTTATATTTTTTTTGGCTCAAAAAAACACACTAGGTTTTACTTTCGGGGGAGGTCTTATTTTTTTAAATTTAATGTACAACAATCCACACTTATTCATCTACAAAAATATGGTGATCAGGGCAATCAGGGGTGCCGTACCTTTCCAAGAGCAATTTGCTAACCAATCGCTGGCCAGAATGAGCGAAGCGCACTTTCACTATCGATTCCTCACAGACGGAGTGCATTTGGTATCACTCCACCTGTGACAGGAGCCGGCGCTATAGAGGAGGCATCGGCTTATGCGGCTCTGCTCCCTCCGGTGCTGCCTCGCTTCCTCTAGCGCTGGCACCGCTGATTCTCTCCCACGGCTCTTCAAGTTTCCCCTTATGCCACCACGGCGCTGGGAATGGTCACAACTAGGTCTTATTTTCGGGGTAGGTCTTATATTTTAGCAATTCCCAAAAATAGTACTAGGTCTTATTTTTGGGGTAGGTCTTATTTTCGGGGAAACAGGGTATGTACAAGCATTCGATTTTTGATTTTTAGATATTTATTGTCCTCTTGAAGAACACATGAAACTTATATATGTACAAGTTGTATATTATATATAGTCGCAGCTGACATCTTTCAAAATATTTGATATAGTAATGTTCCTATTGGCAGCCACCATGATTCTTGTACCTCAGTTGGTAATATTTGATATTTGCAATTTACATTTGAGCCCCTCTTCCCTCAGTTTTCATTTTTTGTGTGTATTGTTGTTTAATACAATCTAGAACAGTGTCTATCGACCTTTTTCCAGTCATGGCACCCTTTAAAAGTATGCAGAATCGAGGCACCCCAGTCTGAAATGTAGAAAATGTGTTTGGTCCCAGGCATAAACACAAAAAAGTGGGGTTTCCCCTTCATATCAGAGTTCCACCTTTCACATCAGAGTCCCTCTTTACATTAGGAGCCTCCTTTTATATCAGGGTCAACCTTTCACATTAGATTCTTCCCTTTACATCACATGTCCCCCATTCACATCAGAGTTCACCCTGTACGTCAGAGCCCCCCTTTCATATCAGAGTTCCTCCTTCACATCAGGAGACCTCAGTCCCCTCTTCACATCAGAGTCCTACCATCACACCAGGAGCCGCAGCATGGCAGAGGGCAGGAGCAGAGCAGGCCTGGGCTAAGGTGACATTCCATCCCTGGAATACTGTAATGGATTTCCATGGTGCTAGTGGTTGGCGTGCCTGTACCAGGGAAAAGTATGATGCTGTGAAAACATTGTGAGGCACTTTTGAGGAAGCCAGAAAGCACCCTGCTGGAGGAAGGCTGATCTAGAAAATGAACAAGAATATGCAAATAAAGGTAATGTGTCATATTCTTTGACATGAGCCGTTTTAAAGATAAATATGTCCCAAAGTTCACATAATTGGACTTTTAGATCTGCCTTTATGGGTCATATATGGAAGAATCCCGGTGTCTTGTAGTAACATCCATCATTTTTCCTAATATTTCTTCAGTTCACATTACTAATAATAAGTTTCTTTATTGGAAAGCTTTCTCTGTGCCTTCTGAATCGGAGCCTTGCAAAATGTAGCCTGGTCTGTATCACAGTTCCTCATCACCTCTATCAGCCTGCCACAGTCTCACCCAGTTACATTGGAAGTTAGAAAATAAATTGTAACATGTAACAAGAGGAAGATGTCCCACCCAGAAACACTGGGGGGAAATGAATCTGACTGCCAGGGCTGATATAAGGCAGCCTGCATTAACTGGACACTGAGAAGGCATGTGGGTTCTATTTAAAATTCTGATGTCTATAGAGAACATTTTTTTTAAATCATTTATATTTTATGGATATTCTGGATTTTACATTGCATTTGTATGTGCGAAAATATTTTGATTGCACTTTATAAAATGTAGCACAGATACAGTATTTCCTTTTGCAGATAACAGATTTGAAGTTTGCCTTGACTTTTTTAGATTGGTATACAGCTTTTATAATAGTTCCATAGACCCAGTGCCGTCAGAGGTTCCCCCTGGCTTAGACTTCATCACAGTGTCAGGATGTTTGAGAAAAGCTGAGCGCGTTCTGTGCATTCTTCATGCAAATAAAGCCTGGAAGTCACAACAGCTTAATTGTTTCCTTGTGCTCACAATAAAATTCCACAGTCTGCTTGGTGATCCAAATTAGAAATGTTACAAATGTTAACACGCTTACTCAAAATAAACGTGCTCTGGCATAATCCTGTTTGCAATGCGGAATTCATTTAAATCTGAACTCTGGGCAAATGGGGGGAAAAAGCATTTAATTGTGTTTATGTATTCAAAAGATATTAAATGCATATTTTACAAACAAGTACATGAATTTGTCTTGGTTTTGTCCTTTTTTAGTCACCTGTATAGCAGAACTCTCAGCTAGCTGGACTGCACTGGTTTAACACTGTGAGCATTCTTACAGGAGATAAGAGCGGAGGAATGACCTTGTCACTTTTCTGCTGCTCTCTCATTGTCCTGTGACTGGCTGGGGTTGGTCCTGGAACCAGAAAGTATTGCTAACCAGAAGTAAAGCCTGCAAGAAAGGCCAGGACCTGTTTGTGCTGTCTGACAAGGATGCCTGGACCACAAGACTAGCTGAGAAGAATTGCATATCATTTGGCTGGTAGAACAATTCACACATATGTATTAAAGGAATCTATTTTGCGGTTTGCCTACTTTGTATAACTCTCTATAAGCTTTTTGTAAAATAAAAAGAGACAGTCCTAAAGGAAAAAGCTTTTGCTTTGCTCGCTCTATAATGCTATGCAAAGAGTGGGTTTATGGATCATACGCCAGAGTCACAAGTACCTAATAACATACATAGGTAGGTATTACATGTTATCAATTTCTTTATTGGCGTATATGAACAGAAATGAAGTGACCAGCATGGGTCAGGGAAATAAAAACTAAAACAGCAAAACGTTTCCCAGCACACTCACCAGCCAGCATGCAAAAAAAATAAATTGTCTAACCGCTAAGGTTAAAAACAGAGGTTTTAGATATACGTCTTCTGCAGAATATGTGAAAGCACCTTGCTTTAAAGGAGAGCTATTCCGGACGGAGATCAGCAAGGAGCTGATCTCCCGTCCTCCTCCTCCTGACGCCCTCCGAGCCGATCCCGGGCCGCAGATGGGGCAGCGGATCCCGGGATTCAAGGTAAGGGGTCAGGGGGGGACAAAAAACAAGCACATATAGGCGATCGGCAGGCTATGGACCCGCTGATCGCCTATATGTGAAACACCCGGTACCGGGTGTTCGCATTGGACGGGTCTTTTCTGCCCGTGCGTGCCCGCGAGCAGAAAAAAAATGCCGTCTGGCGACGGCAACCCGCCAATGCAGCAGTGCCGTCCGTCCGTTTTTCTACTACGGGCAGACGGCAAGAGGTTAAAGCTGGTTATGAGTTGATGAGTGCGTTTGCCATTTGTTTTGCTTGAGGGCAATAAAAACATCCCTTGCTTAGTGTTTGAGACTACAGCTGCTGATATGCGTTGATAGCACAATGCTGCATCTGCAGCATAACTTACCAATAGTATATTTTGGCAATCCCACCACACCAAGGTATTGCCATAACAGTCTGCTGTAGGAAAGCATTTTTTACTTCTGCCCGGATATCGGTTGTGGCATTTCCCCTCTTTTCTTTCCTTTTGCTGCTTCAGTAAGAACAGGACATACTCCACAACGGGGACACATTAATAAAACATTGCACATGCTCTAATCCTTCTCCACTGAATCCAAAACTATACAAAAATGTTTTTTTACTTCTGTGAAGGGGAATGGGAGGTTTGGAGTCACCTCAGAAAAGCTAGGAAGTGTTCAGTCAGAAGTGGGGCAAATGAACTTGGGCATAGGTGCTGTAGCACACCTGTGGTTAGTATAAGGCCTGGTTCACACCTGGTCGTTTTGTAGCGCGTTCGAACGCTCTGCAAAACGCTCAAACACCGAAATCCCATTATTTCCTATGGGTATGGTTCGCACCTGGGCGTATTACAGGCCGTATGAACGCGCTACAAAACGCCCTACGCCCAAAGAAGTACAGGAGCTTCTTTGGGGCGTTTTTGACGCGCGTTTCCATTGGGATACAGCAAAATAGCCCTCTGAAACGCGCGTTTGTCACGCGGGTTTTTACTGCGAATCGCAGTAAAACGCGCATCACGAAACGTGCGACAAGCACGCATATTCGATACGCCTAGGTGTGAACCCAGCCTTAAAGGAGAACTATGGAGTTAGGGCTTTTCCCCATAGTTCTCCTAAGGGTAACAAGAGGACACAAACTAGCGTCCTCCCGTCACCCAAAGCTCAGTATACCGCAAGCTACAGCTCGCGGTATACTGAGACACCGGAACGGAACCCAACAATTCTGTCTGGATCCACCAGCTGCGTGAGTGATAGCTGGCTCTGCCTATCTGGAGGCAAGGCCAGCTGTACCCGCCCCCTCCCCCGTCCGTTCCGCCAGTCAGCGCTGGAGGATCGGACAGGGGGGATGCCTGCAGGGAGCCGTGAGTGACAGTCACGGCTCTCTGCAGGGATAGATCGAGAAGTGAGCGAGCGCCGGTATGTGTTCGCTCACTTCCCGATCTACTGAGCTGACCTGTGACAGTTTCATTGTCACAGGTCGGCTCAGATTATGAGGCTGAGTGAAAATCACTCGCCTCATAATTCTCCTTTAAGTGGTCCACGGCCCATAGAACCTCTGGCCTGTAGTATTTCAGTACTCCTTTTGGGTATTTAATTCATCTTGGTATAAAATATTTTATATTTTTATTTGGTATAGAATTTTTTTCCCCCCCGGTTTTATAGTTATTCTAGATCCATGGTTCTCAACTGGTGGGTCGTGACCCAAAAGTGGGTCGCGACCCCATGTCCAGTGGGTCGCCACATGCCTTCCACTTTTCTAGGTGAGAGTACCCTTGTCCTCCCCTTTAGAGAAGCACTGTCAGTTCTCACACCAAGCAGCCATTCAAAAATATGATGCCAGTGTCGACTTGAGGTGGGGCTATGGCCACGAGGGAGCACCATCCATATGTGCATTGCTTACAGCTCATCACTTTCTGGCTCCCGGCACCTCTACGGGCACACACGGGAGCTTTACAAGCAATACACATATGGATGGAGCTCCATCACAGCTCAGCAGCCCACACTGGACCCCAGGTTGAGGATCCACTCCGATTTCCATAATGGCAACCCAAACGCACCTCCTGCCCACAGTTTGATAGCCTGCACCGGAAAGCGCAATACAGCAACAGGGAACATTGCAGTGCAACTTGGGTCGCCACTTAATGACCGAGGACAAATGTGGGTCCCGAGGTTAAACAGGTTGAGAACCACTGTTCTAGATGATATAGTAGGATTCAGACACATGAACAGTCATCCATTAGAAAATAATTTGACTGCATATACAAACAGGTAAAAAATGCCCTTTCCAGTAAAAGGAAGATTATTCTAAGTAGAGCTGAGAAGATGAAAAGACACAGAAAAGTAGTGTAAAGAGAGAGAAGAATAAAGAGGACAGACACACAGGAAATGAGAGCGAACATTTGTTGCCATTTATGTAACTCTGCTTTTATTACAGTTATTTGTTTGTATTATTTATATGGCATACTCAATCAACTTTCTAGAAACTTTTTTTTAACTTTTGTAAGCAATTCAGCTTGGTGATCTGCAAGGCCCAGTGGCAGGTCTCAGATCTCTGTTACCCAGCAGACCTTGTGATAATGTCAGAGGCAGCAGAGCGACTGGTGTTCATTGTGCTGAGCAAACCACGTGTAAACTAATTATGTGTTTCTAGAGCAGTAAGCAGAGCCCTGTGTATATATTACAGCAGCTGCCTGTGCAGTACGCAGGAGCGTCTCTGCTTTGCTGCTCTGTCACCCATGAAATAATCGCATCAACAGGGCCCACTGCCTGGCTGGTGGTACAGTCCAAAAATTAACCAGATCCCCATGTGATGTAATTGGTTCACATAACTCTGACATTTTAATACATTAACATGATTTTAATATCAGAATTAGTTTTCTAAATAAGATGACATTGTACAGTACAGTATACCCCTATACTATAGAAACTATAACCTAAAACTATGCACTGGTCATCAACAGTATAATATATTCTGCATTAATCAGCCCCTGCGTTTTATCCCACATATCGCATCATGAACAAAGAGCAATTGTCCAGTTTGACTGCTAATACTGTATATAGCAATTCCCAACACCCAGCGTTGTATAATGTAGGTCACGTGCATGTCATGAAAGAGGCATTTTTGTGGAGCTAAACAATATTTACAGGAATGCAGTCCTAAATTTCAGGCTACATTCCTCTGTTTCCAAATATTAAAGCTTTGCTGCTCCTGCTTTAATTAGCTGACGGGGACAGTTGAAATGTTATAGATAACGCAATAATAAAAAGTGGTGTTCCCTTTTTTCCAGCAATTCTTAAGATTATCCATTTCTGATGTCTGAAGGAATGATAATAACTGACATTGGTGCTTGTTATCACTCAGGGAAATTCTCCAACTGTATGTAGCAGAGAAAAGAAAGTACCACATGGATGATTTTGTCAATGTTAATAGTTGTTGGCCCTGTTAATAGTTGTACTGTTGACTTCTTGCTTGAGATATCAACACATCTAGGGCCCTATGGCAAACAAAACAGATTGGAAGTGAATTCCGTACTGGATTAATTGCATGTTTCATTAATGCTATTGCAGCGAGATCTCCCAACCAGAGTTACTGAGTCACATACCAGCCGCAATGTCACTTCTCTTCCTTCTGCATTTCTGTTTGCAAGTTTAACTTTAATGTTACTTTTTTTTTTTTTAAATTGCATTTTTTAAGCACAGGGATTCTAATTATACTCATCCATACAAATTTTTAAAGGATAACTTCACCTTTTGCAAAAATGAAAGAAATGCATAATTAATAATATATATATATATATATATAAAAAAATATGCATTTCTTTAATATTTGCATTCAAGCCTGGAAAACATTGCAATTGTGATCACTCGATCTGCAAAGCTCAGGCTTCTGCACATTCTTTTGCAGGCAGAGCTCGTAGGGAGGTACGGAGTTTCAGTTAGGAGAGATGGGGAAAGGACGGTTGGACTTCAAACTGCATTAAATCACCTCATACAGCGTCCAGCCGTCCTCGCTCTAGGTAGAGCTGCCCATATTCCCTCATCTACCTAGAGCGAGGACGGCTGGACGATGTATGAGGTGGTTTAATGCAGTTTGAAGTCAAGCCGTCCTTCCCCATCTCTCCTAACAAACTCCGTACCCCTGTACACATACCGGCACATGACTGTCACTCACGGCTCCCTGCAGGGATTCCCCCACTCCCCTGTGCGATCCTCCAGCGCAGACTGGCGGAACAGACGGGGGAAGGGGTGGGTACAGCTGGCTCTGACTCTAGATAGGCAGAGCCAGCTGTCACTCACGCAGCTGGGTGGATCCAGACAGAATTGTTGGGATCCGTTCCGGCGTCTCAGTATACCGCGAGCTTTAGCTCACGGTATACTGAACTTTGGGTGACGGGAGGATGCTAGTTTGTGTCCTCCCGTTACCCCTAGGAGAACTATGGGGAAAGCCCTAACCCCATAGTTCTCCTTTAAAAAAGACAAATTAGAGAGAGACCGTGCATTAATAATGATATTGTAACCTGTTCTAGAGTGTAATGAGGGTGACCTTCGCGGGGCCTGGAGCGGTGAGTGAAGAATCATATGGTTCCCTGTGTCCACCCACTTGTGTGCCTTGGGTCTATCCTTCAGCCCCTACGTCATTGATGAATCCTGTACTGTTGGAGGATAATAAAAAGTCTTTATCTGCATACTACTTGTAAGGACTTTAGCAAGTGGGTTAGCCTTCCAGCCAGGCAACAAGCATTTTTGAGAAAGGGAGGTCAGATATGGCAGCCTTTCTTTTGACTAGTTACCTTTTGAGTCTTGCCCTGTATTTGTTTACTTATATTTAGGTTTGCAAGTGATTGTGGATAATATATTTTAATTCATAGAATTTTAATGCTGAAACTAATGATTCTGTACACTGCATGTCTCTTTTTTTTTTTTTTTTTTTTAAATGTGCTGTAATGAATGTGCATTTTTGGTGGGGTTTATAGTGAGAAAAACATAAGACCCATATTGTATTTACCAGGAGGCTATTTTGAGGCTGTGTGAATGGCAGGCCGGCTTTTTATTCAGGGGAAATCTGTATCAGCCTGTGGCTGTTTGGCCATGGTTCCGTGCTTGAAACACATCCAAGAGACCCTTCATAAAGTCTCTACTGTGTGAGATATTACTAAAGAGCAAGCAGATTTCCTTATCCTGGGACCTTTCCTGCAATCGCTTCATAAAACAAGGGCCGGATCGTTGACTTTTTGGTCCTGTTAAGAAGGCTTCTCCGCATAAAATAAGTAAAGCTGAGATGCCAGAACTAAAGACAGTGTGACATACAGCAGAATACCTGTGTGGAAATGCTTTGAGGGAACTAGATCATGGTCTGCACTCTGCATAGTAATTCAGAAGCATTGACTCTTTGAGTAGTCAAATCTTTGCATCTTCACTTGCCCAGGGTTAGAATGCAGCTCAAAAGTTGGATATGGTGGCTTCGGAGCTTGGTGACAGGGTCCCTTTAAGGCATTACCTATACACTGCACTATCATTGAATAAATATTTCAGAGGAAACCTTTATGGAATCCCCAGGTTTGCTCGGCTCAATTTAGAACTTCTGAACTGTTTTAGGCTCTGGTCTATGCCCATAGCAACCTGTGTTACTGGAAGGTGAAAGGAAAAATCTGGCTGCTGTTGATTTTTTTTTTTTTATCATGAGTGCCATTTAGCGCATAAAGTGCCTGGGATTTAAGTACCTTGGTAGTCTTCTGACCGCTGCAGACCCCTTAAATGCTTGCTTTTGACAAATACACTTTAACATATACTTTAAAACAGTGGTTCTCAACCTGTGTAACCTCAGGACCCACATTTGTCCTTGGTCATTAAGTCGCGACCCAAGTCGCACTGCAATGGAACGCACGGCATTGCGGTACCGCACCTTCCGGTGTGGGCGATTAAACTATGGGCAGGAGGTGCGTTTGGGGTGCCATACAAATGAATGGCAACGCAAAGAACCTGCTGCACCAGAACGCATAGTAGGTGCGATTGCGCGGTACAGTGTGTTAATCGATTATCGCACTGTACTAATGTGAACAAGCACTCAAAAACACTGACAGACACACAACCACAGACACAATCTCACACACTTATGAACACTCCAATAAACTTAAAGGAGAACGATGGGGTAAGGGCTTTTCCCCATAGTTCTCCTTAGGGTAACGGGAGGACACAAACTAACGTCCTCCCGTCACCCTAGGCTCAGTATACCGCAGCTGTAGCTCGCGGTATACGGAGACGCCGCAGTATACCGAAAGCTGCTGCTCGCGGTATACTGAGACACCGCAGCTGAAGCGGATCCCGACAATTATGTCTGGATCCGCCAGCTGCGTGACTGACAGCTGGCTCTGCCTATCTAGAGGCAGAGCCAGCTGTACCCGCCCCCTCATCAGTTCCGCCAGTCAGCGCTCACAGGTGGGCTAGAACTATGAGGTGAGTGAAAAGCACTCACCTCATAGTTCTCCTTTTAATTGTTTTTTCTTTTGTAAGAGCCACCCAGTCCCTACCTTAAAAGAGCTGGAGAGGATCCCTAGCCTGGGGTCCAGTGTGGGCTGCTGTGTTGTGACTGAGCTCAATTCATATATGCATTGCTTGTACAGCTCCCTGGCGTACCCTGTAGGGTGTCGGGAGCCAGCATGTGACGTCACTCCGGTCAAGGCACCTCTACAGGACACGTGAGGGAGCTGTGGGCAATGCACGTATGGATGGAGCTCCCTTGTGGTCATAGCTCCAGCCCACCCCACCTGAAGCTGACACTCGACGCGAGAATTGACAGTGTTGCACAAGGTGGAGGCTAAGAAGCCTCTCGCCTAGAAAAGTGGAAGGCACGTGGCGACCCACTGAACACGGGGCTGCGACCCACCAGTTAAGAACCAAGGCTTTAAAACATTTAGAACTGTGAAAACCCTGTGTGTCCCATTTAATGGCTGTTTTTGTAGTACAATGTTCAGATACACAATTACAAATGTGGCTGTACTATTGTACTCTGTGTCACAGGTTGTACTGGCTATCTTACAATCATGTAAATGGGTTAGCCACCTTAAAATATTATTTCATTTTGTTTGTCTGTATCCCTTTGTAGACTGCAGAGCGTTATCTCTTCCTCTTTATTGTGTGCAGCTAAGGTATATCTTTATTTCCTCTGACAGCGCTGTTTATTGAGGCTATCATGTGGTATGTCTGAGGTCCTCGCTGTATCTAATTCTGAAACTAGCTTTCTTGATCTTACCTCCTGTTCTCTCAAAACTGTCTGCGATACCCTGATAAACTAGCCTTCTTACATTGAGCTTCACGCCTAAAGGTTCTAAAAAGGAGAACTGTCATATTCTGTTTTATAAAACCAGTTCTTCTTTATGTGTTTCCAGAACAAAATAGCCAATGAAATGGATAGGCTGGGTCCTATGGACAGTGCATAGTCTTTTGATCAGGCTCGGACAGGCTCTTTCAGTAATAAAGAGTAAATAAGAGATGAATCATTGTTTATTTCACAAAGATTGTAAAATAGCCTGGACAAATATGTTGGTACACCCACAAAAATATTACAATAAATTGGATCATCATGATATTTCAAACTAACTGTGTTCTGTTATTAGTATTATAAATGTCTTCAATCTTGTAAACAGTCAGTCAATCTATTTTAGGCTAGGTTCAGACCTGAGCGACACCCGGGACGCACATCCGTGCGCTAGTGCACACAGTGGTTTCTTCTCTGGGTTGCATCCGCTAAAAAAAAAGTACCTTTTAACACGCGACACGCAGATTTTTGAAAAATGTACAAGCTCTGGTTGCACTCACCGGAAATCCCAAATGATAAGGGAGGGTGCTTGGAATGACTGCGGATGGCGCCGTGTTAAGCATACGATTTGAAGAATGTCACCAGCACACCAAAGATCCTTCAAGAATCACCAAATGTTCGTTTATTGAACAAGTTGTCAAAAAATAGGAACAAGCGCTTTCGGGACCACACAGGGTGCCTTCATCAGGCTTCAACAATGACAACATTTGGTGATTCTTGAAGGATCTTTGGTGCGCAGACTTTTGAGCCGCGATTGTGAGCAATTGTTTGTGCGGAATCGCAGCAGGGAACCACGCGATCGGCCGGCACGACTGGGGTGCCATTAGGAATAATGGCACTGCCAGTGCGATCGGCTGTGGTGGGCGACTCAGTGAACACCTGGCAATCCGTGCAGTTTTGTGCATGATTGCATCGTGGTCAGGAGTTGCTCAGGTGTGAACCTAGCCTTAAAGGAGAACTATGGGGTCAGGGCTTTTCCACATAGTTCTCCTTAGGCTAATGGGAGGGCACAAACTAGCGTCCTCCCGTCACCCTACAGCTCGCGGTATACTGAGACGCCAGAGCGGATCCCGACATCGATGTCGAGATCCGCCCAGCTGCATGAGTGACAGCTGGCTCTGCCTATCTAGAGGCAGAGCCAGCTGTACCCGCCCCCTCCCCCGTCCGTTCCACCAGTCAGCGCTGGCGGATCGGGGAGGGGGGAATCCATCCCCTCCCCTGTCACGGCAGAGAGCCGTGACAGGATTGAGAAGTGAGCGAACACCGGCATGTGTTCGCTCACCTCCCGATCTACTGAGCCGACCTGTGACAGTCTCATTGTCACAGGTCGGATAGAACTATGAGGTGAGTGAAAAGCACTCACCTCATAGTTCTCCTTTAAGAGGAAGCAAAGTGACTCTGCTGTTTTTGTGTCAACGTGTGCACAGCACTGAGCATGGAGCAGAGAGTAAGCCCATTTCTATGCAGCTTGATGTTTCCGTGACTTCAGTTACAAATATTAAGATATTTTAGGTCCAAGGGAGTCTAACCAACCTCCCAGGACAAGGCCATAAGAGGTAAATCGACCCTATATCACTAAAGAGATGCAAGCTGAACTCCTAGGTCAAGGTACATCAGTTTCTGATCGCACCATCCTTTGTATTTTGAGTGGCAGTGGGCTCAGAGGAAGAAGACCCAAGAGGACTCTTTAAAAGAAATGCATATAAAAGCCAGATTGGAATTTGCTAAAATAAATATTGACAAGCCAAAATGCTTCTGGGAGAATCTCATTTGGATAGAGCGAAACAAGCCTAGTGTCAGAAAGCTCTGCCTCCGTCACAGGTCATGTGGCCTTCAACAGGACCTAGAACATGCAGCTGAAAGTACCCGAGAATGGCTAAGACTGAATTATTCTGAGGTGGCTTTCTCTAAGGCCTGGTTAAAAATCTATTAAAAGAGCTGAAACATGCTCTCTGGAGACAGGTACACTTCAAACCTGAGGCAGCTGGATCAGTTTTCTCTAGAAGAGTGCACCAAACTGCCTGTTGGCCGGCAGAGAAGCCACACTTCTTTGCAACCAGTGCTTCTAAAGGTTGTGCGACAAAATATTAGGTTAAGGGTCCCATCATTTTTGTCCATGGCATTTTCATTTGTTATAATATGTAAAAATGTTCTGTTGAATCAAAAGTCTGATTTATATTACACATCGGATAAACAATGATGGATGCAAATTACTTCAGTCAAATAATTTCAGAGAAAAATCTGGGTAATTGTTTTTTGTCATGGAAGGGTTAAAACAAATTTGTGCACATCTGTATATCTGCTTTCCCTTCTGAGTTTATTTTTTCCTCTTCAGTGATTACCTAGAACTCTTTTTTTTTGTCATACCCACAATCAAAGCTAATGCTTGCCCTTCTTTCATCCCGGAGGTACTGGTGTAACCTGCTGCTGGCTTTCCTGCCTCTCAGCCATGCCTTGATGTAGAGATAACTGTTCTCTGCTACTGAGCCACAGTGACATTCCTTATCATTGACACATTTGGCTTTCCTGCTGCAGACCTAAAATTATTTGCATGGAAACAGCTGGGTGAAATGTGTGCAGCAGCCATTTGTATTGTACGTTGTTGCTCTTTTGGACCTTGCAAACACAACCTCTTCTCCGAATTCTGACAGTCACAAATATTATTATTTCAAAGCAGTGTCACATTTAGAGTTAGGCGGTGTCACCTTTTATGGAAGAAGGGAATATGGCTCTCCTCTTTGAGATATGTTTCTGCCCTATTAGTAATATTGGCACAATGATCCATTTTTACCTGCGTGGGTGGTACAGTACTGTACAAGAAGATGGCAACCTTGTAAGCATTGTCACACTTGACGCTTTGGCTATATTCCATATTTTCTCACAGAAGCATGCCTTCTTGGTTTTTGTTCTACCACTTCGTAAGCTGAGGCTCTGACATTCAAATAAGTTTAACATAGAAAATGTCACCTAATATGGCACTGAAGATGTCTCAGCATGCTGCAATTCTCTGCAGGGCTGTCCTGTGCTGTGTGGGCTTTACAGGCCACGTATATACAGTAACAGGAAAATACAGGGTGGTATACCTGCACCTATATTCTGGGATGTGCCCTTCTGTTAAATTGTTTGCATAGTCAGAAGCTATTTGTGCTGTGCCTGCTAAGCAACAATATATGTTAATCCCCCCCCCCCCCCCCCATGCTAGTGTAAGGACTTACCTTAAATGATGCCTGTTGATCCCATCATCTTCTTCTTTACACTAGTTTTCAGGAGTCCCTCCAGCGCGGGTGCCGGTCTCTGATCCAGCGCTGACTCCTGTCTCTTCCGGTCCCACGGAGTCTGTGCAGGTGCACGCTGCCTGCATTAACTTTCCCTGTATCTCTCCTCTTCTCCCGTCCGAAGATCTGCTACTGCGCATGCACCCGCCTCATGATCCTTTGCGGCCGCCCGAGAATCTTCAGATCTTGGGACGGGAGCGCGCAGTGGAGACACACAGGTAAGTTTTAACCCTTTTTGTAAACTTTTTTTTTAAATGTGCTTGCTAGCAGTAGATATATGCAAAAAAAAAGGGGAGGTTTTAATTATCCTTTAACTCAGAAAGTGAAGATTTGCTATAATAGGGCACATTTATAGAGGAAAAAGGGCTGAGAGAATGGTCCAACCCCCACACCCCAAATTAAATAATAGAATCACTAAAATGATGTGTCAGACTTTTGCTACCACGTTTATGGATTCTTTTGGTTCCTTATATTTTTATTGCAAGCAACTAATTTTTATTAGATCTTTTGTGGATCTCTATTGATGCAGATCTTTTCTGGGTCTACAGATGGTCCCATATTATATATTTTATTAATAAAACACTTGGAGCCTTCTAACATTTCCATACTTCCAGTCTGGCTAATTGAGTATACAGCTCCCTTGATGACTGTTAGAAGGCTCTGTTCTGCTTACAGTGTTTTACTGGTCAGTGCTTCATAGAGCGCTCTTCTGTAATGGGCTCAGGTTTATTGTTTGCAAATTGACACAATTAAAAAGAACTCTTCAATACTACAGCTTAAGGGAAAGCAGAATTACAAGGAACAGTTACTGCCTCACATACAGTACCTTGCTGTAAACATCCCTACTGTTCTGGTTTTGTAGTATATGCTGTGGGAAAACCAATAAAGCAAAATAAACCAATTAGGAGAATTGTTTTCTAGTACCGTAACAGTTGTGAGTAACCCGGAGAGAATATTGACTCCACAATGCTGGCTGTATAGTTTAAAGAACAATTTTCAAACTGTACATTTCATACTTTGCTCTATATGTCCATTGAAAAAAAAAAAACTACCTTTTATTTGCAAACATCAGCAGCACCCCAAAAACATTTTTAAAGAAATGTCAGTCAAAATACAAGGCTTTTCTATTGTAATATGAGCATCAACTGGTGTCCGTTTATCTAACTGTATTAGCCATGCATTGTTCTGCACCCCAAAAAAAACTTATTTAAACATTGTAGTTGTAAAAAAATATAAACATTGTAGTTGTAAAAAAATATAGTAAGCTAAAAGCAGAAATTCACATTGGGCATCTGTTATGCTAAACAAAAATTTGAGCTTCAGCCCTCTGGGTTTGTGGGCAAAAAGTAGCACATGGCATTGCAAAGCACAAATAGCAGTGTTGGTAACAATAAATTAGAGCATCATCCCTTTGGGACATATGGCTATAATTTTTCAATTAGCACGGCTATGGTACCACTCTTAAATGTGCCTTCCAAGCAAAAGAAACAATATTTTTAAAGTTTTTAATTTCATAGTTTTACAATTTAGCTCTTTTTATTTGTTCTTAATGTATTAATTTATCTGCGATTGGTGGGCAGCACCATTCATTTAGAAATCAGAATGATTACGGATACGTTGTAGTGGGAGGAATACCGAAGCAGCATCAGCACCAACTAAGCAGAAACTGTGTGTGCTCTTTATTTTGTAAATAGACTTGGGTTAGGGCCTGCAGCAGCTAATTGGCAGAAGCTGCCAGGGGGTGTGGAAGGGATTTGAGATCCAAGTCTTGCTCATTTTGATAAAGTTCAGGCGAACACCATTGCCTGTAGACAGGTGGATGTGTCTTGCCTGTCACCACTCCTCCAGCTATGCTTGACACCCATTCTGATAAGACACTCGCAGCAGGGCATGTCAGCACCTCTGATGCATCTTCTGCAAGATACAGCCACTGGTCCATTTTAGACACCCAGTAGTCCATCGGGGGTCTTTCTTCGCTTCAGAGGTTTGTGGTATCCTAAGTGGAGCTGACATACTTGTTGACCATCATGGACAAGCTGTGCCCATGATTGCTACCTGGAGCCACATGTCCCTTCTACTACCTGAATAACGTTTGTGACACCTCTGTTAGACGTCCCTTGCTGGTGGTGGTTCTATTGCTGTTGCCTGCTTCTCTGGTGTGGGTAGTGGAGCTGCGATGGGTAGCAGAGGCACCCCTCCCACCATGGGGAAAGCATTGAGCAAGCTTTTCAGAAGCACCTCCTCATAGTGATGCATTTTGTCTTCCCTCTTGTGTGGTGGAAAGCAATTGGTAAATTTGGTCTTGTAATGTGTATCTGTAAGGGTGGCAGAAGGACCTCAGAGGGGAAATGAGACAGGCCTCAGATCAGAGGCAGTAGGCCTTTAAAGTTGTCTCCAAAAATAAAATTATAAAAGAATACATTAAAATGTTTTTAATTTTTAAATGTAAAATTAAAATGTACCTAGTTTAAAAAAAAATTAATTATGTATCTATGTATGTATTTATCTATTATTTTAATTCGTAAAACCCGCCAGTGTTATACTCTACCTAGGACTAAGCCTGAATTGGCTACTGCAGGGCCCCAGGTCATTATGGAACAGCATGCCAATTTTCCTGCAAATATTGCAGCTGTTTGCTTTGAGCGCTCCCAATCGAATACACAATATTCGGGCACAATTTCACTTTTACCGGAACAAGAACAGCTACACCATTCTCGCGTGAAGTCATAGCAACTGTGAAAACATTTAAAACATCCACAAACTTTACATTTAATCTACATTTCCCATAATTCCTTGCACTAGAATTGTGATACTTTTGCTCTTTGCGCTGGGAGGGACATGGTTCAGTGTTTTATCATATGATGCCATGCTGTTCTTTCTCTTTTTCATGCTACTGAGAGTGGGCAGGGCTGCAGTGGTGCAAGAGTAGTTCTGGGACTGGTGAACACACTGGGGGGAATTTATCAAAACTGGAGCAGTCAGAATCTGGAGCAGTTGCACATAGTGACCAATCAGCATCTCTCTTCGGTTTTCTCAGGTAAGATTTGAAAATGAGACAGAGAAGCTGATTGGTTGCAGTGCATATCTGCTCCAGATTTTGTCTGCTCCAGTTTTGATCAATTCCCCTCACTGTTTCTGTTTCCAGGTTAAAATCATGATTGTTGTGAAAATCAGGATACCAGTCATGGACTTAGCCAACAGGAAAATCAAGTGCAGATCGTAATACTAGCATAAAAATTGGAGCCACTCATTAGGGAGGCTGTCTTGTTAGATTCAATGCAGTATATTAAAGTTTGGCTGGATCCTATCCTAAATAAATCCTTCAACAACACTACTTTTCTGTGCTGAATATCCTTGCTTACATACTTGGTATACATATTCCATTGGACCTTAAAGTGTTCCTAAAAGTGAAAATCAATATACGAGTAATATGTGTAGGCATCACCACAATTATTATTTTGTACTTGGGATCAATATTGTACAAAAAAAACAACAACTACATTTGTATGCATATTGGACTATTCACAAATCTCAAGCTTTGAAAATGCACAGAACCATATATTGGTACACTGAAGGAATGTTCGTTTTCACACTCACTAAGGAAACGTATGCACTGTTTCACACTGTGCTTTATTTGATCTGTGTGTCATGGTTTCACCGGAATGACAGTCATAAAAGAAAGAGGAAGAAAAGAGACTTCACTAGCTAGCTAGAAAAATCTTTCCTTCTATCGTTCTCGAGCTTGGGATGCACTGTCTCAACTTGATCTCTCTAAGCAACTTCTGCCGAGACCATGCAAAACAAACAGCAGCATACCACACTGTCATCCAGCCTAATGAGCAAGGAGCCACAGCATAAACACCGTGTCCTCAGGCTTCCAACTTCCAGGCTTATTGTGCCAGTGAAAAAGCGACTATATAGTGAAAAATATAGCAGAGACGTAAACAGGGCTCCTTGTGGTCAGATTTCATTCTTTACTTAAAGTGTATTTCCACTTTTGCAATCAAAATTAAGAAAACTCCACTATGTGTTTGTCATGTGTTCCTATTCACACACCATATATAACAATAATTTAAAAAAACATATTTCTTACCTTTTTAAATATCTCTATTTAGCCGGCCTTTGCTTGCTACTCCCTCAATTTCACTAACTGTAAACTCTGATTGTCCCAATAGAAAGACTTAGGACAGACTGAGCATCTCCTCATTAACATACACTGAGGGGAATTTATCAAAATTGGAGCAGATGTGCATGGCAAACAATCAGCTTCTCTCTTCAGTTTGTTCAGTTAAGATTTGAAAATGAAAGAGAGAAGCTTGGTTGCCATTAGTGATGGGCTCGGGCATGTTTGCAGCTCCACGCGCCGAGCCCGCCAGGAAGCTGACAGCGCCAATCACAGGTACTGAGACATTATCCCGGTCCGCAGCTGCAGAGATCGGGAAATGTCTCCGTGCCTGTGATTGGTGCTGTCAGCTTCCTGGCGGGCTCGGCACGTGGCGCTGCGAACACGCCCGAGCCCATCACTAGTTGCCATGCACATCTGCTCCAGGTTTGATAAATTCCCCTCAATGTCTTTAGGGCTCTAACCCTCTGTTAGGACAGGTCGTCCTACTCATCTAGTTTATAAGTCATAATAAAACCTGCCAGAATACAGACAGAGTTAATTATTAGAAACAAAATCCCCCCAACACCCATAGTGAGAACTAAGCAGGATTGTTCAGTCCTGGAATTAGCAGAAAGAGCATTTAAAAACGGTAAGTTGCAACTTTCATTTATATTTGTTACATGTTCCCAATCACATACGCTTAACTTAAAAAAGTAAAAAAAGTAGGCGTTATCCCAATATGGCTGCAAAAGTGGAAATCTACTTTAAAGGAGAACTATGAGGTGAGTGATTTTCACTCAATCTCATAGGTCGAGCCGACGTGTGACAATGAAACTGTCACACGTCGGTCCAATAGATCGGGAAGTGAACAAACACATACTGTCACTCGCTCACTTCTCGATCCTGTCCCTGCAGAGAGCCGTAACTGTCACTCACGGCTCCCTGCAGGGATTCTCCCCGCTCTGATCCTCCAGCGCTGACTGGAGGAACGAACGGGGGAGAGGGCGGGTACAGCTGGCTCTGCCTCTAGATAGGCAGAGCCAGCTGTCAATCACGCAGCTGGGTGGATCTCGACAGTAATGACGGGCCGCCACTGGAAAGATTGGCAGTTGGAATCCATTGCTATGGGCAACATACTTTCTTTTCAGACCCTTTAATATACATGAGGCCCTCTATTGCAAAAAAGCAAAATGAAGTAAGCGCAGCCAGTAAAGAGCAGGCCAGATGTGCTTGGAAGAGTGTTTAGGTCGTTAGTCTGTGTCTGTGTCCTGTGCAGACATCACATCATTCTCAGAGCTGGTACTAGCCCAATATCTGGCTCACATTTACATTTTACCGCTGCACCTTCTTGGCAACCACTGTTCTTATAGCAGCTGTGTGATGAAAAGGGGAGAGTATAGCTGTATATGACTGTGTATCTGCCAACTCAGAGGTTAATCGGTGTTTTGCCCTGGTCCGGGGACACAGAGTTAGTGTGTTATGTGTCACTTCCAGTCCAGTATTTCCATGGAGACAATTTTAGGGAACATGTGATGCATACTGATTTTTCTCCCTCAAACTCCCTTATACTTATTTAAAGAACATTTTTGTGCAAACGGTTGTATTGTTTATTCCTCTCCATATCTAGGTCATCTACTTCATTCGAGACCTAAGGGAGCAGCTCTTTGTCTTTAACTTAGCAGTGTGGGTTCACGGCTTTTAAAGTGCACCTGTAATTTGGTAGTAAACATAATACCATTAAGGAGGGATTTGTGAAAATAGACTGGGGGGGAATTTTTCAAAACTGGAGCAGACAAACTCTGGAGCAGCTGTGCATGGCAACCAATCAGCCTCTCTCTTTCATTTTCAAATCTCAACTGAACAAACTAAAGAGAGAAGCTGATTGGTTGCCATGCACATCTGCTCCAGTTTTTGTGTGCTCCAGTTTTGATAAATTCTCCCCATTGTACTTTGTTCTTTTTGTGATGGAGGATTTGATGTGTTTTAAAAATTGTCTTATTTATTGTTTGCTGTAGTCTGGTATTGTTTGCGATCTAGACAAGTGGTGGGAGATTAAAGTTTTTCCAAACCCAAGAGCAAAAATGTTTTTGCAATTATGTTGCAGCTTACCAGTCTTTACATGTGATGGTTGCATTAGTTTTTTCTTCTTCTGCTTTTTTTCCCCCTTCTACACTACCCAAAATTGTATGTAGGTGATGCTTTAAAAGCTTTTACAGGTCATGCTTGCTCACAGAGGTCAGGAAATAAGAGCTCAGAAACTGGAAGTGACTAAATAATTGTCACTTCAGAGTTTATTCAGCACGGAAGGGATCATCGAGCAATGTTCACTGATCCCTCTCCCCTCTTTCAGCCACCACCTGCCATGCTGGTTCTAGCTCTGCAGGAGGGGCAGCGGAGCTCAGGAAACATGGAGGGAAGGCACACATTTCAGAGCCCGTGTGATGCCCAAATTAATTCCAGGGTAAAGCCGACAGTTGGCTTTACACATGTAAACAGACTCTCAGCTGCTATAACTGCTTACAAGGCTCTGCTGCTGCTGATGTCTGACACACATGGAGATATTCGATTGATAAGAAATGATCAATACAATTCCTCTGTAACCAATTGACTTGTGATCATCGAAAATTATTGAAAGCTCACTAAACCGATAAAATGGAGAGTCTGTGGTGTATGATTTTTGCTGAGTCGAACATTTTAGTTGCATCGAATGATCAATTGGATGATCAATATCGATACATGTGTGGCCACCTTTAGATGTCATAAGCAGTATTGTTATTCTACGACATGATATAATACTGCAGAAAGAACCTGGAAAGGGAGTGATGTAAGACATGTTGTGGACCATTTTCTCCCTTCATTTTTCTCTCATTCCATTTAGCATCTCAGGACAATAGCAGACAGCTGACCTACCAGGACTTTGCTCCCATACTTGTACAGTATGATTGGTGAGGTAGAAAGCTGACCGTCATGCAACTATTGTAAATAAACACAATATGACAAGGTTTGCATCAAGCAAAAACTTTGGCTGCATTTTCAAAGACAGAATAAGAACCGAAATCTGTCTTTATATCAGTCCACTTCAATCGTCTACATAGCAAACTGGGAGAGGGATGCCATAAGATCTCCATTTCTCTGGATAGTTTTTTTCAGCCTTATTCTGAATATGCTTACAGGAGGGAGGACGCATTGGTAAGGCTGTAGGGGGAGAGGTGACTAAGGAAGAACTTCAGCAGCCATTCTATTGTCTAGTGACCCATCAGATAGGGGTGTACCATTGTGTACCACTTGTGCAGATGGGAATATGCAGCCTGATTTCAGGTGAATTCATCCTGAAGCTTGCATTTTAAGTTGCATTTGACCTTCTATGAGCTTTGTTGTGCTACCTTTGCATTCCCTTTGACTTTATGAGAAAAAGCCATTCTAACACAAATGCCTGAGTATGCAAGCCCTTGCCATGGAGAGGAGTGGGTGTTTAATCATGTACATTTTCCTTTTCTATTTTTCTATATTAACACCACACTTCCAGGATTGATGGGTTGTAGTGGACATACACTGTAAGGAAACGGTGCATTTCTTAAACAAACAGATTTATATGTTCAGTTATTTCAATGTTGGGTCAAACTTGATTTTACATTTTGTGAGATAAGAGTGAATAAGCATATGTTTTTACTGTAAGCTTTCTGGATAAAGGTTGTTGTGCAGTGTTTATTTATAGACTCCCAAGAGGTTGTCTGTTTGTTCTTCTTTGTGAAGATTTTGGCAGATTTGGAGCTTCTACATTTTTTTACACCAAGTGTTTGGGGTATTGAGCATACCTCCCAACTTTCTGAGAAGAGAAAGAGGAACACCTTCCAGCACAATGAATTTAGACAATAAACACACCCCTGCCACTCCCCTAGGTATGCGGACCATTAAAAATGTATATGCCAAAAATGATCAGTTATGACGGGGTTATTCTCCCCTGCAGGCTGGCTTACAAGTTTGAATTTGGTGCAGCTCTGCGTGGCCTTGCTCACACAGCCACGTCATCTATTCACAGATCATTTGACAGGAGAACGTACAAGTCCCATCAGCCACCACGGCAGAGAGACTTGTAATTCTCAATGGAAGACAAGTGTGGTTGTCCATTGACTCTTACCCCCCATGGGACTTAATGTCTGTACAGGGATGGGAGGAAGAGTCTGCAGGAGGCAGAACATGCACTGATCGTGCAATGCTTTACTGGCTCCAATGCAAAAAAAATAGTTTTCTTTTCTTTTATGAAGAAGTGTGCATTTATTATTATTTTTTTTATTATTTTTAGTTGTATTTTTTTTAAAAGCTGAGATTGCCATTTAAGAGATATAATGAAGGTTTAAGTGCAGAATAAAACTTTTGGTAAATAAATAGAACCTTTTCATAGATATCCAGAGGGATTTGGTTGCAAATGAGGACAGTTGGGAGGTATGATTGAGGCGTTTAGTAAGTGGCATAATGCTGCATTGTATGTCTCTGTCGTGGTTTGTGTGGATTCTTGGCACAGTGTACAGAAGGTCATTGGGTGTTGGGTTCCCTCCATCTTATAACACATTCCTCCAGCATCCTCCGCTCTGTGTGTACAGTACACATAGCCCAGTGATTTAGTTTAGCATTCAGAAAGCATAATAAAATGAAATTATAACTGAGAATTTCACATGACAATAGTCAACAACGTGGAGGTTTTTGGCAAATTGTTGCATAGAATAAGATGTTCCAGAGCATTTATGGAACAAACACCCGATGTTTATGATGGATTCTAAACTGGGGAAAAGTATGGCTTGCCTAATTGTATGTAGTTTTAGTGTTATTTCTTTTTATCTCATACCCCTCTATAAATAACCCTTAAAGAACCTTTTTTTCTTACCTGTTGCCTGTAAGCAGGTCCACCGCTACCATATGTGCTTAATTTATCGGAGTCAGCATTGATCATAATAGGAAGGCAGAATATCCCAAAATATACAAGCGGGATGCTATTAATACCAGGAACAGCTTTTCTTTTGACACTTTGATGAATCAGGACACCTTAAATGGAAAGCATATAGTGTATTATTAGTGAGCCCATATTTTAGTTATCGCAGTGCTTACATTAAAGTAGCTTTAAAGGAGAACTATGGGTTCAGGGCTTTTCTCCATAGTTCTCCTTAGGGTAACGGGAGGAGGCAAACTAGCGTCCTCCCGTTACCCTAAGCTCAGTATACCGCGAGCTACAGCTTGCGGTATACTGAGACGCAGCAGCCGGAGCGGATCCCGACATCGATGTCGAGATCCGCGCAGCTGTGTGAGTGACAGCTGGCTCTGCCTATCTAGAGGCAGAGCCAGCTGTAGCCTCCCCCAGTCAGCGCTGGCAGATCGGAGCGGGGAGGGGGAAATCCAGCCCCTCCCCTGTCACGGCAGAGAGCCGTGACAGGATTGAGAGGTGAGCGAACGCCGGTATATGTTCGCTCACCTCCCGATCTACTGAGCCGCCCCCCTCATAGTTCTCCTTTAAGCATCTTTCACATATTTACATTGTTGCTATTAAATATTTTTGTTATTGTAGTAAAGTGGAACTCCTGTTATAAGGCATTATTCCTACTTACGTTGGTCCAGCTTAGCCCAATGTAAATATGCACATGATATACCTGGTTGGCCCATTGGGATCCTGTAAGGCACTGTACTAGCCGGAGCTACGACAGTGGTTTATAGCGATCTTCCATGGTGCTAAGCTGAGCAGCTCCCCCCTATGCTATGAAAACACAGAGGGTCACTCGCACAGCGACTATTTGGAGAACGGCAAGTATTTTTTATCAATGAATACAAGATAGCCGCTCGGCACAGCACCATACAGGACCTGGAAGATCACTGTAGTAGCTCCAGCTACTACAGTGATTTACAGAGTCCATGTGGGCCAACCAGGTATATCATATGCATGCTTATATGGGGCCAAGTTGGACCAATGTAAGTATGCATGAAACTTTATAACTGGAGTTCAACGTTTTTTTATACGTTTTTGTATATTAGCCATTAGAGGGAGCTGTGTAATTCATTGCAACCACTCCGTCTTCCTGCTTAACATCTACTTAGAGAGCGCATTGCTTGCAGTGGGTTGGCCAACCTAGAGGCTTAAGGTGCCCATACACCTCACGATTATCGTTCGATTTATTTTGTGCCTTCATCGAACCATTGTCCGTGTTCCGCTCGAATACCTCATCATGCGCAGACCAATTTGGATTTCGATTATCATTCCTTAGCAATACTAACTGACCGACAGAACGGATTTTCATATGCGCATGTGTTGTGTTTTATGTTGGGATTTTTTTTTTTCCGTGTGCAAAAACGCCACTAATCCATCAGTTAGTAAGTTATACCGTAAGTTGTACGGTATTTCTGATTGGTTACTTCCCATCAACTGGCTGATTATCGTATGAAAACTCGATGGTGTTTGATTTCTGAACGATAATCTCAAGATGAATGGGCACTGTGAGAAGGAGCAGTAAAGCACAACCATTGCGTAGCACTGGAAAACCGGAAGCAGAGCCTGCATATGGGATAAGCAAATATGCATTTCCTCCATGTACACATATAATTGAGACCTATGCATGGAAACACGCTTTTTAAAACATCACCATGCATCATTAAGGTTCTTTACATAAAGATAATTATTTACTTCTCTAAAAAACACAATCAATGTAAAGACTATGGACTCCCTTTAACAATAGAGATTGGTGGGGCACACAGCTTTTAGGAAAAGTCTTTTTTTTCCACAGTGTGAAGCCATGTGGCTTAATTACATAATAGAAGGAACATATCTACTCTGTAATTGGGCCACTAATGTAGCTTTAATAATAATAGTCTTTCCTGCATGTAACATGTAGTTCTGTTACTGGAACTTCTCTTGTACAACACCTATTAATTCCCATCATCACACAATGCTCCTTTCTCAGAAAACTGGAATTTAAAGGAAGCAACTTCTGATATAAATAGGGCTGCTGCCTTGGCTGATCCTTATCTGAAAATGCTAGATGGCTGGCTCTCTGGCTTTCATACTTGGTCACTGGCTACAAGAAGACGTGTAGCAAGTAAAGTCAGATCTTCTGATCTGCGTACTTGTTTTGGTCAGTGATTCAAAGTCAGCAAAACTATTGTAATATGATAACCGCCACTGAGAAATCGCTATTGCTGGCTATTGTATTCAGACAGCTGCAGCTTCCAGATTACCTGAACAGTGACTGTATCTGATAGAATGCAGTCAAAATAATTTTCCACCTGGCTTCTTTGATTTTTAAATCGAATTTTGCCAGCCAGGTGGTGCTGATAAGGCCAACTGCTTGAATTTTGAGCCAGTTTAAGGCTGGGCACACACCTTACAACCATCGCAAGACTTTTGTCTTGCGATGGTTGTAAGGTAATTAAAAAAACGTACGATCTGCCTATCTTGGACAGGCAGATCGTACTTGCGATGATCGCAAGCCGCGCCCCCCTGAGGGGCGGATTTCTGATCACCGCAATGCCGAACGGGCAGTCTGCGTCCGGCTTTTATCTTACGAATACGCTACACACCTGCTGAACATCGTACGATGCTCGGCGGGGTTTCCAACATGTTCCTAAGATAAAAGTCGTGCGACCTTACTGTTGTAGAGGTGCACACACGCCTTACGATAATCATACGATCACAGGATTTCCCGCGATTATCGTACGATTATCGCAAGGTGTGTGTGCACCTTAAGGCTGGGTTCACACCATTTTCCGGACCATATCTGGAACATAGTGCATTGCATTTGTTGCAGCAATTTTACCGCAATTGGAATTTACAATTATTATTTTCTTTTTAGCTTAAAATGGTCTTACAGGTACGTTCCATGTGTTTTTTTTATGTGTTTTTATATGGTCCAGTGCGTTCCAGACCAGACAAAATAGGACAAGCAGTATTTTTCTGGTCTGGTCTGGAACGGACTGCGCTAGTGAGAACAGAGGCCAGAAATAGCATAGGGATACATTGGGATGCATTTTGGGTCCGGAAACAGTCTGGTCTGGAGGTAATCTGGATGTGGTGTGAATGGGTCTGGGTCGCTATGGCGTCTCGGGTGCTGGCTGCCACTGACATAGCTCAGCAGCTGCTGTGAAGGAGAACGTTCCCCCTCACAGCCGCTGCGGAGCTGTGTCAGCCAGCGGATGCGGCAGAATAGGCCGGCTACACCAGCATTTTCAGTAAAGGAGGCGGGGCCCGCCTAACAGCAACCCCGCCTCCTCTCACATCACTGGCCAGCGATCTAAGATCAGGTGGGGCCAGTGATGTAAGAGGAGGCGGGGTCCGTCCATAGGAGGCGGAGCCCAGGAACGGAAGAGGAGGCAGGGGCCCGGCGGCGGTGACCACGGAGGTGACAGGTAAGAGGCGTACAGCGCAACTGAGACCTTGCAGAGCCCACCATAGAGAGTCTATGGTGTAAGCCCTCACGGGCAGGGCCCTCCTTACCATCTTGTCTTAAATTGTATTGTGACTGTAATGTCTTCCTTATATTGTAAAGCGCTGTGCAAACTATTGGCGCTATATAAATCCTGTATAATAATAATAATATGGTGGGCTCTGCAAGTGGCATAACTAGTAATCACGGGGCCCCATACAAAATTTTGCTATGGGGCCTTGTGATTTCTAGTTACGCCCCTGAATGGGCCCTAAGAGTTTGGGATAGGAATTACTCCACCTTAGTTTAGGATGGTACCTGTATTTGACCTTTAAGGAATGCCAGGGGGATGCACTGGTCTTATACCATACAAACCTTGGGATTGATCATGTGATCATAAAAGGCAGTCCCCCACATATGGGGGCTGATGTATACATCTTCCACCCAAGGTATAACTGGGTGAATGCTGTTTGCGTGGCATTATGGCCACTAGCTGTAACTGAGGAGCATTTCCTATTTTCCTCAGCTCCGTCCAGTGGCAGGAATGCCGTGGTAACAGCATTCACTCAGCTATACGCTGTCTGGAAGTTTTATACATCAGCCCCTTAGCATTTTACTTTCAGCATGTGTAATGACGAGAGCATCTGCAGAACAGAAGCAGGTAAGGATCAGCAATATAAAACAACTGGCCTACTGTTTTTTCTCATTTGAACCAGAGTTTTTGTCTGGCAGGTGAGTGTATGGCGCAAACATAACTAACAGCTATTTTTCTTATGCAATTTTGTTATCAACATTGTAGTGTTAGAATGTAGCAGTTTGTTTCTACTGTTGAAGGAAAGGTCAAAGGGCATTAGGTTATAATTTCACTTTGGAAGGAATCCTCAAAAGTCCTCTTTATACTTGACAACAATGCTGATTTTTGTTTTCCTTTCTCAACCTGATCCTGAGACTATAAAGAAACCACAAGGTGGTACTTTGCCTTTCTTCATGTGATAAGACATAGGAGGAGATGTTTGGATGATGTCACGCTCTGTTCCTACTATCCCGCACAGCGCTCTGGTGCACTTAGTCTACTAATGTGTGCGTTGTAACACCTGCTCCCAGACAAACCTCACCAGAGTGTCACTGCTCGGCCGACACTTACTATTTGTCTTGTTTGGCTTCCTCTCTTTCTTGTTTTGTATTTGTGTGATGCATTTGTTTCCTCTATGAGCTAATCCTTTCCTCCCTCCCTCTTCCTTGTGTTTGGGAATGTCTGCTTAGTATAAAGATGTCAGATTTCATGCACAAACTGTGTTCCAGGTCTGTGTTCAAAAGTCCTGAGTAGCTGCTCAGCACGTTGTAGTCATTTCCACTGATTCTTTCACCCCTGTAAACACAGGCACTGGATGCTCTTCTGCAACAGAATATAACCTTAAAGTGTATGTAAACCCAAAAACTAAAATGTATCTTTTTAGGCTGATCTTTTTTTTTTTTTTTTTTTAGGGCCTTTCAACCTCCCTGTCCACAAAAAGTTAGAGGGGTGTGATAAGCCAATTAACGTTGACAGGGGTGCTCACAATGGTTACCATTTATTTATGTAAAATATGTTTGCCAAAAGGAAAATAAACTGTTGCCATAACTGTTAAAGTGTTTGCTGGAGTTCCGAGCTGGATTTGTAGGTCAAGTCCATTTAAATTTGCTAGAGCATCTAACACCACCCTCTCTACAGGTTGACAATGCTGCTGTCCCAGGGTGGCTCCATTGCTCACAATTACACAATTCTGCTGGTATATGACTAGCTTAAGGTTTTATCACAGTCTGTGAAGTGGCAGCGGGCTTAGGGCTGATGCCTTCCTGGAGAAAAGTAGAGGCACACTATTTCCATCATGGAATCCATTGGCTGCGCATAGACACCGAGATTCCTTTGAAGATTATCATAGGTGCTTGCCTGCGCTTCAGCAGTACGTTCAGATTAGTTTATTACTTTTTTTTTTTTTACTGCTTCCGCTCATATTTCCAAATATTTCCAAACATATGAACACTGGTACTTGCTTGTTAACATCATAGAACATTTGAATTTTCATATCTAAGTGAGCAGTCCGTGGACAACACCAGGTACCTATAGATGGCTGTGGCTATATACTTGCCATGGAAAGAAGTAAACTTGAAAAAAACCATTAGTTTGTATCCAGGAGTCCTTTTAAAAATACCAGTTGAAAAAAACCATTAGTTTGTATCCAGGAGTCCTTTTAAAAATACCAGTTATTCAAAAAAAAAAAGAGTTCGATCAAGGACCCAAAAACCATGTCAGACAAAACACTACTATGGTCATGAAGAACCATGAACCAAGAAGGTCACTAAAAAGACCAAACTCAAAAACTATCAAAAAAATATACATTTTATTGAGAAAGTAACTCAAAAATAATGTCAAATCGCTCTCCCTCCCCACCCCCTTACCTCACACTGAGTCTCCTTCGCAAGATCTGTGATCAGGCACAGCCTGGAAGGTGGTTTAGCCACCTCCTTTAAGTCTGCAATAGACGACCGATTAGTAAAAGTTGTATGTCTTGATGTCTGCTAATAATGTCTCTGGATGCATATGCAACATTGAATGATATACACTTACGGCTTTTGTACTTTTGTATAAGTTATTTACATTTGCAAAACCTTTAAAAATCAATAAAATTGATTGAAGAAAAAAATATATATATATAAAAAAAAAATAATGTCAAATATAACAAGTAAACTTTCAGCATTTCCTACTGGACATAGCCGATATGTCAAAGTATTGTCCAAGGTAGGTAAATCCTATCTGCAGTTACTTCCTTTGCTTCTGTGTCTGCTCTGCAAGTATCAGATTTGCCTGAAAGGTGAAGATGTAATTCTTTCATGGAGTTTTTTTTTTTTTAGTTTTAGATAAAGCAGCTCTCTCGAGTCCTCCCTAGACTGAGCTTTCTTTTCATCTGTCATCGGATCCTCACTGGTGTCTTCAAACCGCTCCTGATTGACTGGGACCTGACGTGTGATTTCTAACAACTTCTTTTTCATGTCTTGTTGAAAGGTTCTCTTTTTACTCAACGCATTCTTCTCTCCGCTACGTCTGTGGCGCACTCACGCACTTGTGTCTATGACAATTGCCTTTTGTTGGACGCTCAGTAGCTGCAGAGAAGGGCAGCTGTGTGCCATTGAAACGTAAACCAGGTTTCCTCATTTTGATTTTCCCCTTTTTCGATGTTCTCTTCCTTCCTTTCCTACATTGCTGCCAAGAAAGTGTACAGTCTGGGGGTCTCTGTGTGTTCACTGGAAATTAACAATGGTGTCTGTGTTGCCTTTTTGAATAATACTATTTAGTTGTTAACTTTAAAGATACAGGATAGTGTGACTCACTGTAAAATAACAGATTTTATCTACAAGGGCATAAAGACTGTACAAAAAGCAGGCACTCTAAAGGAAATATGCATGTAAAAAAATTGTAATAACGTGGGCTAGATTTTGCAATAATAAGGTGCTCTAACCAAACTGCCTACGTAGTCTGACATTGCTGATCTCCTTCAGATATTTCAGGTTGCTTGGCTGTCTTTGAAACTTTGATCTGCTGGTCATGAACCAGCAAGAACCAAAGGTAGTGAGATTGAAATTAAAGGAGAACTATGAGGTGAGTGCTTTTCACTCACCTCATAGTTCTAGCTGACCTGTGACAATGAGATTGTCACAGGTCGGCTCAGTAGATCGGGAGGTGAGCGAACACATGCCGGTGTTCGCTCACTTCTTGATCCTGTCACGGCTCTCTGCCGTGACAGGGGAGGGGATGGATTCCAGCGCTGACTGGCGGAACGGACGGGGGAGGGGGCGGGTACAGCTGGCTCTGCCTCTAGATAGGCAGAGCCAGCTGTCACTCACGCAGCTGGGCGGATCTCGACATCGATGTCGGGATCCGCTTCAGCTGCGGCGTCTCAGTATACCGCGAGTTGTAGCTCGCGGTATACTGAGCTCAGGGTGACGGGAGGACGCTAGTTTGTGTCCTCCCGTTACCCTAAGGAGAACTATGGGAAAAAGCCCTGACCCCATTGTTCTCCTTTAAGACTCTCTTGGTCTGCATACTATTTACAGATGAGTGACATGTATTTAGGTTAGAGGATCAGCATGCTTGCCAGTCAACCAGCATTCTCAGGAGGAATGGTTGGTGATGGCAGTTCTCAGTTCAGGGTTCCTTTAAAGGCTGTAGTGTTGAGGTCATCTTATCCCCAAAATTTCCCTTTGCCTGCCATTGCCACTTCCTTGGTTCAAACTGTTTATTAGAAGTGATTTCAGTAAGTTAAAGGAGAACTATGGGGTTAAGTCTTTTCCCCATAGTTCTCCTTAGGATAACGGGAGGACACAAACTAGCATCCTCCCGTCACCCTAAGCTCAGTATACCGCAAGCTACAACTCGCAGTATACTGAGACGCCGCAGCTGAAGCTGATCCCGACAATTGTGCTGACAGCTGGCTCTGCCTATCTAAAGGCAGAGCCAGCTGTACCCGCCCCCTCCCCTATCCGTTCCACCAGTCAGCGCTGGCGGGGAGGGGGGAATCCAGCCCCTCCCCTGTCACAGCAGAGAGCCGTGACAGGATCGAGAGGTGAGCGAACGCCGGTATGTGTTCGCTCACCTCCCGATCTACTGAGCCGACCTGTGACAGTCTCATTGTCACAGGTCGGCTAGAACTATGAGGTGAGTGAAAAGCAATCGCCTCATAGTTCTCCTTTAAAATATATTTTTTTTAATGTGAAGAACACAAGTTAAATTGGGATTAAATGCAACTATCTAACTGTTTCCAAAAACAGTAACATTCAAGGCATGACCCTGTTAAAGTTAGCAGTGTGCTTTTGTTATCTTCCTAGCCCTACAATGGCTGGTATCAGCTAATCACGTGTAGCACCAGCTAAATGGGGGCCGTCTTCTGCTTTATAGCATTGGAGAAGTATGTTTCTCTTTAAGTAAACCATAGCAATCAATTATTTTATTCTGACTACTTCAAAGAACAATCTAAAATCTTAATCTCCTGGGAACACAGACCTCCTACACTTGGTTGTCTTTAAAATCCCAAATCTTGCTGTGAGTTACTACACTTTTTAAAGGGTCATTCAACACAAAGCGGACACCAAGATGGTGAATAGAAACTTGTCCTTAAAAAAAACTACTGTTTTCTTCTATGAGACGACCCCGTTCACACCAGGGGTGGTTCGGCCGCACGGATCCGCCGACATGAACGATCCCATACATTGTTTTGTTTTTTTGACCCTAACCGCCCAAACTGCTCCCTGCACTATCTTTGCCACGCTGATCAGTGCGGTTTCCATAAAGGTTTCAATGGAACCGCGCTGATCAGCACGGTTTTGGGCGTTTTTAATTGCGTTTCAGCGCTGAAACGCAATTAAAAAGTCCCAAAACCTCCCTTGCGTGGTAACCGTGCTGATCCGCAACCACCGTGGTGTGAATGGGCTCTAATTTATGGACCCCAGTATTAAAGAAGAACTCCAGGCAAATGACAAAATAACCCTTGAAGTAGGGCTACCCCCACACTGCCAGGATTAAGTGCTTCTTTTGGTCTACTGTCTAAAATAAAAAAAGATACACGCCCCCGATCCTAGATCCCATGGTGGTAACTGCTTACCTCTCTTCCCTTCTGGCTGTGGAATGACCCTTGGTGTCCTCACGCCCAATGCAGGCCAATGGACTTGAGAGAACGTTAACGGGGTTTAGACCACCAGAGCCGGGGGGGGGGGGGGGGGGCTTTTTTTCGGGGGGGGGGGGGGGCTGGTCTAGCAGCAAGGTGGGATCCAGGTTTGGGTGAGTGTATATTTTTTTAATGTAGTCCTTAGACCAAAACGAGCAGCTAACCCTTGCAGTGGAGGGGTCGCACCACTGCAAGGGGTAATTTGCAATTTGCCCAGAGTTCTTCTTTAATATATGGCTGTCAAAGATCCCGGCCTTGTCATTTCCACCCCACCTTACCAGAACACCTTCAGTCCACCTTCCTGATGTAGTATTTAGCAAAAAACCCAATAGGTAGTGAAATCTCCTTATAGTGGTCACAGTAGGTGGGTGGAGCTGGGAACTCTGAGGGTAGAGATTCCTTCACTGGAGGCCCCGAAAAATGCACGAAGCTGGTTAACCTGTCAAGGTTTCCTTGTTCTGTGCTGCTGAGATATTACCTCTGAAGCCTGTGGCGTAATATTCCTATTAGATTCTTTTAAGCGTACGTTGCTTCTCAGCAAGTAGTCAGACATAATAATGCTTCCGCTGACAATTGTGGTGAAGATTAGCTTAACAGGTCTCTTTTATTAACAAAGTGATTATGTTATCATGTCACAACTAAATACAGTTTGTTTACAGTAGTCATGTCTTCTGTCAGGGAGTCTTTGTAATAAATGTCTGCTCCATTGTATCTTTCCTTCTTTTAGATGATTATATACAGTGCCGACCAAAAGTTCTGAGAATGACACAAATATTCATTTTCACAATCTGCTGCTTCAGTGTTTTAAGATCTTAAGGTCAGACGTTACTCTGTTATACGGAAGTATAATTACAAACATTTCATAAGTGCCAAAGGCTTCTATTGACAATTACATTAAGTTTATGCAAAGAGTCAATATTTGCAGTGTTGTTGACCCGTCTTACTCAAGACCTCTGCACTTCGCCCTGGCATGCTGTCAATCAACTTCTGGGCCACATCCTGATGGATGGCAGCCCATTCTTGCATAATCAATGCTTGGTTTTGTCAGAATTTGTGGGGGGTTTTTTGTTCACCCGCCTCTTGAGGATTGACTACAAGGTCTGGGGATTTTCCTGGCCATGGACCCAAAATGTTGATGTTTTGTTCCCCAAGCCACTTAGTTATCACTTTTGCCTTATGGCAAGGTGCTCCATAATGCTGGAAAAGGCATTGTTCATCACCAAACTGTTCTTGAATGGTTGGGAGAAGTTGCTCTTGGATGATGTTTTTGTACCATTCTTTATTCATGGCTGTGTTCTTAGGCAACATTGTGAGTGAGCCCACTCCCTTGGCTGAGAAGCAACCCCACACATGAATGGTCTCAGGATGCTTTAGGCTGGGTTCACACCTAGGCGTATCGAATATGCGCGTTTGTCGCAAAAAAAAACTTGCAACAAATGCGCGTTTCCGAAGGCTACTTGGCTGTATCCCAATGGAAACGCGTGACAAAAACGCCTCAAAGAAGCTCCTGTACTTCTTTGGGCGTAGGACGTTTTGTAGCGCGTTCATACCGCCTGTATTACGCCCAGGTGTGAACCATACCCATAGGAAATAATGGGATTTTAGTGTTTGAGCGTTTTGCAGAGCGTTCGAACGCGCTACAAAACGCCCAGGTGTGAACCGGGCCTTACTGTTGGCATGACACAGGGCTGATGGTAGCGCTCACCATCAAGAACCTCAAGGAGACAATCTCTCCTTGAGGTTCTTGATGATCCGATAAATGGTTGATTTAGGTGCAATCTTATTGGCAACAATATACTTGCCTGTAAATCCCTTTTTGTGCAAAGCAATGATGACTGCACATGTTTCCTTGCAGGTAACCATGGTCAACAGAGGAAGAACAATGCCTTCAAGCACTACCCTCCTCTTAGGGCCTGTTCACATGATATTCGGTCCTGATCAGATGCGGATCTGCAGACTGATGCAGTGCGTTTTTGGCCGCGTTTTTGATGCGTTCAAGTTTAAAAATAAAAAAATCTTTTTTTTTTTTTGCTGGAGTGGGGCTGTTAGGCTCTGTTCACACCTAGGCGTATTGATGCGCGGTAAAAAAAAACGCACGACAAACGCGCGTTTCCGAGGGCTACTTGGCTGTATCCCAATGGAAACGCGCAACAAAAACGCCGCAAAGAAGCTCATGTACCTTTTCAGGCGTAGGCCGTTTTGTAGCGCGTTCGGACGGGCTGAAATACGGCAAGGTGTGAACCATACCCATAGAAAACAATGGGATTTTCATGTTTGAGCGTTTTGTAGAGCGTTCGTAGAGCGTTGAACGCGCTACAAAACGTACAGGTGTGAACCAGGCCTTAGTATGTTAGCTGCAGTGCAATGCGTTTTGGACCGTTTTCCTGACCGTTTCCGGACCTGACAAAATGTGACATGCAGTATTTTTTCTGTCGTAAGCTGAACGGACTGCGCACGTGAGAACTGGAGCCCATAAAACACATAGGGATACATTGGGATGCATTTTGAGTGCAGCAGCGTACGGAGCCGGTCGGCACACAAAACGGTCTTATTATAACTCAATCAGCATGACAAAGTGGTCTCCAGCCTTGTCCTCGTCAACACTGACACCTGTGTTAACGAGAGAATCACCAGCATGTCGGCTGGTCCTTTTGTGGCAGGGCTGAAATGCAGTGGAAATATTTTTTGGGGGGATTAAGATCATTTTCATGGCAAAGAGGGACTTTGCAATTGATCTGATCGCTCTTCATAACATTCAGGAGTATATGCAAATTGCCATCATACAAACTGAAGCAGCAGACTTTGTGAAAATTATTATGTGTCATTCTCAAAACGTTTGGCCACGACTCTACCTTTGTGGATACTAATAACCGGTAAATACAGCTATTTCTCACTTAACGAACTACCTGTTTAGCGATCACTCGCACTTTCAAACAGCTCTCCAACAGTAGGTGGGGGAACGTGGCAGCGGCAGTGCGGCGTCTCACCGACTTCAGTACTGTACTGTGTTCTCGGCTACTATTCTCGATAAGTACTGTATTTACAGTACTGTACATGTCCAACAGTACTGTACTAAGGGCAGGTTTATACAATTTTCTGGACCAGATCTGGAATGCTGTGCATTGCGTCTTTGACACAATTATACCACAATGTTGTTGCATTCCCGGAGCTTTTTTTTTTTTTTAACCTTAAAATGGGCTTTAGGTGTGCTTCAGTGCGTTCCAGTTTTCATGCATTCCAGTCCAGACAAAATGAGACCTGCAGTGTTTTTCTGGTCTGGAACGGGCTGCGCTGGTGTGAACAGAGGCCAGAAATAGCATAGGGATACATTAGGATGCATTTTGGGTCCGGAAACAATCTGGTCTGGAGATGATGTGGTGTGAATGGGTACTAAGGGCACTAATACAGTACTGTATACAGTTCCTTGTTTAACGACCTAGTCGTAGGAACGGACCTCAGTCGTTAAGTGTGGAATAGTTGTATAAAAGCGTGCAATCACAATCCGTTGTCTTTGCAATGTGCCTCATGTGCTGTCGGGACAGGTGCCTATAGTGCGTGTTCTCGTCCTCAGACTCCAGTCTGTCCAGATCAATAGACAAGAAACACTAGCTGTTCACTGATTGGAAATGGGCTGAATGTGTTCTTTATTTGACTCAATAAAGAGAGTTTGTCAGATGGAATCATGGAAAGTTCTCATCTTGATTGTTCTGGGGAACATTTGGGCAGTTGAAAGGATGCTAATTATAGCAATGTGCTTGAAAATGCCACAAATTTCCCTTCCTGTCACTGTGGATATTTTCAGCTTTGGTGCTGCAGCAATATTGAAAATTAGCTTTTGCCTCTAAAATGGCCACAGAGCATTTTCATGGCCTAAAAAAAATGCATAATTCTTTCAGCGGATAAAAATGCTTCACTATCTTCATGCCTCCTACTTGCGTTTTTGTGTGAAATTTCTGATCCTGTGTGTGGCCCAGCATAGCTTATCAGACAGTAGAAGGGCACCATGCAATTTTTGAGGGAGTCAGGAATACTACTGCATGTTCCCTGCTTTCCCATGATATGGAAAGGAAGTAAAAGTATAATGGGTTATATTTAGGTTTGGCTTTGCATTAACACTGTGCGAGTGCATCTCGCCATTTTACAGCCTCCGGAATTCTTATTACACAAAAAGGTTAATCATTCAACTGTGTGCGAGACAAAAGAAAGAAATGCAAATAGGTAATAAGGAAAGATTGCATTGCAAGGTGCAAGTCTTTTGTTTCAGGTCACCTTTTGGTACTCTAGGGATGCCCTATGTCTCCGATGGAAAAACGTGTTCTTTAAGGGAAGCTTGAACAAAGGTTGTCTGCTGTTACTGATCTTGCTAGTTGCTTGGCTTCCATGCTGATCTAATTGTTTCATTATTTTGACATCACTAAGCCAGAGCAAGTATGCAGTTCTGTCTTTGCATTAAACTGATATCCGATTAACCGATTAATCGAACTTAATAATCGGCCAACTAATCGATTATGAAAATAATCGTTAGCTGCAGCCCTACTGATCTGATTATTCAGCAATTGCAACCTATATATTTCTGTCAGTACAGCACACTTTCAGAGCACCCGCTACCACCCGGCATTGCAGTGCTGAAGCCTACCAGTAGTTTACCTGTTGCCTTCATGTCTTCAACCATAAAATATATTGCATGGTCAGAAGGGTTTGATCGAGAACGTTGGGGCTAGGGGGGGTAAGATGGTAACATAAAAGTTGTGGCTTGGCGCCTAGTGGTGCCTGCTTTCCTCTTAGAGGTTTGCGTATTAATTAAAGGATTTGTAAACGGCATTAGACTTGGGTGAGGAAAACATTTATCAGTGAACAAATTTAGGTTAGAGTCCATTCTTTTGCTACTGCCCTTGCCGAGCACTGAAACCTGTTACCATGCTAAGTACTTGGGGAACTAGTATTGAACTGTGCTCTTTGAGATTGGGGATTTAGTTCTTTGGCTTGTTGGAAGGTAAAGGAGGTCATGCATGAGGCCTTACTGGAGGTTGCTCATGTTTTAAATAAACTATGACAACTTTCTTTTAAAGTTTTCATGAGATCTTTGATTCCCATATGCTTCAGCAGTCTCGGCTCATTTTCACAATGTTGTGTTCTATATAAGGTCCTTTATGATTAGTGCTATAGCAGGACAAACAACATATGTTTAAAGATGGGGTAGTTCTTTTTCTGTCACCACCCACTTCCAAAGTGGCGATTTTGTCACTTTGGGCTGCGCTAATTTCCCAGTCTCAGTCTTGATTAGCCATTCCCTAAAACCTGCTTAGACGACATAATTACATTTGTTCCCCTTCTAAGCTATTAATCTGGACTGCTTGCATGGCAGGCACAGCTGTGAGGAGGCAAGCTCATAACTTAATCACAGTTCCATCAGGCTAATGCCCCATCTGTGTCCTCTTGCACAATGGCTTCACGTCTGCTTGTTGTTGGGCAGTTCTAAGGAGGAGGAACCTGGCTGGGAATCCTCTCACCCACGCTTAAACATGGGTTATCTCTGATTAGTCCTGGTGATGATTCCTTCTAATCCACAAGACTGGTACTTGGAAAGTTAACGAGAAACTTTTTATCACTAAGTTTGGTCTGGCTTTTGCTTGTGTGCAGCAGAAATATAAGAAAGGGGAAAGTTCACAGTTTAGATTGCAGCTAACTCAGAATGAGACCGAGGCCTTGAGGCACAGCCTTTGAAGTAGGGGATTTCAAGGTCATTTGACCTTGGACATGTCACATCTCCTGTTGCTTGTGGCTTTAAATTTCTTGTAAAATTCTGTTGATGTGCTGCTGCACTGTTTTGCCATATTGGCCAGAGGAGTGCCCTGAAGTGCTCTGTGTGGACAGCAGTACACAAAAGATAAGGTGTAAATGACAGTTGTCAACATCTGGCATGTCTTGGAATTTCTCTAAGGCATCTCAAGACCAGGACTTTAACATTTCTTTGTCCAAAAGGATCCATATGCTAGTGCTTATAAATAGCTCAAATAATACCTTAAATAATACAGCTGGCAATACACAGATACAATTTCATCTTTTTCCTCTGGAATCCGCTGAAATCCAGTCCGTGGGGGTTTTTCAATTGACTTTTGTTTAAAAAGCAGTTGTCAGTGGATCAGTGACTGCAACCAATCAGTTGCAAGGCATTGAGTGATTTCTCTTATTCAATCCTCTGGGCTGAACAGTGCATAGCCAGTCTAACTCAAGAAAGGTCAAGTCAAGTGATAGCCTGTGTCCATTTGTGCACTGGTTCTCTGTTTGCTATTTTAAAAAGATGTGAAAGCGGTTGATTTGTTCATTGATTAAGCTCTTTTGTCACTATTGGCATGTTATTGGTTAGGAGTATATCTGTTATCATAGGCTTAGGTCACTGCATGTCTTCTAATATTATGGAATTTCATGAACCTCCAAGCCTTGCAAAGTAGACCGTATAGATTTTAGGGTACATGGCATAAATGTTTCTCATTTAAATAGATATGGAGACATTCTACCTGCATCACACTAAGTTGTATCCCAGCATTGATTCTGAGTCAAGCCACCTTACTCATCCTTTTTTTTTGTGCCAATTACCTTGTCTTCTGGCACTCCGTGTAGCTGAGCATGCAGTAATAAAGACCTCAGACATTTCAGAGTCGATCTCTTCCAGTTTGAAAATATAAAGATTGGAATTTATCAAAACTGGAGCAGAAAAAAATCAGCTTCCCTCTTCAGTTTGTTCAGTTAAGGTTTGAAAATGAAAGAGATAAGCTGATTGGTTGCCATGCACAGCTGCTCCAGCTTTTGTCTGCTCCATTTTTGATAAATTCCACTCAAAGTATGTTAATGTGAATCCAATTCCTTATCTTTCTTTCCCTGGATTCAAAAAGAGGTGATTCCGCTTAATTTCCTAGACTACTAAGTGGGAGGATCTGCCTGCTGTAAACACTGGATCCATCTCTGTGCTGTAGAGAAGAGAAAGAGAAAAAAGAACACATGGGTACCTTTTCCCATGAACATTCGTATGGAAAATCCTGTCGGAACACTTGCTAATACCATCAGAGACTTGCAGGGTTATTCACAAAAGGGTGAAGAGTTTGGAGAAGGCAGGAGAAGTGAACAATCTAGGACAACATAGCTGTAACAATCCCGTCTCTCCACAGCCGGGAACGAGCTCCGTCCGCGCTATGGCGCAGGCGCGCCGCGGGGCTCCGCCCACTCTCAGACAGGGTCCGTCGCCGCTACTGCGCAGGCGCGCCGTGAGACTCCGCCCACTCCCTCGAGCCGTCAACATAAAGCCTCGGTCCGCGGCTTGATCGGCGCCCCACTATCGTTGTAAGCAGGACGCTGACCAAACCAGCCTCCACTTGCTCCATCCAGGAACCAGCTTACTAAAGGATCCGAACGAGCTACATCCTCCCACACCAGGGAGTTCCACCAAACCGCAAGTATCCCGGCCATAGCTGTTGGCTATAATCCTAGGGAACTGCACTGCTACTATTTAAAGCTATACTGTTCATACAGCCTATCTAACTACATTGATGCTAATTGAGCCATACTGTTCCTACAGCCTATCTAACTACATTGATGCTAATTGAGCCATACTGTTCCTACAGCCTATTGAACTGCATTGATACTAATTGAGTACTGTTCCTACAGCCTATTGAACTGCATTGATACTAATTGAGTACTGTTCCTACAGCCTATTGAACTGCATTGATACTAATTGAGCTATACTGTTCCTACAGCCTATTGAACTGCCTTGATACTAAGTGAGCTATACTGTTCATATACTCTATTGAACTGCATACCGTTCACGTTACTTGCTGAACCCTCCACTCCTAAACCTGTCGTTGCTATACAGGGTTGCTGTTTGCTATACGGGGCGTGATGTGAAGCAGCTCCCTCCTCGCCTGATTCCACACACTGGGCTCCAGAGGTAGAGCTGCACCCTGATACCCGTCCTCCTCAATAGAGGCCTCATCCGCATCTGCGGTCCATAAGCCAGACCCCCAGGGGCGAGTGTTACAATAGCTGAGCTGGAAAAATTCTACAATTCAGCTCACTTTCCGGTTCATCTATGTTGTCGTAGATTGTTCACCTCTCCTGCCTTCTCCAGACTCTTCACCCTTCTGTGAATAACCTTGTTGGAGATTGTTTGTCGAAATTTTGTTTGATTTTCTTTTTTATTTAACATTTGATTTTGGAATGACTGAAGTTTCCTAAACAAAAAACAAATTTTCGTTTGATTGAGAAACATTTTCCAGCATGCTCCTTCAAATCTTTTTGTTACTTCCGTTCGAAATCGATCATCAAATTGGCCACAATGAAGGTTAGAAAGTCAAGAAAGTGTGGGAAGTATTTTACATATGTATGGATATTTTCCTTTCCTTGGATGCTAGTCTGCTATATCTCTTTACTTTTATCACTTTCATTGTATTGTCAAACCTTTACCATTCATAGTCTTTAACCAAGGTAAAGCTGAAGGGTATAATTTTCTTGTAAGTGGTTTTCTTTCACTTGCAATATTGAAGTACACTTTGGCTTTGTGTTTCAGAGATGTCTGTGTTAGACCTCAATGCGCACAATGAAAAGCTGGGAATCCTACCGCTGAGACCTCCACTAGACAGAGTTGGGTTCCATGCCGAATGGTTCGAACTGGCTGGATTCTTTCTAAATTTACTTACTATAATTAGTATTTTTGTTCTCTCTGTGCCGTGTTTGATCCCAGTGGGTTGTTGGAGAATTTGTGCTCAAGCCATTTGATGCTGTGCAGCCGGAAGAATGTGACAGCTCAGTGTGATCTGTCCAGCCGCCCCCTTTGTGTGGATAAAATGTGTCATTTTCCACTAATGAATTGACTTATGTGGGTGACAGACTGCGTAACTAATACTGGAGGAGTGCCAGTATGGTGTAGGACACGCATGGCAAGACAGGTGGGAGCAGTTTGATCAAGTCTGCAGATACTGGCACAATGACATGCATGTTAAGTGGCAGAAATGCAGTGTGTGATCTCTGTGCAATCTTCTAATATACTTCTTATTAGACCGTAACGGATTCATTCTTTTGGATATTCCTGTCCAAGGCCCACCCACCTGGAGCACCAGCTCTGTGTCACGACCTTGTGTTCATATCATGCTGGTTTTGTCTGCATGTCTATAGCTCTCAGTCTCTGTTCTTTCAGTTCAGGATCTTCCCCTCTCTGGATTGCCCCAGGCAGCAGATGTAGAAGGACAGCTGAGCTGTCAGTTTTTCCTCTATTTCCATTACTATTGTCTGATGTCAGCTGTTCATAACATAGGTGATTTTTGCATATAGTTCAGCACTAACGAAACAACTTCCAGTTCTGGTTCATAGTTCTGGTGCTCACAGATGACTATTCATGGGCAGACATTGTGTGATACATTGGCTGTACAATAATCGCTCTATGGAAGGTCATATGTAAAGATTGATACAGCGAGCTATCTGGCTGGTCACAATATACTGTGCAAATAACGAATCTGCTGGCTGTGGACAACAGTTTTATCCGACACATTCACACATGAGCTCTAAATGGTGCTTAAATTATAATTAATCCAAGAACAAAATTTTAATACATTGCGGCTTACCAGTTTTTAGAAATGGTGGCTGCATTTGGGTTTGTGTTTTACGATAGGAATATATCCAGCAAGTACAGAAAACACCTGTTGATCTTGCCAGAAATACAATGTTCTTGTCACTTCCTGTCAACTAACCTTGAAGCCAAAAGCATGTTGTCTTTCTTGTGTAAACTACTAATCCCATTACTAAACCCCCATGTAATGGAGAGCAACTAAGGCAGACATGTTTAAATTGCAGCCTTAGATCCCCCATTAGATACATTGGAGTAGCGAGTGTAGCTACCTAAGGACACAGAGTGTGTTTATTCCCAGGATTACAAGCTGAAAATAAAGGTTCGAAAAAAAGAAAACGAATGCTGCCACCACATTTTAGGACTGGGAAGCTGCAATGTATCACACTTTATAGTGAACCCGGCAAAAACTCCATAAACTGAAATTAAGCAGATGAGGGAAAATGCACAGTAGTGAAAACCGCAGGTCAAATTGAGCAACAGATCCAGACATGTGAGCAGCTGATATCCAGATTCTCACTTTTCTAGTGTGACCAAATTTAACTTTTTTTTACAGGAAAAAGTTCAAACTTAGTAGGTTTGTGAGAGGGCCACTTGAGTTTATGGCCCTTTTCTCGCTGTTTGATCAGTAGGGTACCCGTGCACAGATCCCCTACTGATGAGAACGGATAACACCATTGTCACATCCGTGTCTGTCCAGTTTTTTCCTCCATTTTGCAATGGGGAAAAAACAGAAAATACTAGAAATTACATATTGGTCTATGGGGAATGTGACCCATGTTGGTCTATGGGGAATCGAATGTAAAAAAATATTGGAATCGGATGTAAACAGACTTGTCTCAGTTTACATCAGATTACCCCAAATCTGGCACGATCAGGACCACAAAATGCAACTCCGATCCGCTTAGTTTTTCCGGACCTGGTCGGAGCTGGGGGTAACCGGATGTAAACGGACTAGGGCTGCAGCTAATGATTATTTTCATAATCGATTAGTTGCCCGATTCTTTTTTCAACTAATCGATTGGTTGCATTAAAAAAAAAATCCTTCTCTCTCTCCCCCCCCCCTCCCCTCAACCAACTAACCGATAATTTGAAAAGTTGCCAACTATCTCATGATCGATTATGTATTTAAGTGATTAGTTGTTGCAGCCCTAAAATGGATGCATGTCTTTTTAGATCTGCCTGCCCATAGACTAAAATTGGGCTTCCGATCAGGTCCTGATTAGAAAGCCCATGTGAACAAGCTCTAAGGGAAAACTTTCAATGGTTAAATTGTGAACTGACAGATAAAAAAAAGGTCTATGGCCAGCTCGTGAGTTTGCTCAAGGCTGTGTGTATGCAGCATCCAGATTGTACGTTTTAACAGCACATTGTGTATACCCCGGGAACACGCAGTGTAGTGGTGGTGTTACTATTGTTTTATAGTGTCTGGAGATTGAGCAGCTGGTGTGTGTTAAAAAGTGGCATCTGCTCCTACTGTCAGTTTGGGTTTATCAATCTGTCCTGGTGGCTTCTGTTGTCCCCTCTTCTCGTAAAGGGATAAGCGTTGTCATTTGTTCCAAATGCAGGGAATTTTGCATCAAAGATAGAGTATTAAAACCTTAGTTGTGCTTTAGCACACGTCTTATTAAAAAGCTCCACAATATGATCACGCTTTGTGAAGACCTCTTCCTGTCTCTGTGGTGTGTTCTTTTCTCAATGCAGAACATGAGCAGTGAAGCACAAAACTTTGACTACTAGTGCTTTATGCTTCGTGTGGAATGTCCCAGTTCAATGCAGCACTCCTTCCTGCAGCGGCGTCTACCCCTCCCAGCTGAATATTAATTCAATTTAAATGTTGAAGTGCTTCAAGATAACACGCTTGCATAGCTGCTACCATTTAAAGGCAACTTCACCCATGTATATTTTAGATTTACATGGGCTACTGGTATATGGAGTTACCCGCTTACATATTTTGTGTCTCTGTGACTCCGGTGCTGTTATTTTTTTGCCAGTGAACTTTTACGTGCACTTTACGATCAAGAGTTTTTGGACATCTGATCATCACACCTATATGAGCTTGATGGACATCCTTTTCCAAATTATTGGGCGTTCATATGGAGTTGCCCCCCCCCCCCCCTTTCATTTTGTCTCCTGCTCATCTGGGAAAGGCTTTGGGAACTCTGGTCCATTGAGCAAAATACTTGCACTTGTATTCATTCCAAAGGTGTGCAGTAGCTTTGAGGTCTGTGCAGGCTACTCAAGTTCCTCTACACCCGTGGTCCAGAACTGGTGGTTAGCGACCCAAAAGTGGGTCTCAACCTTTTGTAATTGGATGTCCCTCAAGCTTATATAGGTGTGATGATAAGGTGTCCAAAATGTTTTGGCCATATAGTGTATCTCCAGTATCTGTAGACATTGTTGGCTCATGATTGTGTTTTTCCCATGGAACCCTCTTCTTCAGTTTGGATATATTTTTATAAATCACTCTAAAAATGTATCCATGTAAATTTCCATTTTGCTGTGTTTTTATTTCACTATCCCTGGATGTACGGTCAACGTGTCCGCGGATAATAATCTCTTCCTAACTGTAATCGTATAACATAAGTATGTCAGCATTTTACCACTTCAAAATGCGCCCACTGCCATCTGATCATTAACTTGAACGGGTGACAGCTGCCGTAAACGGAAGACTTACAATTCCTGCTGCAGGAAAACACAAATTTCTGCCGCTGGACTTCTAAATCTCACCTCCTTGGTAGGTGTGAATGGGGCCTTAGACTCTGGGAAAGAGGACCACAAGTAGCCAGTTAGTTATGTTGCAGTGCAAGGAGCAAAATGAGAGGGAGAAAGAGCAGAAAAAAGAACGCATCAGTCTTCTACTTCTCCTTTTAATGTGCAGTCAATATATTGTCCAGGGTAGGCAACCTTTAGCACTCCAGCTGTTGTGGAGCTACAAGTCCCATGAGGCATTGCACAACTCCACTGACAGCCACAGGCATGATTCTCAGAGGCAGTGGCATGATGGCAGTTGTAGTTTCACCAAAACAGGAGTGCCGAGGTTGACTAACCCTGATCTAGTCCCTTCCCTTGCCAGGCAGGATAATGCTGTATGGCAGAACTGTGTAAATATCAGAACTGGATGGACAAAAACATGCAGAAATGCCTACTGAGAAGACATATTGTCATTTGTTATTGTTCTTAGACCCCATGTAGTGACTTAATTGGAAATGTAGATCACTAGATCAAAATGAAGCATGTCAATATTTACAAAAAATATTATCCATAATAAAATTGCAAATATCACACTCATAGCAGTGACTGTACAAGATACTAAGGTAGGCTTAACAGAAACAGACTGATATAAGCAAATAAAAGCACTGGTTTGATAACAGACGTCTTTGCTATCCCTTCAATTAGTAGCCTGCCTGCTGCTAATGATTAACTCCTAAGTACATAATTCCCGGACAATTGGGGCAATAGCATGTCGCTGTATTACTGAGGCAAAACAAAGCACTAAAAAAACACTCTAGTCTGGATCCCAGTGCAAAATGAATACCCCGAAAGGCTCCAAATATCGAGATCTGCTCCTCTGTCCTGTCCAGGATTTGTCCGTGTTATCATGTCTAACGTCATTATTAGGCGCTTCTGTCTTGCATGGCAGTTTGTCTCTGATGTTTCTTGAGAACAGAGCGGGCCAGATTCTATTAGACAGTGTGGTTGTGTTCTAAGGGCCTGTACAGACCTCTGAGCAAATGTCTGCAAATACACCTGAGCTGGCAAGTGAGTCAACTTTATAATGCCTTGAGGTGCATTTCTGAAATGTTCTATTGTTTTATCAGCTCATCTTGAGATTGAAGATGTGTGTGTGTGTGTGTATATGTATGTATGTATGTGTATATAGATCTAGAGAGAGTTACCTGTATCCCTATGAAACATGTGCTTACAATATAACAATATTTATACTGTGGTGAAACTAGAAATCCCATGCATCTGGCTCTGGCAGCCATGCTGGTGGCTGTCAGTCTTGCAGTGTATAATGGGATATGTAGTTGCACCACATCTGAAAAGGCTGAAGTTTGCCCTTCTGCTCCGTAGTATTTCCCTTTACTTCTTCCCCAGCAGCTACATAAAGTGCACCGAAATGGAAATTTTAAAACCGAAATGAAACCGAAATAAAAAAAATTGTCAGGCCGAAACCGATACCGAAAATGTTTTTTTATTTTAATTTTGTAAAATCTTTTTAATATTTTATTTTTATTTATTTTTTATAAACTTTTATATTTTTTTATATTTATTCATTCATTTTTTATTAAATATTTTTATTTTGTACATTGCTTTTAGAGGTTAGGCGGCTGAGCGCTGTGGGAGGAGAGCCCAGCCTCCTGTGCCAGCGCTGGCTGTCTCCGCCCACACACCGCTCTGCCGGACTGTGATAGGCGGCTGAGCGATGTGGGAGGAGAGCTCAGCCTCCTGTGACAGCGCTGGCTGTCTCCGCCCACACACTGCTATGCCAGGCTGTGATAGGCGGCTGAGCGATGTGGGAGGAGTGCTCAGCCTCCTGTGACAGCGCTGGCTGTCTCCGCCCACACACCGCTCTGCCGGACTGTGATAGGCGGCTGAGCGATGTGGGAGGAGAGCTCAGCCTCCTGTGACAGCGCTGGCTGTCTCCGCCCACACACCG